>NW_028297138.1:2576855-2905190 GCF_055798465.1 Pogonomyrmex barbatus
AAACCAACGGTACAGAAACGCGTCCGGCCACCGCGGAATCTGGCCGTGAAATCTGTAAAACAGTCGGAGAACGACGCGTTGCCAAGGGCCGATCCTCTATTCAAACTCTTATCGATTGATATTGATTATCTTTTAGCAGCGCCGAACGGAATACCGCAAGGCGGTACCGCAACACTGCCCCCCTCTTCATAAAATTGTCGTCCCGACAATTCTTCCTCTTTCAAGAACTTCCTCTTAGGAAAAGACTTCTGGGCTCCTGGCGACTTCCTGCCCTACCCTGGGCTGCTGCCTCAGGTTACCGGGCGCCGCTATTTCCAATCCCAGTCTTCTCTACTCTTCAGAAGAATCTTGTTCTTGAAATTCTCGCGCGTTTCACTCTTAACTCTTCGTCTTGAGCTTTGCGCACTTCTCTCTTCTATTTTTCGGGCAAAGTAGGGGTAATCGTCGTGGACCCTTACGTCTTTCTAAAAGACACACTAAGCCCCTGCCTCGGCATTCGCCCATTGTCCCCCGGAAAAACCACGACTCGGAAAACCGGGGGCGAGGCAGACTTCTTTTCAGTTTGAAGCACGAGCTTGAAGATCTTGCTTGGTGCTCAGGCTCGAGGATCTCCCCACGACGCTTCTCACGACGGAAGGAAGCTTAAAAAAAAATAAAACAGAACACAGTAACTCAAAACAATTAACAAGAAATAAAAGTAATGTCGAAATTGGAAAACCGGGCCTCGAAAATCTCTACTTAAAATTCTTCCCTTTCTCTAAACGGAGCTAACCTGTCGGCATGCACAACCTTGCTTTTCCGACCACCTGAACGAGAAATACAGAAAACTACATCACTAATTTTCTTAATTATCTCAAAAGGCCCCTCCCAATCGTTCTGTAGTTTGGGAGACCTACCCTTCTTACGATGAGGATTAAATAACCAAACCTTCTGTCCTTCCTCAAAAACGGGATGCCTAGCCTTTCGATCATAGCGGCACTTAATCTTCAAAGACCTTGATTCTAATCTCTCTCTTACTCTCTGATGAATTTCATCCAGCTTCTGCCGCAAATTTCGAACATACTCCTCCGCTGACTCGGAAAAACCATAACTGGGAGGAGTACCTCTTAGCAAATCCATCGGCAAGGTAAGATCTCTTCCGCAAAATAATTCTGAAGGAGTTACGCCTGTAGCCTCATGTTTAGAGGTCCTATAGGCAAGAAGAAACATGGGAATCCAACGATCCTAAGCCTTTTGATTCTCTTCAATAAACTTTGACAAATACTGTAAAATCGTCTGATGTTGTCTTTCAACTTGACCATCAGACTGAGGATGAAGAGCGGTCGTCCTTGTTTTCCTAATTCCCAAAATTCTCATCAATTCTTGAAAGAGCTGTGATTCAAAATTCCTTCCCTGATCAGTATGAAGTTCCAACGGGACCCCATATCTAGAAACAACCTGATTAACAAAAATTTCTGCTACCGTAGTAGCTCTCATATTTTTCAAAGGAAAAGCCTCTACCCATTTAGTAAAACAATCAACAACAACTAGGAGATACTTGTTGCCTGAAGAAGAAACAGGTAACGGGCCTAAAATATCCATCTGAATCCTCTCAAAAGGAGCTCCCGAATTAAAGATTTGCAAAGGAGATTTCCCCTTATCTGCAGCTCCCCTCTTCGCAATACAAATCTTACAGGTTCTGCACCATTCCTCAACATCCTTCTTACAGGTTGCCCAATAAAAACGTTTCCAGATCTTTTCCAGCGTTTTATTGATCCCGAAATGCCCTCCAGAAGGAGTATCATGAGCTTCTTCTAAAATCTGCTTCACTTTGCTTCGCGGGACCATCAACTGAAGAAAACTGTTTTTCAAATTAGGAGTCTCCCATCTCTTATGCAAAATCCCATTTTGGACTTCCAAGGCATGCCATTGATGCCAATAGATCTTGACTGACAATCCTTTCAAAGAAACTTCCTCCCAAGAAGGTCGCAAATCATTTTCTTTGGCAAGTAAAAACATTGCCAGTTCCTGATCCTCTATTTGAGCCCTTCGCCAATCCTCAGAAGAATCCTCACGCAAAACAATACGAGCAACTACTTTATCCTCAAAAAGCCCTCTCTGAACTTCCACTTTAGAACAGAATCTACATTTTTCTTCTTTTTATACGGTAATGCCGATGGTCTTTCGAGACACAAGGGCGTCTCGAAAGACCATCGGCATTACCGTATATAATCCCCTTTCGATGAGCAACATCAAAATCGTATTGTTGTAACCTTTCCATCCAGCGAGCCAATTGTCCAAGTCTTTGAAGGACATCAACCATCTCAAAGAAGCATGATCAGTTCGAATAGAGAAACTCTTTCCGTACAAATAATGATGAAAATGTTTCATCGAATCTACCAAAGCTAATAACTCTCTTCTTGTTGTGCAATAATTCCGCTCAGGTTTGTTCAAAACCCGACTATAATAATAAGCAATGACCCTCTCATAGCCGTCCTGAACTTGTGAAAGTACCGCCCCTATTCCAAAACCTGAAGCATCCGTATCCAAAATCATCTTTTCTTCCCCCTTCGGAAAGGAAAGAAGAGGTGCAGACGTTAATGCCTGTTTTAACCTCAAAAATGCTTCTTGACATTGCTCAGTCCATTCAAATTTAGTCAAATTCTCAGTTAACTTAAACAGAGGCTTCGCAATTGAAGAAAATCCCTTAACAAACTTCCGATAATAAGAGCAAAATCCAAGAAAACTTCGGACTTGTTTCTTATTTTGAGGAACTGGCCACTCAGTGACCGCTTCAGTTTTCTCAGGATTCGTAGCGATCCCGGCAGAAGAAATAACATGACCCAAATATTTTACTTGTCTCCTAAATAAATCACATTTCTTTGGGTTAACACTAAGTTTCGCAGCACGAAATCTCAGAAGAACCTCTCTTAAATTCTCTTTCATTTTCTCAAAGGTTTTGCCAAATACTATCACATCATCTAAATAAACCAGGCAAATTTTCGAAAGTAAACCCCGAAGCACCCGTTCCATAAGACGTTCAAAGGTAGCCGGGGCATTACACAGACCAAAAGGCATTGCAACAAATTGCCAAAGTCCATTCCCCACAGAAAAAGCAGTCTTTTCCCTATCTTCAGGACGAATTTTCAGTTGCCAATAACCACTTTTCAAATCCAGAGTAGAAAACCAGGCATTTCCCGATAACTGATCAAGAAGATCGTCAACCCTTGGTAGCGGATAAGAATCTTTTTTCGTAACCGCATTCAATTTCCGAAAATCAATGCAAAGTCTAAGAGATCCATCTTTCTTCTTTACCAAAACTGCTGGAGAAACCCAAGGGCTTGAAGATTCTTCAATTATCCCTTGTTCTTTCATGTCCTCCATAATTTTTTCAACTTCTGAACGCATATGAATTGGAATTCTCCTAGGAGCCTGTTTGATAGGACAAGAATCCATTAATTCAATTTTATGTTGAAGAACTTCACACTTTCCTGCAACAGCTTGCTCCGAAAACACGTCACGAAATTCTCGCAACAATATAGCGAAAACTATTCTCTGATCTTTCTCCAACTCTCGGGAATTATTATTAAAGAATTCTTCCAACTCCGCGAGCATAGCTTTGTCCTCTTGCTTAATCCAACGACAAAAATCTTCCCTATGACCTCCACGGAGAAAAGATTCTATAACAGTTTGCATCCCTATTCGTGAAAAGAAATCCGCGTCCAAAATACAATCCTCTCCAATATCAGCAACGAAAATCGGTAACTTTAAATTAAATCTGCCTAACTTTATCTTAGCAAATATTTTAAAACTGATCGGACTCTTTCCCCCGTAGGATATCTCAAATTTTCTTCCTTAGCTGAAAAACGCTTCCCTTTTCTCCCTATAAATTTATTACTCACCAAGGTCACATCGAAGCCCGTATCCAATTTAAAAAAACAATCTTTCCCATTAAGAGAGCCTTGGAAAACAAAATTTCCTGATTTTTCACACCCTCTCTCAAAACGCCTACAAATACCTGGGGCATTTCTTCCATTTGTCGAACCCGCCCCTGAAAGTTCGACAAAACCTATTTTCCCTGCTGTGAAACAGAAAGTGATGGACACTCGGAACGGAAGTGCCCTTGTTTTCCGCACTGCCAACATTCCTTTTTCTCTTGAATTTTAAAATTCTTCTTTTTCTTAAAATTTAATCCCCTCGTTCCACGAGATTCTACTTTGAACCCGTTTAAATCAGGATTACTCTTATAATTCGAGCAACCTTTAACCTCCTTAAAATTAAAATTTCTCCGCTCTTTTAAACAATTCTCCCTAATAATTTTAATAGCCAAAGCTCTTTCTACCGCAGCCCTCAAAGACGTTAACCCTTCTAGCTGCAATATCTATTTAACATTCACATCAGACAATGCAACTACAAATTGAGAACAAGCAATTTTGTCACGAACTCCAGGAGAACATTCAGGATAAGCTAATCGAGATAAACGCTCGATATCCGAGCCTAATGCAGCTAAATCTTCTCCGAATTTCTATTTTCGATTCGTAAATTGATAATAATAATTTTGCGAGGATAAATTTTCTCCAAAACGTAGCTCTAAACGCGCGACCAAATTTTCAAATTGAGAGTTCTCAAAATCCGTGCCCCCTTCCAAAATCTCACGCGCTTTTCCTCGGAGACATGACGCTAATACGACAGCCTTCTCCGCATTTCCCAAATTATTCGCCCGCGCAATTAAATTAAATTGCGTAAGATATTCGCGCAACGGAACACTACCGTCGTAAATATCGGGCTTAAGTTTCAAGTCGGAATTAAAATTTGAAAAAGGAAATGACTGGCCTGATATCGGACGTTGCGAAATCTCTTCCTGCGGACCGGGCATTGAAAATGTTTCCGTCTCTCGACGAGCGCGCTCCTCCCTCAAAGAGCGAAGCTCCTCCAGCGTTAAGCGAAGAATCTCTTCAAGTTCGGAGACGCCTCCGGCCCTTCCGCTCGAGTACAGGCCCTTTTTCTCGCAGAGATCACTCTCCGACTTTTCGCCTCTTCCTGTCCAGTCCCCGTCTCTTCTGTTTGTCGCTCCGCCATTATCTCTCATACACACACACACACACACACACACACACACACACACACACACACACACACACACGAATCGAAAAATTCGATCCCGGACGAGCCCCCAAAATTGTCGCGTTCGCGGCGTTACTTCCCGTCGCGATACTCGGCGGAGCGCTCTCGGAAAGGAAGAACACTATTTTAGGAAAGACTCGCTCTTTATTAAACCAACGGTACAGAAACGCGTCCGGCCACCGCGGAATCTGGTCATGAAATCTGTAAAACAGTCGGAGAACGACGCGTTGCCAAGGGCCAATCCTCTATTCAAACTCTTATCGATTGATATTGATTATCTTTTAGCAGCGCCGAACGGAATACCGCACGGCCGCAACAATATATATAATTAATATATATTAAATATATATATATATATATATATATATATATATATATATATATATATAATTATCCTGCGCTGTTTAATGATGACGGAGATAGAAAAAAATATTTGAAAAACATATATTGTCTATATTTTCAGGATGAATTGATATGCGTCTAAAAGAAGTCAATTGTATCAAAAAACGGTTCATTAATTTACATAAAAAAAAACGCAATAATGCTAAAAGAAAGTCCTTTTGTAATAGTGACAGTGATATTAATTCAAAATGTAAACAACCTGCTTCCAAAAAAATATTTTTATTTAGATATTTCGCTCTCATTCTTCTACATTTCTCATCTCAATTTTTTTAATTAAACTCATGTATTTTTTATATTTCAGAAAAAACAAGCGCATCATAACTTAAAAAAAATGACCTCTCATAAATTACATCTAGAAATTATGGAACGAAGGGAACGAAGAGAACGTGACCGTGAAATATTCAAAGTAATTTCTTCATTAATATTATTTTTTATATTCATTGATGATTGAATTGTAATTAGAAAATTTTAAATTAAAATGTTATTTACATTCATGTAGTACATCATCAAATATTTAAGAACAGGAAACATAAAAAATATATCATCAATTCTGGCAAAAAATCGGATTTTTTTTCAATACATTAAAAATATTAATATCAAAGTTTTTTGAATAAGTAAGAATTTTATTTTATATAACCTATAATATTTTAAAACGTAAAAATATTACAATAATTTTTTTATTAAATATATTATTTTATTATCTTATCTTATATATTTATATTATATTATATATTATATATCTTATATATTTATATTATCTTATATATTTATATTATCTTATATATTTATATTATCTTATATATTATTTTATTTATTATATTTTATTATCTTTTATTAAATATATTATTTTATTATCTATCTAAACATAAATCATTAAACACCTGTTAAAAAAAATATTTGGGTTTTCTGATGATGAGAAATTTTTGTCGATGGAAGATTTTTAAAATTCTATATGAGCTTCTAGTATCGATTTAACAAAAATAATAACTTTTTTGTATATTTCATTGACTGATTATTGTTATTTATAACGTGACTTAAAATATGTAAAATTTCATAGTTTTTATCATTAAATATGATAAAAAATTATTTCAAAGTGTTTAGTAAATAGATTTTTAAAAATTCAATGTACCCTGTTCTTAAAAATATTTGTAAAATATTATGCAGCACATATGAATAATGTGTATATAATTAATAACAATGACTTATATTGTTTCCTTTTTTTTTAAGTTGACTTCAGACATGAACAATTCAATCTCAAAGTAATTATATAAAACATCCTAAAGAAATATTAACAGATCAAATAACTTTACGAGAAGAAAACAAGAAAATAAAGCTTGATAACGCTAGGTTGCAAGCATTACACTGTCTTTCTGAAGATTATACATTTGATTTTGTCTTTCATAAGGATAAATATTTTGTTAAACGATTTTGCATGAATAACTGTGTATATAGTGTATATAGTGTATATATTAGGTGTACAAAAAAGTTCTGAGCTTTAGGTTTCATACAACCGAAATAACAATTTAAATTTTATATATCTTCCCGCCCTTTTGCGGTTTTAAAGCGTTGACATTTGGCCTTCTAAAATGCCATATGGTTTGGCGTTTGATGCACATAACTTCAAAAATCAGTAGTGTTCACGATGGCAATAACAAAAGAACATATTCGATTTTCCATCCACTTCGCGTTTCATCTGAAGAAAAATGCTGCTGAAGCCACTGCAATAATTTGCTGCATATGGAGAGAACGCTGTAAGTCATACTACATGTAAAAAATGATATCAAAAATTTCGCCAAGGAGATTTTAGTCTTGAAGATGAACCGCGTGCTGGACGCCCTCAAAAGATTGAAACGGACGAATTGCAAGCAGTGCTGGATATAAACTCTGCGCAAACTGAAAAGGAGCTTGCAGAACAGCTTGGCGTTACGCAGCAAACCATTTCCATACGTTTACATACGATGGGAAAGATTCAGAAGGAAGGAAGATGGGTTCCGCATGAATTGTCCGAAGACAACAAAAATCGTCGGCGTGCACTCACTTTGCTTTCAAAGTTCTGGAAAAAAGATTTTCTGCACAAAATCATTACAGGCGAAAATGAAAAGTGAATTCTTTATGATAATCCTAAACGTAGAAAATCATGGGTTGACCCTGGTCAACCTTCGACATCGACGCCAAAGCCCAATATCCACGCCAAGAAGGTTTTGCTCTGTATCTGGTGGGATTGGAAAGGTGTGTTGTATTACGAGTTGTTACAACGGGTGAAACAATCACGGCAGACCGCTACCAACAACAATTGACCAATTTGAGTGATGCATTAGAAGAAAAGAGGCCATTTACTGGCAAAGGACGTCGTAAAGTGATCTTGCTTCATGATCTTGCTTCAATGCTCGATCACATGTTGCGAAAGCGACTCAGGACCATATCTTTGCGTTAGGCTGGGAACTTCTCCCGCACGCGACGTATAGCCCAGACATGGCGCCTTCCGATTACTACCTATTCCGATCGCTACAGCATCATTTGGCTGATACACATTTCGTAAGATTTGAAGAGATACGAAAATGCATTGATGACTTTATCGTTTCGAAGTCTGTGAGCTTCTATCGTCAAGGAATTCGCAAGCTATCCGAAAGATGGCAAAAGGTCGTTGATGCAAACGGGAAATATTTCGCTGATTAATATTTTTTTGTTTGTTTTTGAATAAAGATTGAATTTTACAAAAAAAAGCTCAAAACTTTTTTGTACACCTAATATTTATAAAAAAGTTATGTGTAAAATTATAACTATCATTACGTTTGAACGAAAAAATTGAATGTCTTACAGCTATCTCAAGCAGCCGATATTAAAAATTATTTAATAAAGTAATGAATTCGCGAAACTGTATTAAAAAATAAGGAAGATTATATTCAATAATAATAAAAAGTTATTATAAATAAAAATGTGAAAATAATATGAAAATAATTATTAAAATAAGTATTATTTGACGTTTATTTATGTTACGTCGTGACGACTGCACGATTCTTCTCTTTCGGGTATCTGTTATTAGAATTTAATTAAGCGGATAAACGAGTGACGCATGTTCTGTTACTCTGTTAGATCGCGACGGTTACACAACTGATCTCTTCCGGAGGTCGGTTTCTAGAATTCGGCTGAGCGGATAATCCCTATTATCTTAATCGCTGAAGTACACCGACGTTACATCTTGATGACTGCGCGACTCTTCTCTTTCGGATATCAGTTATTAGAATTTAGTTAAGCAGATAAACGAATGACACATGTTGTGTTACGATCGCGACGGCTACGCAACTAACGACGCTCTTCCGAGAGTCGATTACTAAGAATTTGGCTAAGCGGATAATCCCTATTATCCTAATCACGGAAAAACAATACGTGTACAAATGTTTTCCTCAACGAAATCATATATATATATAGTGCCCTTAAAGGCACGGAACTCACTCTCTCTGCTACGTCCCATTCTTTTACACGGTCGGAACATTTCAGTTTATCAGTTTGTCGATAATTCAGGTTGTCAATAATTCAGTCGGTGTCAGTTGAAAACAATCAACAAGAACAAGTGATTAAGTTTCCTGACGACACTATTACCGCCTTCATCTCGCAGATCTCAACTCTACAGAATAAAAGTAAGTTTAATTACACATAAAAAAATTCCCTAATAATAATTTTCGGGTCTCTTCTCCTTATACTTTCTCATTCCTCCCTTACATCCTTTCTATCCTCTGCCGTTCTCCTTACACGTCTACTCCCTTTTTCTTTTTCTTTTCTCTTTCTTTCTTTGCTTCAGCTGTCGAACCTCTCGGACTCCCTATGCGTTGCGGAGCACTCAGCAGGTTCATGGCTGCCGAATAGTTTGGCAAAAATCTGCTTCTTCCCTGTTGACTTCAGCCGTCGAACCTCTCGGGCTCTCTATGCGTTGCGGAGCACTCAGCAGGTTCATGGCTGTCGAGTAATTCGAGAAATCTATTCTTTTGCCTTTTCTCTCCTCTCTTACAATTTTCTTTTTTCTTTTTAATTTCTCTCCTCTCGGATCTCTCGGTTTCCTGAAATATTTCAGAGATAGCCTTAAGGTTCGCGACTAATGACGTTTCCTTCATATTCCAAATCCATTTCTTTTAGTGAAAGCTGCATCATCCACACTCTCCGACGCTCAAAGACGGAGGCGAGCCCTGAAGAGGCTCCGTTACCGTCGGAACAAGCGAGCTCGCCAAACGGGGAGCTATCCTTCGCCTGGGACATCCGAGGTTTTAATACATCAAGAAACCACGAGTTGTTCCAACAGGAGACCCCATTATTTACACATTTCTCTTCCATCCTATTCCCCGATCAAACCAGCTGAATCTGGATCACCCCCAGATTTCAGTGTACTCTTCCCAGAACGCCATAACATCCAGACATACCCAGATTTCCCCACCCAGAAATCATTGGACGAGTTCTGTGAACTACGGACTCCTTCCCCTCCTCCCCTAGACCTCACTAGCGAAAACCCGACCTCCTCTCAGAACAACCACACACACAGTCAACAACATACAATTTAAAATAGATTAATAACAAATTAAAAATACTAAACCAAACAATACATCCGGCAATTTTAGGAACACACGAATTTCTGTCGTAACACCCTTCTTATTTTATATTTTTGTAAATATATCGTCAATGAATATATACCAACGTAAAAAAAATTTATGATACGATCTTGTAGCTAATGTACGATCTTGTATACGATCCTAATACGTATCTAACCTTGTATCATTTTAAAATTATTAATTATATGTAAAATTTAAATTATTTATTGTTTAGTTATTCGCTCCTTCTTTCATTCCTCGTTATCCCAAGATTCGCGCATGGTCCTGTCCCTGGCAAAAGAGATTAAATTCTCTTGCCTAAATTACGGACCGACGGACGCACGTCACGCAGTCGAAGTCATAGCGTCTTTTTCAAGACGTTGACTCGCACTCGTGGCTCTGCACAGTGTGTCCGACTCGTAGGGACGCCTCAGCGCGGCCCACCTGCGAGAAGGTATTTGGAGCGTCCTTCCAAGCCTCATCCAAAAAAAAAAAAAAAAAAAATTTTTTATAAAAATATATTTACCTCGGATTGGACGTAGCAAATAGCGAAAAATTGGGGGCTCGTCTGGGATGATAGGCGCGATCTTTGGAGACGGGAATAACTACGAGATCTAAGGCCGACAAGGCTAAAGTAGACGTTCTCTACAATCTTGGTCTAGAGAGTGGCGGTAACCCTAAAAAGACTAAATCAGAAACTATATACACTTCTACTCCAACAAAAACACCTGCTTCCAGACCTATTGCCTTTCCTTTAGAAGAGACCTCAATTGTTAAAGAATTAGAAATCAATTGCGAAGCATCCGAATCTAATACATTACGCCCCGAAAATTTAGCATTAACGGGCAAGTTTGACCATACTACCAACAGCCAGACGGAAGATTTAAGTAGATTAAGTATGGCGCAAATTAATCCTTTCGCCACATTAAAATATGCTATTGAGGCCGTCCCTTTCTTTGACGGCCAGAATATCCCCCTAAGTTATTTTATCGAGGGTTGCGAAGAGGCTAAATCCATGTTACCAGATGAAGCCGAATCACAATTCACTAAAGTTATAAGAACGCGAATAGTTGGAGAAGCCCGTCGTACCGTCGCAGGTCAGGACTTCGACAATGTTGCTCAACTTACAAATTTTTTAAAACAAATTTATGGTCATTCCAAAAACGTATATCAATTACAAGGTGAACTAGGCTCTATTTATCAAAAGGGTAATGAAGACGTTGTAACTTACGCAAATCGAGTAAAGATTTTAGGGAAGCAAATACTAGAAGCCAATCGAAACTCCGGGAATTCTCTCCCAGAACGTAGTATCATGGACTCATTAGAAAAGGATATGTGTAAATGCTTTATTAGAGGTCTGAATCCGGAAATCGAACAAAGAGTAGCCAGAAATCTCGATGTCAAGGGAACTGTGGCCGATGCATTACAAATAGAAAGAGAATTACGCGCAATTTCAGACTTGCGCCGCGGATCATGTACCACCTCAAAACCGATTGATATCACTGTACCGCGAGAAACCTGTCAAATCTGTTATAAAAGTGGCCATTCAGCTAATAATTGTAAGAAGTTTAATCAAAATTCTTATCAAAATCATAGTAGAGCTGAGAATTTGGGAAACGAGATACTTATCTGCCAGATTTGCAAGAAACGCGGACACGACGCTAATACGTGTCGACTTCGCGACTCACAAACACGACGAACCGTTAACATAATACGTGAAAATACTATCACCTGTCAGTTATGCTCGAAATCGGGGCATAATGCTAAGACTTGTCGTACGAATAATAACAGCAATCAAAATAAAGCTTTCCTAATCTGTCAGTGGTGCGACAAACCCGGGCATTCGGCCAATAATTGCTGGAAAAAACAAAATGACCAGCAAACAGCGGAAAATAAATCAAAAATCTCTTGTCAAAATTGCAACAACTTCGGTCATACCGCTAAAGATTGTCGATCTAAGTTAAACCCAAATTCGGGTAGCTCTCCGTATTGTCGCTACTGCAAAGCACAAGGACATCTTTTAGAAAACTGCGACTTACGAATTTTAAATAATAATCGTAGAAAAACAAACAATTCGGAAAACTCCAATGGTCCACCGAAGTCGGGTGTGCAACGGGGGGCCGAGCAGGTTTCACACCCATCGACATCTTCGACACCTCGATAAAAAACACACCGAACGCTCAACCCGTGACAGTAAACCTCGACAAACATAGTCGCGTGCCTACTGTCCAGATAACCTTAGATAAAATAAACTCTCCTTTAACTTTTATGTTAGATACTGGTTCTGGACCGAATATAATCAAAAAGGATTTTGTACCTAAATACATTGCTATTGATTACTCTTGCATATTAAAATTAAATGGAATAAATGAATACCCTGTTTATACTCTCGGTGAAATTACCCTAACTCTCTTTAAAATTTTAGTAAAATTTCACATAGTGACTAACGATTTCCCTATTTCACAGTCTGGTATACTCGGTAACGATTTCTTTAAACAAACCTCTTCAACGATAGATTATGCTCAGGGACATCTAAACATATCTGGAATTAATATACCATTCTCTTCTCCAGAAATCATCATCGTACCACCACGATCAGAGTCACTGTTTTATGTGAGAATAGGTAACCCCGAAGTAAAGATCGGATACATACCTAAATTAAAAGTAGCACATGGAATTTATTCGAGAGATTCCATAGTAGAAAACATTGCTGGAAAGGCATACATAAATATCATAAGCACGTTAGACGAAGAAACAGAAATACAAGTACCAATATTGCGACTTAAGACTCTCGACGAAATACTCAACGATCATGAAAAAAATCTCGAGGCGCATATTTCAAAACTTCCAATGTATTCATTATCTCTGAACAGTACTGAAATTGTCAACGACAAGGTTAATACTCTTTATGAAAATGATATCGAAAGAGTTATCGGTCTTAAGAACGAGAACGAACACGTTTACTTATTTGAAGACGGAACTACAGATACAAACCAAGAGAGAAATAAGAATCCTATGAACTCTGAAAATAAAAATCAAACCCATGAGAAATCAGAAAATAAAGATAAAAGTGAGGGCTTCAACCCCAAGATCTTTGGAGAGGGAAATTTCCAAACCTCTCCTGAGAATCCTGAAATTGCAGAGGGAAGTTACCAAACCTCTGCTCAAATATCAATTCATCCCAGGATCCCTGGAGGGGGAAATTTCCAAACCTCTCCTGAGAATCCTGAAATTGCAGAGGGAAATTACCAAACCTCTGCTCAAATGTCAATTCATCCCAGGATCCCTGGAGGGGGAAATTTCCAAACCTCTCCTGAGAATCCTGAAATTGCAGAGGGAAGTTACCAAACCTCTGCTTCAATATCAATTCATCCCAAGATCCCTGGAGGGGGAAATTTCCAAACCTCTCCTGAGAATCCTGGAATTGCAGAGGAAAACTTCCGCACTTCTCTAGCAATTCCCAGCTCCGTCGGTTGCGAGGAGGGAAGTTACCAAACCTCACTGCGTAACTCGACACAACTCTATCCAAGAGAAATTAAAAATAAGAATTTCTCACTTCAACTAAAAAATATTAAATTTCGAAAAATTGGGATGCTCTCGAAGGAAAGAAATAAAAAAGGAACAGAAACCTCTCAAAATACTATCAAGGAGCTCATAGGAAGGACAAACTTAATTAATAACTGCAAAATGAAAGATAAAAAACCGTCTTCTAGAATTTTTTCATCAAAACAAAATCAGTCTCAAGAAATATTTGATAAATGTATACACAAGCATAAATCGAAACATAAAGACAAATTCACACAAGGATTATCACTCGTTACCTTAACCGATAATCCCCACGAATGCTTAGTAATATCAAAGGAGGACGCAAGGAATCGGCTTACTAAAATTATAGAATCCTTGCGGTTGGAGCACTTAAACGAACAAGAAAAGGAAAAGGTAATAAAACTTATAAAAATCAGTCAGGACAGATTCCACATACCTGGCGAAAAATTAATTGCTACTCATGTATTGCAACACCAGATACCAACCATAGATAATCTGCCAATAAATACACGACAGTACCGATTTCCACAAGTTCATAAAGAGGAGATAAACAGGCAGGTAGGAGAATTGTTAGAAGTTGGAGTAGTAAAACCATCTCAATCTTCGTATAACACTCCTATATGGATAGTGCCCAAAAAGGAAGATTCAAAGGGAAACAAACACTGGAGAATGGTTTTGGATTTTCGAGCATTGAACGATAAGATCATTGGAGATGCTTACCCTTTACCGAATATTGTAGATATCATTGATCAATTGGGAGGAGCGCAATATTTCTCAGTTTGCGATTTAGCCTCTGGATTTCACCAGATCAAGATGGATCCTTCAGATAGCCATAAAACAGCTTTTACTACTCCTTTCGGGCATTATGAATTCGATAGAATGCCCTTCGGTCTAAAAAACGCACCTGCCACTTTCCAACGTCTAATGGATCTAGTGCTAATCGGATTACAGGGGAAAGAATTATTCGTCTATATGGATGATATCGTTATATATGCCTCCTCACTAGAGGAACATGAAAGGAAGTATAATAATTTAATAGACAGATTACGCGAAGCAAACTTAAAATTACAGCCAGATAAATGTGAATTTCTAAAAACTGAAGTAACATATTTAGGACATGTGATCAGCAAAAACGGGATTAAACCAGATCCCAAAAAATTGGAAGCAGTGCAACAGTTTCCTAGACCAAAAACGCCTAAAAATATCAAACAATTTCTCGGATTAGCAGGATATTATAGACGATTCATTCCAAACTTCTCGAAACTCGCTAAACCATTAACAAACCTGTTAAAAAATGAGACACGATTTGACTGGACATCTGTACAGGAAGAATCATTTGAAACTTTGAAGCAGAAACTATGCGAAGAACCCATCTTGCAATATCCCGATTTCTCAAAACCGTTTATTTTAACAACCGACGCTTCAGGAATAGCCATAGGAGGAATCCTATCGCAAGGGGAAATAAATAAAGATCGTCCAATCGCGTATGCATCACGGACCTTAACAGACAATGAATTAAAATACGATACTTATGAAAAGGAAGCATTAGCAATAGTTTATTGTGTTAAACATTTTCGACCGTATCTTTATGGACGAAAATTTACCTTAGTTACTGATCATAAGCCTTTACTATGGTTTAAGAATGCACAAGACGCAAATATGAGAATACTTCGTTGGAGATTGAAACTGGCGGAATATGATTATGACGTCGTATACAAAGCCGGAAAAACTAACGTAAATGCCGACGCATTATCAAGGAACCCAGTAGAAATAGATTGCAAAACCATTATCAATAGGAAAATTTTAAATCCTAATAAACCAGAAGATGCAGACGTAATTTCCAAATTATTGGAAGAATCCGAAGAGGAAGAAGAAATGGAAGAGGACGAAGATTTCGAATTATATTTATCGGACAACGAACAATCCGAAATGGCAGATATCGACAATTCTTTCAAAGAAAACATGGATTCCATACCATTCACCCAAGAAGAATTAAACGAACCGACAAAAAATAAAATTATAGAGAAGGCATTAATTCACAATCCGCCCGCATTTCGTAAAATGCAAACGAGAAGCCAAACAATAAAAGAAAAGGATGATCACCTGAAAAGATCGCAAACATATTCTCTAATCAATCCCGAAACTATAGAGGTAACAGACTTAGCGAATGAAAACACAAAGAGTAGAGAAAATAACGAAGAGGAAGAAAAGGAGGAAGAAGGAAAAGAGGAAAACGAAGAAGAGGATAATGAAAAAAATGAAGAAAATGACTTAAAGAAAACTAAATCTGTCATTATTGAAAATCGGGCACTGAAAAGCAATGTCATCGATTCTCGAGAATTGTTATTCTTACGTAAAGATAATATAGTCTATTTTGTCGACATCAACGGAAAACCTTTAGACTCAGGTTCACAAAAATTGTTCGAACGAAACGAATTACCTAAATTAAGGGATCTTATTTTAGGAAAAACTCGAGCTATAAAGTATAGGAACTATTATCACCTGATTTTAATGATTAGCGAAGGACAACGAGAAGGACCAACAATGACCTTAATACAAATAACATCAGCTTTGAAAGACCTGCGTAAAATAGCAGACGAATTAAAACTGGAAACTGTTAGTATAGCCAAAACCAAATTTATCCAGAATATACCATGGAGCAATATTAAAACACAGATACAATTAATCTTCGTTGACGCGTACACTAAAATAATTATTTGCAATGGATTAACAAAATATCCCCCAAAAAATCTCCGCCCAAGTATAATCAGTGAGATACACTGTGCGCCCACAGGAGGACACCGAGGTGTTACTAAAACATACAATAGAATTAAACACAATTATTATTGGGAAGACTTAAAATCAGATGTGCAAAAATACATACAACAATGCCTGCAATGCCAATTAAAAAAATTAGTACGAGTCAAAACTAAACAGCCTATGATCATTACTGATACACCAGGATCCGCCTTTGATAAGGTAGTCATGGATATTGTAGGTCCGTTACCTAAAACCGAACAAGGAAACGAATATATTCTAACCTTGCAGGATCAACTAACTAAGTTTTGCATGGCAATACCGTTGCCAAATCAAACCTCTGAGACAATTGCAGAAGCATTTGTTGATAAATTTATTTGTATACTAGGAGCACCAAAAGCAATATTGACTGATCAAGGAAGAAACTTCCTTAGCGATCTAATGAAAAAACTCGCTAAAATATTCAAGATTCGCAAACTGCGCACTACTGCCTTTCATCCGCAATCCAATGGTTCGTTAGAAAGATCCCATCATGCACTTGGTGAATATTTAAAACAATATGCAACTGAAGGAAAACAGTGGGACAGGTGGATCGGTCTCGCTACATTCAACTATAACACCAGTGTACACGAAGCAACTAAACATACCCCATACGAATTAGTTTTCGGGAAAATAGCAAGAATACCGTCTAGCGAACCTTTAGCTCCAGCAGATAAACTGGCAAATTATGATGAATATTTAATAAATCTAGTTACTCAGCTTCACACCATACAAGCAAACGCTCGCGAAAATATTGTCGAAGCAAAAATCAAATCAAAGAAATATTACGACAAGAAGATTAAACCACAAACTTTCAAACCAGGGGATTACGTATTCTTGCAGAAAGGGCCCAAACCAGGAAAATTTGGAGACCAATACACAGGCCCGCATGAAGTCTTAGAAATATTAAATCGAAATAACGTTAGAATTAAAATTAAGAAAAACAGTCGCGTAGTTCATCCCAATCGTTTAAGGATTTCTCATATCAAGCCAACCTCGAATAATTAAATTTTCAGATGATCGAAAGGATCGCCATAATGATAACACTTATTTGGATTCGGAAAGCTCACGGAATAATAGGCTATGACTATGGATCACCGCAGGCCAATTTAACTACATTATCGCTCTTGAACATCGAGGAATGCGACATTCCGCCGCAGACTCTAAAGAAGGCCAGAGTCTATCTGCAATTACTTCAAGTTAATGAATTTAAAAGCATAAAGGTACATCAATGTAAAATCAAAATTGATAGACTAATCAGAAAATGTGGAATGTTTTCTCACTCTATGGATGTTCCCAATGGCAAATATTCATACATACAAGAAATATCCCAAGGAGCATGCATAAATATGCATGTGTTTGGTCACTACCACCTAGGAGCAACGCTTATTACAGGCATTCTTCCTAACCAAACGATCACCAGGCCTGTAACGTTGGCGGGACAATTAGATGCCGAGGGAACATGTCATGGGGGAACGTATTCAGACCCTTATGGAACATGGACAGACGTCACCGTTCTCGCGACTATAAAGATCACCTTACAAGATTATACAGCCAAAGTAAAAGTAGATACCAATAGGATTATACTCCGTTCAGGAGTAACCTGTGAATTCACGGCTACTCGGTGTATCGATCTAGAAGGAGGAGATACATTCTGGAATGCATTACCCGAAGACGATTGTCAACTTAGTAATTATGGCTTATTATATGAAGGAGTCGCAGGAAAAATAATCGACCAACTGGACGATCAACCCATGGAAATCTATGCCCTGGTTGCGGATGACATGGTTTTCGCCTTAACCAGCAAGGGAACTATCTCAAAATGCGGATATACGCTTACCCGAACAGAACATCTCAAATTATTCATTTTTATAACAACCCCTGATAATAAAGTTTTTAAAAAGACGGAAAACCGCGCTTATAATTTCGATATATTCACCTATGTAAATTCCAAATTCGTATACGTAGAAAGGCATGTCCGTACACAAATAAGCCAGTTATACCGAAATGTTCTCCTGCAACAATGTAACCTCGAGCAAAAAATGCTAAAGAATGCTTTAACTATAGCTACTCAGTCACCAGATGTTTTCGCCTATCATCTAATGAAGGGACCAGGATATATGGCCCTACGAGCCGGAGAGGTAATACACATAATAAAGTGCGTACCAGTTGAAGTAAAAATTGCTCAAACTGACAAATGCTACGATCAATTACAAGTAATACGAGACAATCAAACACAATTTTTAACCCCTCAAACACACATTCTATTACAACAAGGAACTGAGGTAAATTGTAATAAACTCGCATCCGCCATGTATCTACTAGGAGATTCGTTCCAAATTCACACCCAAACCAATCGAATCACTACCCCCAATCATCATAAAACCAACCAAATTAACTTGGAAGTATATTAATCCTGGAGCACTCGCCACAAGCGGGATATACACGGAAAAGGATTTACAGGATCTTCGGGATCATATAATGTTTCCTGCAGAACGGCCTGCAGTACTTAATACCATAGCCCGAGGAATGCTAGGGCAACCTGGCTCTGTAAACGGAGGATCATTTTCTAATTTATTAGACGAAGCATCCATAGAAAAAAATAGCTACATCTGCCCGGGAAAAATTTTGGGATCGGTTTCTCATTTTTGGTAACATCAGCGCCGGAATGATTGGGATATACATGACTATTAGAATCTTAAAATTGATACTAGACACAGCAGTACACGCATATGCCCTGCATACCGTGTATGGATGGTAATATCTACTCGGATCTATTTGGGATTCTATCACCCATCTTTTGTTACACCTTAGCACATACGGACAGAAAAAATCTTCGGAGGCGAGCGCCCCTCCTCCTGAATGCAATTCTGAGCATACAACCCCAAGCGACGCACTACGAGAAGCTCCAACGAAAGGCGCAGATCCAAACTCAATATATCCTCTCCTTCCCACGGAAGTTGTATCAACCTCTCAACCAACCTTTTCTCTACAATTGAAAAATTAAAATTTTCTTTAATATCATCATCCATATCTTTGCAATCAGATAATACCGAAAAATCTAACGTCATCGATACCAGCTGTTTGACCCGTGGGCATCCTGACTGCAAGATACTCCGGATGGAATCACCGCACCTCTTTTGGATACGACTCAAAACTGGAGAGTCGAGCCTAAAGGAATTAATGGAGGAACTTGGGTTCCGAATGAATCGGAAGTCAAATACCCTCATCTGCTGGCCACACTTGGTGAAAATAAATCTGGCCGTCGCAATCAAGGAAGGCGACATATGGCACCGAGGAATAATAATGGCAGTCGGGCGGATCCAAGGAATTGCCCGGGTAGCCCTCAGGGACGAAGGACGAGAGGTGTGGCGGCGATTCAACGAATTATACATCCTAGAAGATCGCTTGAAGCTTGAAGCTTGCCGTGGCAAGCTCTCACGTGTGGGTTAGCCTACACTGGCCCGACAGTGCCAACTCTAGTATAGTCTAAGAAAATTAGGGCATTGTGCCAAATCCTCGCAGAAAAACAGGAGGGATACTTAAAAATAATACATCCTCTGCCGGACGGAACCGCACTCATCAAGCTGGTTATTTCACACGAAAACGGCTACATGCAGTTGAATCTTCGAGACGCCCTCGTAAATTTAGGATATGCACGGATTGATAAAAGAATCGCGGTAAATATTTATCCATCTGTCGAAATTAACAAATGTAATCATAAGATAATACGAAATACATTAGCAACAGATAGTAATAGTTTCAGGAAAAACCATTACAATTCCATTAAAATCCTTAAGTAAGTAACTTTAACATTAGATATGTACACTTTCTCTCCTTTCTACTACCTAAAATTAAATCTTATAAAACAACCCTGGAGGATCACGATACCGAATGCCAGTGATGAAAAAAAAAAAAAAAAAAAATATATATATAAATATCTCTTCTGTCGATGCCTATCAACCTTCTATATAATCCAGATGCATTTTACTCCCATCAGGCATTACTATCAGCAATCGGTTATCAGTCAATCCGAAACTATCTAAGAATATAGTAGTGCCGCACGGTCCAGTTCATAAGAACAATGCACATAAAATAGCGTGCATCTTCGCGACCAAATAGAAATCAGCAAAACAAAGATTAGGAGAGCATCGAAAGGGATTATGTATGTGTGCATCCATATGCATATATATTCTCGGGCAACGACAGAGAGTATCCACACGTGCGAAAGGATAACATCTGGTTACTTGATGACTAACCTCTGGCATTTTGTATCGGACCACCTGTAGTAAACCTTTTTCTTTTGTGTTTCAAATGAACTCACTTTATGGAAAGAAAAGAACGTGTGCATTAGTACAACTGTTAAGTAATCTATACACCAAAAATAGTAATAATAATAAATAATATAATAATAAATAATAATGATAGTAACGGTAATAGAAAAAGAAAAATATATATAATAATAGCACTAAATTAATTACCCCATACTAAATTTATTCTTCTTCCTTCAATATCTTTGATATATGTAAAAGGGAAGAATAACTAAACTTTTTGTTCAAATGCCTAGATATACATATACATAAAAAAAAAAAAAAAAAAAAATATATATATATAATATAATGATGTAATTGTTAAAAATCATTTCACAGAAATATATGTATATGAACACGCAACAAATGAACAGAAAGAATAGAAAAGATAAATAATCATAATTAACACTTTAAGAGACTGCTTTTTATCACTGCATTAAGAATTTTTCTTTCTAAACAAAAAGGGGGAAGAGAGAGAAAAAATAATATATATATATATATATATATATATATATATATATATATATAATCTATACATTTATAAATAGGAAAACTCAAGAAGAACGAAAGAAATTACAGAGTCCTTTCTTTCCTTCTTCTTCGCGTTGAGAAAGCGCAATAGTACCTATCGAAAGAGAAGAATTATTACTTTTCAATGCAAATATCGTGTACCCCCGATATCTGTCTAAGATGGGGGGTGTTACGTCGTGACGACTGCACGATTCTTCTCTTTCGGGTATCTGTTATTAGAATTTAATTAAGCGGATAAACGAGTGACGCATGTTCTGTTACTCTGTTAGATCGCGACGGTTACACAACTGATCTCTTCCGGAGGTCGGTTTCTAGAATTCGGCTGAGCGGATAATCCCTATTATCTTAATCGCTGAAGTACACCGACGTTACATCTTGATGACTGCGCGACTCTTCTCTTTCGGATATCAGTTATTAGAATTTAGTTAAGCAGATAAACGAATGACACATGTTGTGTTACGATCGCGACGGCTACGCAACTAACGACGCTCTTCCGAGAGTCGATTACTAAGAATTTGGCTAAGCGGATAATCCCTATTATCCTAATCACGGAAAAACAATACGTGTACAAATGTTTTCCTCAACGAAATCATATATATATATAGTGCCCTTAAAGGCACGGAACTCACTCTCTCTGCTACGTCCCATTCTTTTACACGGTCGGAACATTTCAGTTTATCAGTTTGTCGATAATTCAGGTTGTCAATAATTCAGTCGGTGTCAGTTGAAAACAATCAACAAGAACAAGTGATTAAGTTTCCTGACGACACTATTACCGCCTTCATCTCGCAGATCTCAACTCTACAGAATAAAAGTAAGTTTAATTACACATAAAAAAATTCCCTAATAATAATTTTCGGGTCTCTTCTCCTTATACTTTCTCATTCCTCCCTTACATCCTTTCTATCCTCTGCCGTTCTCCTTACACGTCTACTCCCTTTTTCTTTTTCTTTTCTCTTTCTTTCTTTGCTTCAGCTGTCGAACCTCTCGGACTCCCTATGCGTTGCGGAGCACTCAGCAGGTTCATGGCTGTCGAGTAATTCGAGAAATCTATTCTTTTGCCTTTTCTCTCCTCTCTTACAATTTTCTTTTTCCTTTTTAATTTCTCTCCTCTCGGATCTCTCGGTTTCCTGAAATATTTCAGAGATAGCCTTAAGGTTCGCGACTAATGACGTTTCCTTCATATTCCAAATCCATTTCTTTTAGTGAAAGCTGCAT
This sequence comes from Pogonomyrmex barbatus, assembly GCF_055798465.1. NCBI lineage: Eukaryota > Metazoa > Arthropoda > Insecta > Hymenoptera > Formicidae > Pogonomyrmex > Pogonomyrmex barbatus. The sequence goes on from NW_028297138.1 coordinate 2,599,339, forward strand.
CATCCACACTCTCCGACGCTCAAAGACGGAGGCGAGCCCTGAAGAGGCTCCGTTACCGTCGGAACAAGCGAGCTCGCCAAACGGGGAGCTATCCTTCGCCTGGGACATCCGAGGTTTTAATACATCAAGAAACCACGAGTTGTTCCAACAGGAGACCCCATTATTTACACATTTCTCCTCCATCCTATTCCCCGATCAAACCAGCTGAATCTGGATCACCTCCAGATTTCAGTGTACTCTTCCCAGAACGCCATAACATCCAGACATACCCAGATTTCCCCACCCAGAAATCATTGGACGAGTTCTGTGAACTACGGACTCCTTCCCCTCCTCCCCTAGACCTCACTAGCGAAAACCCGACCTCCTCTCAGAACAACCACACACACAGTCAACAACATACAATTTAAAATAGATTAATAACAAATTAAAAATACTAAACCAAACAATACATCCGGCAATTTTAGGAACACACGAATTTCTGTCGTAACACCCTTCTTATTTTATATTTTTGTAAATATATCGTCAATGAATATATACCAACGTAAAAAAAAATTTATGATACGATCTTGTAGCTAATGTACGATCTTGTATACGATCCTAATACGTATCTAACCTTGTATCATTTTAAAATTATTAATTATATGTAAAATTTAAATTATTTATTGTTTAGTTATTCGCTCCTTCTTTCATTCCTCGTTATCCCAAGATTCGCGCATGGTCCTGTCCCTGGCAAAAGAGATTAAATTCTCTTGCCTAAATTACGGACCGACGGACGCACGTCACGCAGTCGAAGTCATAGCGTCTTTTTCAAGACGTTGACTCGCACTCGTGGCTCTGCACAGTGTGTCCGACTCGTAGGAATGCCTCAGCGCGGCCCACCTGCGAGAAGGTATTTGGAGCGTCCTTCCAAGCCCCATCCAAAAAAAAAAAAAAAAAAATTTTTATAAAAATATATTTACCTCGGGTTGGACGTAACATTTATTTAATTGATTGTTTTAATATTTATTTATATTTATTTATTTATTTAATTGATTGTTTTAATATGATTACTAATAGCTAATATTAAAAATTATTTTAAAAAATAATAAAAAAATTTCGCGAATTCATTATTTTTTTTAATAATTTTTAATTCGGTTTCTTCAGATAGATATAAGACATTTAATATCAAAATCCGCAATGATAGTTATAATTTTACATATAACTTTTTTTAAAATATATAATAAAAGAATTATTACGCGATAATTAAACAATTAATAATCATATTAAAACAATCAATTAAATAAATAAATAATTATTAAATAATCAATAATTAATCAGAACGAAATGGAAGAAAGAAAAACGTATAGAGACACCACGATCTCTCACTTGCACTAGCGTCGAGTGTGTAAGACAGCGAAGGGACACCGAAATTGGTATCATGTCTGATTATGCTTTTTTTCTCCATCGCGCGTCTTGCGTTAAAGATGGAACATCGAATTGCCCCCACTATTTTTTCTCCCTTCCACTCCGCGATCTCTTTCGCGCTCCACGGAGCACGGGCGTACGCGCTTCGTGTGTATGTAGCAGCCGCGCGCCGAGCGCAGGCACCATTCCTGCTGGTGCGTGTACATATATATGCATGCATATGCGTGGCTGTAAATAAACACACTCATATCATTACAGTACATTAAAGACATATTCAACATTCCTGAAAATAATTAATTAATCAAAATTGCACACATACAAACATACACATAGACACACGTGCGCGTGTTGAATTAAAAATAATAATTCAAAAATATATAAAATTTTTAATTTCATTCATTTTATCTTATTATTATTGTTATTTGCAAAGTAAATCAAACAGAATATTCGGAACTTTATCAGGTTGTACGGAACTTCATGAAACTAACAATGAGAATCACAATTTACAAGGGAAATACACTTTCGATGCAGGAAAATAAGAAGAAACTAAGTCACAAAAGAAAACTGGCGAGTCAGAAATGAAGAAAGAAGATTTAATAATAGATAACCTATTGTCAATAGAAGAAAAAAGAACCTGTAATCAAGGAAGAATGCATTTTTAACAATAACACTAATGCGTTATTTATTGTACGTTATTTTTATTCAATTATATATACATTATAACATCAGTATTTTTAACATGTGCAATTTTTATAGTTTATTCATATGACATCAATCTCTTTTTATTCCACAAGGAAAGAAGTTGTGGAGTATCGCCCTTTTATCTATTAGAAAAAGTATAATAATTATTGGGAAAACGAATTATTACAGTATTATTGTCCGAATATAGATTAATATAGATTAATATACATTAATTTAAACGCTCCAATAGTTCTTTTTGTGCGGGTATTGTAAAAGCTGATAATATAGTTACATGTATGTAGAATTCATTCTTTATAGGGCAAAGATATTATTACATTTGATGACAAAGAAATCAGCATAGACAAGATTAAAAAGTGCAATAAGAGAACATATTCATTGTTCATTTCTGACCTTCTAACGATAGTATATACTAATTTAGTTTTATGAAATGAGTCGAGTATAATAGGAAAAGTTGCTAATACTCATAAAAATATCAAAGTTAAACATAAATTAGATGAGCGAAAATTAAAAGCTATAAAAGATAAGAATATTTGTTATTCTTGCATATATATATATATATATTTCCTTGTGGGATAAAAAGAGATTGACGTCATATGAATAAATTATATATATATATATATATATATATATATAAAATTTATTCATATGACGTGTGTATATATATATATATATATATAACGACACCCGACTCACCCCCCTCAATTACTAACAATTATTAACAATGTTAAAAGTCCCCGACCGATCAACCGTCGGGGCGCCGACACGGCGATCCTTCCGCGATCCCACCGTCGCGAAAAGCCCGTCGAACAGCGGACGCGGCAAACCGATGATCACGCGGCTTCACGTGCGCACCGCGTGAAACAATAGACACACGGTAAGGCCACTACCGCCGGCCCCGCTACCGACCGCGCCGCCGAACATCCTCGCGGAATTCCCGAGCGCGTTCGGCGAATTATCGCGGGGATTCCGACAAAGACATCCCCCGGAACTACCACGACCCGACCGACCCGTTCCTGACGACTCCCGACCGATGGCCGGCTCGGGTATATTAAGCGAGTCCGGGAGATAAACGAGACCTGTCTCCGGCGAGACAGTAACCAGTCCGACACTGCTTTCGATATTCCGAATCCTCTCCAGAAAAAGCGACCTAAGGTGCTACCTATCGTGCCAGGAGCTTCTGGCCGATCGCTCTTCTAAATCCATCAGCGCACAAGTATTCACAGGTTGAGGAGCTTCTCAACCTGGGCTCCACAAAGAAAGCCCTTGTGCACATATTCCTCTGACGATCGAGAAGCAGGGAGCTTCCTGCATTCGAGCCGTCATAGCCTTACACACAGCTGATCCGTCATAGCACTACACACAGCTGATCCGTCAAAACAAGACGGCCGAAATCCCTGCGCACCGTCGCGCCCGCGCCGCGCCTATCGAGGAACGCGACGAAATTCGGAGAACCGACCGCGAGCAAACGATTGTATATAATACGTAGAAACCGCGCGTCTTTTCGCCGTACCAACGACGAAATACTTGTAAATACTGTACATATAAAAACAGCCAGTCGGCATTGTAAATATAAACTTAGACATATCAAGAGACACGATATTTTATTTCTCGTACCGAATCCTGACCAAAAACCGATCGACGCTATCCTGCAAAATCGATCGACGCGGAGATAGAGACGTTTTATATATATATACTTAATTTTATATTTACTGATCCTGTCTTAATTTGGAGTCAATTTACAGAATATACATTGCATGTTTCCTCAAAATACAAAGGAAATCAATGAAAAATTTGAAATCCTTATCAAATATAAGTGCAATAATGTTACCAAAATTATGAAATGGAAATCAGAAATTGGATGAAAAAATTAAGCCGAATTTTATTATTTTATGTTTAAATATAATTCTAATAACCATTTAATTAAAAAAAAACATTTATTTTATTCAAAAGTCTGAATTTAAAAATAGATTTGTGAAACAACAAGGAATGTTATTATTTTCTTTATATTCTTTTCTAAAAATGAAGATGTTTCGTTGTTCTTATTGAATTTTCAAAGATTTAAATAAAACAAAATTAACATATAATATATAAAGTGTTATTCGTATTACACACACACACACACACACACACACACACACACACACACACACACACACACACACACACACACACACACACACACACACACACACACAACATACACTATAAAACATATACTATATACAAGGTGTCCCGCAAAACTCCCGCATTTGGAATACACTACGTGATTTTTTATGCTAAAAGAAGCAACTTTTTTCTTTAGCAAAATTGCGACGAATAGTTTTTACAGTGGATCAAATTAAAAGTAACAAATGAGTTCGTTAACCCTGAGGGCAAACTTCCTTCGGTATAAACTTTCCCTCGATGTCACGGAAACCTTGTATATCGACGATTATATCCATGATGTAGAATATGCTTTTTTCCGAAGCGGCGTAGTTCATGTGTCGAGTAAAACTGAAGCTGTTTTCCGTTGTAGTATAATAGCACAATTCGCGGGGTTTTCGCCAATGGAGAACGCGACAAACTCGAAATATTTCCTCGCTCCACCGCGCTTCGTATCCTTTCTCGAAAGTGGCTTTCGCTCTACTGACGCGTACGAGATCGTTAACATCGAATTTAGCCTTTTGTTCTACTACTTTCGACGCCCCATTCTCTCTCTCCCCTCTACGTCGCTCCATATTTTCACGTGCGATGCGGGCATTTTCTCTCGTAATGGTCGCCGATTGCATCCTGATGAACGAATGACGGGTGTGATTCTAAACGCGCACGATATTTTGCAACACATCGATGTAACGCCGCGTGTTTTTATGCGTAAAATAGAGCCACATTCGCTCCTTCAACGTTCTATTGAAGCGTTCAACGACAGCGGCTTTGATGTCTGGATTGCGAGCTACGCGATAACGTATGCCTCTTTCTTTCAGAAAATCTTGCAGCGGGCGTGCGATAAATTCTTTACCCTTGTCGATTTGTAAGTACACGGGCGCTCGTCCATCGCTTCTCGAGAGAATGTTTTGGAAGCCTCTTGTCACGCAATTACTTGTTTTATCCCGCAGCGGTTCCACCCAGACAAATTTGCTAAGTACGTCGATAATCACGAACAGATAAGAAAATCCGTCGTTATAACTCTTAAGACTACGGAGTTCGATCAAATCGGCCTCCCACAGATCGTCGATATTCGTCACGTTGTAACGTAATCGTGGAAATTTTCGCCTCGAAGGGCGGTGCAGTGTATACGCGTCTTGCGATTCGAGCCAGCGAGCTACTTCTTTACGAGAGAAATTCGGTTTAGCGGCATACGCCAAGTTATCCGTTGCCGAATACCCCGCATAGTGCGCTGGATCGTAATACAAATTTTCAAGCCTGGTCATTTCAATTCACTCCAATCGAGTAAGCGTCTCTTTCTTGCCTGTCGAGAATCTTTCACGAAGGTTATAGGGATATCGTCTTTGCGAAAACGCGGCGAAAGAAACAACGCGCACTTCGCTCGCTCTACTTCTTCGGTCTTGCGTTTTTTTCTCTTTTTCATGCGTCGTACCCTCCTCGTCCCCGTCGTCGTCGTCGTCGTCGCCGTCGTCGTTGAAAGTTTTCTTGGTATTTTCGGGATGGAACTCGCTCGTGGTGGTGATAATATCTCGACAAATGTGGTTGCTAACAATTCCTTATTTCCTACGAGTACAGCCGGAGTGTTTTGTTTTCGTCGTACGCAGTAATCGTGCAAACTGACCTCTTCCTAATGCTTTCACGGTTTTTCTTTCGCGCATCGCATCGTTTATCAGTTCCGTGATATTCGACTCTTTTATAACGTTACCCTCGATAGTCACGATTCCTCCTTCGTTCCAAGTAATTCTCGCGGGTACTGCTTTATCAATCAAATGTTTCAAAAGTAAATGTGCCTTGGCACCAAAACTTTTCGGCACATTTTCTAATATTTTTTCGACGCTTTGCCGCTCGCGCCTACGCAAAGACTCGGCCCGTACGGTATTACTTACGTACTCTTCGAGATGAGGAGATTTGCTCGATGATTCGCGCGCCTGTTCGGCCATGTCTCCCTCCCGCGCATCTGAATTGTTCTCATCGGCGGCGTTACGCGTCGAATCTTCCTTTTGCGATTTAACAAAATGAAGATATCGCCAAAGTACTTCCTTATATAATTTCCATTTCTCGCTTACATCGCGCGGAGTGGGTGAATTAAGAATCCTGCTCATATCTGAATCGAGTCGTGATAAAGGCGTACCGAGTGTTTGTACGGAATTTAAATTTTCTCCCTGTATCATCTCCAAATTCTGTCGTGCGACGTTTTCCGTCGTGCCTATTACCGAATGTTGTTGTTGTTGTTGTTGTTGGAACCGTTGCTGCATTCTTTCGAGATTATCCGTGGAAATTAAGACCATCTTCTTTGCCCTTTCCATAACTCGATTTCTTCTTTTCTCTCGAACTAACCCTCCGATAATTTTTGAAAATAGGAAAGATAGTATAGGTCCGATAAGATACGATAAAAATCCGCCTCGCTGTAATAGCTAGTAATAGCTTTTTCTTACTTTCCAATTACCACCACGTTTTCTCGCTAAGTGACGCAAAGTTGTTTTATATCTGCTTAAACGATTTTTTTCACTGCGTTCGAGCGGAACGTTACCCTTGAGAGTATTGAAAACGCACTCGCAGATACAGCGAATGAATTTTTCGTCTGCCCAGCGTAAGAAAGAAGCGCGCTGATTTTTGTTCGAATAACACAGCGCTTCGAGAAGACAGATATTTTTCTTACCGATCGAGCATTCCGCGATTTTTCTCGCATTAATCGATGATGTTCCCTTCTTCATCGCGAGGAACTCGCGCGACTGTCGCGAGAGAATGCGTGGACGATACTTTTATACGAAACTTCCGGAAAAGGATCTGCATGCTACTTAAACGTAATTCGCTGTATCATCGGGAAATATGCTCGTGCGAAAACAATACTCGTCCGGCGTCGATTGTTTTAGAGCAATAAATATCCCTGAAGTTGGGATGTGGCGTCGTGGTACGCTTCCTCGAGAAAACTTTGGCTCGTTCGGATAGACTTGACGAGCGAGATGACGAATTTGCGCGCGATCCCGGGGATTTTTGAAAACGACAAAGTAATTCGCATTCAGAGATATGTCGCGTTGTCCACGCCCCTGATGAAAGAGATTTTGTGTGATGAGAATTACGCTGAGATTTTTATGACTTCCCTTGGTAAACAGATCCACGATCGCTTCGCTCGAAGATGATTCCCTCATAAGATCGTCAATTATTATCAATTTCGGACGAACTGGATCGCTAGAATAATCTTCCGGACGCGGTAATCCTTCGTGAAATTCGATCGCCGCAACGAAATCTCGAGTTTCGTATTGAAGCTGTTGATAAGCATCCTGCCACACCGCGTAGTAAAGCAAAATTCTTTCGAAACGTACATCGGCCATTTCGGATAAATAACGAAGAAATCTCTTCACAAAAATCGTTTTCCCACATCCTGTGGGTCCGCACACGATCAACATCCACGGATGTTTCCACCGTACATCCATTTTACGAAATGGCAGATTCGCGTCTGTGCGCGATTTCATAAAGGCTGATGGTTGTGAGGGAGCTGTAAGCTTATCCCAGCGACCGAGGGGCCCACCGCGGCGAAGATACGCTCGCGCCAGCGTTTCCCCGCGAGGGCTAGCGAAAAACACCGCGGGCAAGCTGATTCACCCCCGCGGTGTGAGCAAGCTTATCCTCGAAGATGCTCGCGCCGACGAAACAGCGTTATAAGCTAGCCATATAGTTTGCGTTAAAAAATTAAAGATAAAATCGTTTTTCTTAAATATAAAATATTTTTATATGAAATGAAAAATCTTTTTTAAAATTTGTTCTATATATATATATATATATATATATATATATATAATATATATATATATAATATATATATTCTTACCTTTCTATAAAAGATATCGTTTTTATAAAAAATACAGCGAGGATAGGAAATTGAAGAAATCAAATTTTTTCTGTGTATGTAAATATGTTTATTTTTTTAAATGGCTGAAGGAAGGCGGAAAGAAGTTACGGGAAAAAACATGTTTTAAGAAATATGATTTTTATAGATTTATTTAAAATAAATCGGACATTAATTTTATAAAAATAAAACTTCTTAATTTTAAAATTACAATATTTATTTAAGATATAAATTAATATTAGCACATGTACACATTTACATTATTTTTACATTTCGTTCTCTCTGAAAAATATATTTTACAAAAATTTCTTACAATCTTTGACTAGGGGCGGAAAACTCGATTATTTAAGAAAGATTAGGACGAGAAAATTTATTCCGGTGCATAAACGTACGGAACCGAATAACGGTTATTAATAAATCTACGTTTCAGCAATACCGGTGAGCATATCTTTGTTTCATCTCGCGTAACAACGTCGTGAAACGCTGTGCGTCGAATTGCACTGAAATGTAGATTTATCGATGGACCGGCTTCGTCTCGTCTTGTTCTTTCTTTTTCTATTAACATATTCTTAATACTACTAAAATTTATTAACCCGCTATTCGATGAATTTAAAATAATACCCTTAATTTTACATGTTTCGTGTGTGCACCCCGACGGAGTACGAACAATGTACGCGTAGAATTTCGGACCACCGGAAACGAACGATTCGATGTAGCTACCGCGGCCGTAGTTCTCGAGCTCGTCTGTCATATCGCCCAAGAAATTCCCCGTACGCGGTTCATACTCATTCGGATCGCCGGTACTGACATATATACACGAATCCGTGTCGTAATATAAAACCCGTTTATTCAATAATTCTAAGTAACTGTACAATTTTAATCGTGCTTGCGCCGTTGTGTATGCCGCGATCACAACGTTCGTAAGCGAAGAATGCACCGCCTCTTTTCGGAGTCGTCACGAAACATATATTACCTCGTCGTTTACGGGTAATATACCGGTTATCTCGTGCTCAGGACTCGTAAGCAAAGTCATAAATTGCTGATGAGATTTTATAATTTCGGTATTCGGCAAATTGGATCGTTGGCCGAATTTTCCCCAAAATGAATTTAAACAAAGCTTAGCGATCGAACGTAAACCGGGATTGAGGGCGATGTTTCACCTGTCGAGTGTGATACCCTCGGTTTCCTCATATTCCCGAAGGTAACCTCCTTAGCATCATCGTCAGCGTCTTCTCTACATTCGCTCGGCCAGCCGCTCGCTTCTTGTTTTAATTGCAAAAAGATATTAATATATTCGGCAAACAGTCCGCCTTGACGAGTATCGCTATCGTATCGCGCGACTTTATATTCCCAAATTTCGGTCACATGCATCACGAGATAATCCTTCTCGACGGCTTTGCGTAATTCACAAGATACCCAGGTACCCCCGAATTCTCGATCCACCGGGTTCTCGTGAGTACACTCAACTTGTGAGAACGTTTCGCAGCAACTCCGACATAACGCAAACAATAATTTACCTTGTACGCGATACGGTAGTACCGTATGAAAGAGATCACATGGTGGGAGTACTTTACATCGCACGATATATGTATCTATATATATATATATATATATATATATATATATATGCACCTTCGACCGAGTTGAAATTATAATTTGGTGATACCCCGATTAACGAAGAACACTCTTGCCCTACGTAAATTTTAGGATGCCCTATCGGGAAACGCCGGTTTTCAACACGAAAGGATACAGAGAACATACGTCGACGTAACGTATTTTTTCCATACCTAAAACTTCGTATCGCGTGACGATATTTCCCGTGCGTCCACCATAAAACGCTTCGCAAGGATCGAGAGGAGTGTTCTTTATCAACGGATGATTCTTAAGAAAATTCTGCATTTCTCTATTATTTGAAATTTCTCGGTCGAAGGAGCACTCCCATTTCTCCATCACGTGGTAACCGCGTTTACGAAGGCGCCATGACATCGCGAGCGTCCGTTCGTAGCGCGCGTCGATCGTATCCCCGCGATTCGCAGACGAAAGCGTACTATCGCGATTTACTTTAAAACACGAAGGGCACCCATGCCAGAAACAACCGTGAAATTGTAGCACCCTGCGTCGTGACCCATTTTCCGTTTCGTAATATCCATTGGGCGTGCCATCGACTTTATATTCGCGGCCTCGCCCCGCGTGGATAATGGGATGTCCGAGTTCGCGTTCCATCCACACCAACCACTGCAGAGCTTTGTGCGATTGCCTGTCAACGTTTGTGTAACTGCCCGACGGAATGACTCCTATTTCCTCCTCACGCAAAAAGTTTTTACGAAAAACTCTCATGCATGTGGAAGCGATAGTTGTACATTCCTCAAACGGACACACGTTTCCACGTTCTAAAAATATTTTTCTAAAACTCATGCACGCTCGTCGAAGGATATCTACGTCGTTTCGACAATATCTGATAATTTCGCGTTGAAAGTCAAAAATATAATTTTCACGAACCATTTTCGCGTGCCATGCGTGGAACTTTTCGCGTTCTTCCGGCGACATGTGATCGGGAGAATAATATCTAGCATCGGGAATTGATCCTATATATATTGGTTATCGATAGTATTAAATAAGTGCGGGAAACAGCCTTTATTCGACGTATCGCTCAGACCAAAGGCCTTAAGTAAATCGGATAAACGCATCGGCATATAATTAATGCTATCGATAAACTTCGTATGTCCGACCGTCATTACGACGATTTTTGTTCCGTTCAAAATAACGCGCGGTTCATGTGTGCTCTTCGGATTTTCTACAAAATATTTTAAGATAAATTGCGCGTCGAACGCTTTCGCATTATGCGCGATACAAATAATTTGTTTGAAACATTTTGTCGTTCGCGTTGCGAAATCGACAAATTGTTTCACGGGGTCGAAACGGAATACGAACTCGCGCATTCCGCACCATCGGCATCGCACCGTCATGTCGTCTTCGTTTGCACATGCTATGCAAATTTGTTACGCTACGCAAAGAGTCGGTACATGAATTCTCACGTTTTCAGTACCTACGAGCGTCTCGTCTTGCCGCGTTTCAAAATCGTAAAATATAAATATGACACGACGGTTTGTTTGTTCGTTCATCGCAACGTTATCATTTTCATTTTCACACGCCTTTTTTTCTGCTCGCATTATCAGGGTACTTGTACCTCGCCGGGATCGCTAGCTTTACGAGCAAGAGGACGCATGAAACATAGATGATTCATCGGTTGTAACGAACGACATGTTTTACAAAAGACCGTGTCGCATTTATGTATCGTGTTTGCACGTATAAATCACCCGCAATCGCTACAAATTTTAACGGAATTACATATGCTCGTGCGAGATTTCCCGTTATATGATTTTTCCGCTCGGTGACGCTCGAAACAAGAATTACCGAAAAATGTACGGTTACATGCTTCGCACCTAATTATTTCTCTATCACGATTTACGCACGGAGGTGAGGCGCGACAACGAGGGCATTTTTTTGCGCAACGATATCCCCTATCATTTCGAAAGCCCTCGTTGCACGTTTCGCAGTAACCGCCGCGCGAACCGCCTGCAACTCTTAAATTTAATATAGGGTTATAATGACGCGAATCCACGTAATACATTATATTTAATGTATACGAAGGTTCGCGTCCGAGGGAGGCGAGTAATGCGCGACCGTCGTACCTCGGTTTTTCACCTCGGCCAAAACTACTAAAATTATAAATTATTATAGCGATATTTTCCGCGGCGAGAAACCGTTGAAAACGCTCGATTTCATTATATCCGCAACCTTCCTCGGGGATCACGATACCCGCGCTCTTCGTTAACTCAATCGCCAATTCACGCTGTAATGAAGAAGTCGCGTATCTTACGGATTCCCACCGTTCGTGCAATTCTCCCGTGCGCAGAGTACCACGCTCGTAGTAAATCCTCGCCGTTACGAGGGAGCGAGGAAGGCATGGATTGTCGGAATTTTTTATTTGTAAAATGTTAATTGTAATCGAGCGTTTCGCGACGCTTTCTCGCGTTAATTTATTTGATCCCCAAAGGTACCGCTACGTTAAAAACGCGTATGGTGAAATCCATCGCGATATCGAAACCCCCGGCGCTTTGCGCTACCGAACTCACGAGTTTCCATATGTTCTCGTGAGTCAAGTCTCGCGCCGGACGAAACAAAAAATCTGCAGGGCCATGCGATAAATTTGGCAAATCGAAGGATAACTCCATGTAATCGCCCGGTCCGCTCAAACGTATTGCATACGCGTGGATTTCGCGAAACGCGTTTTCTAAATAATTCACGATATCGCTAGCACCCTCCGCGAGAGGACGTATCGCGAATGTCGCCTCCCTACCTAGTACTTCAAATTTTTGAAATTTACGCGAGTTTTCCGCCCGTAATACAATATAAGTGAAATTTTCACTGACCGTGTCGCTGTCGTCGACCGCGGCATCCTCGTCAGTTAACCGGTGCTCCTGCTGTTGCTGCTGCTGCTGGTGTTGCTTATGTTGCTGCTGCTGCTGCTGCTGCTGGTGCTGCTGCTGGTGCTGCTGCTGTTGCTGATGTTGCTGCTGGTGATGCTGTCGAAGATCCGTCAAATGGTTCTGAAGCCGGTGTAAATAACGATCTTCTTGTTCTTCTTCTTCGCGTGAAACGCCTCCTCCTGTTTGTACTGAAAATGGGAAACAAAAATATTAATGATAAATATTTTAATTATACTCGATTTTATGTTAGCGAATAGATTCCAGCATACCAAATCTCTTACCTTGAGCAGCTTTCCTCTTCGCTTTTACAAAGCTTTTATAGAGCGTATTAATCTAGCAAAAAAACATTTAATTATAAATTTATCGAAAAGAATAAATTATCTTAAAATTTAAAAATAATATTAAATTTACCTTCATAATTTTCCGGAGAATAGCCCGTCTGTGTTTCGCACTGATGGAAAACCTCGATTTCTTCTTCTAAAAGCTCATCGCACATTTGCTCAAAAGCTGTTTTCTTCGCCATCGTCTTCTTCCTCGTCATCGTTATCGTCATCTTTTTCTCCTTCTCTATTTTCTTGTCTTTCTTCTTCGTCAATTTCTTCTCCTTCTTCATCTACATCTTCTTCTTGTTCTTCTTCGTTTTCCTCCTCCTCCTCATTTTCTTCTTCTCCATATTCAGATTCATCCAGGTCGTTTGCTTGTACTAAAAAAGAAAGAAGTCGTTATTATTATTATTATTATTATTACCTTTTTTCAAGAATTAGCTAATATGAGTTTTAGAACTTTTATTATTTTAAATAATTATTCACGCGGTGTGTAAATTTTGGTGTCGGCTTCGCTCAGAGTCGGCTCCTCATCGCTATTTTCCTCCACATCTGAAACAAAATTAAGTTTTTATTAATTGAATTCGATATTCTGTGAGATAATTTTGAAAGCAATATTTGCTATTTTCTTACCTGAAACCAGATCAACCGTTGGGATATCCTCCTCCTCCTCCTCAGGTTGCACGTCTATCCGCATTCGCACTCGTCCTAAAAATTCGATATTTTAATTTAAAAATCTGAAAATTTAGAAATCTAGATTTTCAATTATATCAATTTTCTATTATTTTACTCACGATCGTTTACTCCTTCCGCCTCATCTTCGGCGGGGCGTCTCAATCCTCGTAGTTGGTACGGATGTACAACCGCGATGTTATCTCTCGCTTAAAAAAAATATTTAAATTTAGAATTTTTTATATCTACATATTCTAATTTCAATTACTTTAAAAATAAATATTTACCTCCTCCGGTGCACCTTGTAAAATAACCGCTAAAATAACCGGATATGTCCGCCGGCATCATCCTCCCCCACGCCAGCCATTGCACCGGTTATGTATTCTTTTACAATATTTAAAAGTCTTTTGTCCGCGAAATACCCTAATCTGAACATAATGCTCAATAGGGTTTTCGAGCACTCCGGTACGAATTTTGCAAAAGTGATGTAATTTGTTTCTTCTTCATTTGTTAATAATGAGATATAAGCACTCGCGTTTATCGTCGAGTTGATATTCGCGCACACGATAAAAAATCTTCTTAACTTTTCACTGAGTGCCATTTTTCACTCCTTCACTATTTTTTAGAATTAAGACAGCGAACGAATCGACGCAGTAATATAAAAACCGGTCAAGTCACCCCGAGAAAGTATAATCTCGGAAATAGACTTTTCTATAATTCCGCATGGTATTTATACTTTGAAAATCTTACTCGCGCACTCCGAAAAGAGGGCGGCCCACAGAAAATGCAGCGCCATTGGACAGATCAAAATTCTTCTTAATACAGGTTACATCTTTTCTATTTTCTCTCACCTTTTCTACTATTCTCTCACCTTTTTTTTTCTATTTCTCTAGCTAAAACTTAGCTAAAAGAAAATCCGAGCTCCCCACTCAAGAAACATCTCTAACTCTCTTATTTTGTAGTTTCTAGGTTTATTATTAAAAAATTTTGCGAAGAAGTTTTAAAAGTCTAGAAAATCTAAAGTTTAAAGGATTTTATAATTTTACAATTTAAAATTTTTAAATTTTAAAACCTTTTAAAATTTTTTAAATTTTATAATTTTTCATTTGCCCATCTGCGCGCGCAGTTCTTTTTTCTTAGTAGATAAGTCGATGAGCTCGACGAATTCGTCAGCCCTCGGTTCATTCGAGTGCCATCCTTCGAGGTTTCAACTTCGTAAATCCGAAGTAGTCTCTCATTTCGACGCTTGTGATTATTAGTTACATTTGAGAAAAAAACAGGAACAATGGCGAGCCGAAAAGCTGTTCCCGATACCGAGAAGCGTAATACTCCGGAACCGAGCATTGCCCCCGATTCCGAGAGGCGCAAGTACATCTGCGATATTCCGAAGGAAAATTGTAACGAGGAACGAAACGACAAGTTCCATATGATGCTCTCGACAACATATGGACTCAACATCTCTCACACGAAAAGGATACACGTCGGATTGCAAACGACAAACGAAGGAATTTTTGTACCAATGGTTAAATTAACCGGTAATTATGCAGAAGGAATTTATTTCGACGCTGATTCCTGACAACAATTCCTAAACAACATGAGGCTTATCGACGAGTATTTAAACGCTAACAATAAATCGAGACCGGATCCTATCATTGTCAAAATTGTTGCGATCAACTTTACCTCCTCTTATGGGTCACGATCCATATTACTGGCGTAAAGAAAATGAAGAGACCACTGGAAAATAGCTCGAAATTCAACATCGAGGAACGACTACGGATTCGCAGTCACCGACGAAGAGGCGTAAAACCTATGCTGTCACAATTGTGATGCAGAAGAGTACTTTTCACGGTTTGAAAAATATTGTGAAATGTGTCGACGCGCACTTAAAACATTTACAAAACCAATAATGTTAACAAATGCGCGCATATCTTATAAAAGAAATAGAATTAAACCTTCCAAAAAGTTACATAGATAGCGATATTGTAAAACTCAGTTTGAAAGGAAATTATCACGAAATCGCGCGCAATGTACGCACGCAAATAAACGATTTAACATTTCTGGATATCTATTTCGATATAATATTTGTGGAATTAACTTCTCTGAGATTTAATGAAATTCTTCGTATTATTTTCTCAAATCGTAATTTGTAACTTTTATTTATGAATTGATATAATATGTACAACAATATAACAATAAATGATTTTGTAACTTAAATTTCTGTCTTTGCCCCTCTTATTTTCTTTTCACTCCAACCTAAAAATTAACGCGCTGCGTTGCTTCGAGTTAGAAATATCTAAAAAATTTTTCAGACATTGCGTTTGTTATAGAATAAGAACTCCGAGTTCGTTAGAAAAACATTTAGTGCGAACCTGTTCGTTCCTGTTTTCCTATCGCATTCCGTTCTCGTCAGGTTAAGTATATTCCCTTCAGACTTCCCTCATCTTTCTTGTCGCAGATATCGCTTTATCGAATCCTGAGTGATCTCGAAACAAATTTTTAAGTTTCGCTAGTTATTAGGTGTCGAGAAAGGCCTTTCGTCTTAAGAAAAACTCGATTTACATCCCCATATATACAAAGTAAATTCCTACTTTCGGAGCGTTCTGCGTATCGTACCGCTAAAATCTTTTTCCATTAGTACCGGGATCGAACATATTCCCTTCGTCGTCCTTTTTATCGCTGACGCCGTTTTGTCGGACCCACGATCGGTCCCGGAATAAATTTTAATAGTTTTTCGCTAGCTATTAAAGTATTTGGAAAAATCTTTCATCTTAAGAAAAATGTGTGATTTGTATCTCATATATACAGAGAATCAGTTTCCTTCGAACCAAGCTGTGTATCATATCATAAATTCGCATTCCGTTCTCGTCAGGACAGGCATATTCCCTTCAGACGTTCGACGTCCTTTTTATCGCTGGCGCCATTTTGTCGGATCCCACGAGCGGACCCGGAATAAATTTTAATAGCTTTTCGTTAGCTATTGGGTTTGGAAAAAATCTTTCGTCTTAAGAAAAATGTGTGATTTGTATCTCATATATACAGAGGATCAGTTTCCTTCGATCTAAGCTGTGTATCATACTATAAAATTCGCATTCCGTTCTCGTCAGGACAAGCATATTCCCTTCAGACGTTCCTCGTGCTTCTTATCGCTGGCATCATTTTGTCGGATCCCACGAGCGGACCCGAAACAAATTTTAATAGTTTCGTTAGCTATTGGGTCTGGAAAAATCTTCCGGCTTGAGAAAAAACGTGATTTGTATCTCATATATACAGAGAATCAGTTTTCTTCGATCTAAGCTGTGTATCATACTATAAAAGTCGCATTCCGTTCTCGCCAGGACAGGCATATTCCCTTCAGACATTCCTCGTCCTTATTGCTGGCATCATTTTGCCGGAGCCCACGACCTCGGAGCAATGCAATGCAAAGAATCAATTTCCTTCCTTCAATCCAAGTTATAAAGTCATTCATACCGTATCATACCATAAAGTTCACATTCCATTCTTGTCAGTATATTCCTTCAGACAACTGTCATCTCCGTAGTCGCCATTTTATCAGACCCCAATCAGCCCGGAACAAATTTTTAATGGTTTCGCTAGCTATTAAATCTCGAGAATCCTCTTGAGAAAAATTCGATTTATTTCCCTCATATACAAAGAATCAATTTTCTTTCTTCGCTCCATCCTGTCTACCGTACCATAAAACCGCATTCCATTCTTCGCTAATCAGGTATATCCCCCTTCAACACCCCGGCATCCTTCTTGTCGCCATTTTATCGCACCCCCGATCAGATCCCGGAACAAATTCTCCTCAGGTGTCTGCCATCTTTGCACACGCCATTTTGTCGGACCCGAACGGACCCAGACACTTTCATCCCCTCCCCTATCTTTTCGTCTAGCATTTCGACAACCAATCACACTCCGGGCAGCTTTGGGAGCATCCAATCACGCACGTAGACAGCTATGGGAGCGTCCAATCACACGCCGGGCAACTATGGGAGAATCCAATCAGAACGCACCATTAATTACCTAATTATTTCCGGCCGTTATTTCCACGCCCCTCAGCCAATCAGAACGCTCCATTTCCACGTGGAGACCCTATCTTGACAGCTGGAGGCCCCTGGCGCCAGTGGGAAAGTGATGGGGGTTTGTTTTGACGCACCATAGCAGCCCACTTACTACTTACATATAATCAGATAAAAAGTTATCTGATAAAGTTTTTATCCGAAAAAGATTTCAATATAATTTCATATAATTTGACATGGAGTTATAAATATTTTGATATTATTCGCGGGTGGCTAGTTCCATTTTATATGAAGGAGCAGTGTACCAAGGCAAGAAGGTATATCGAACAATTTCGTTATTAATTATAAAAATATAGTTTATTTACCACGCATATATGAATGAAGGTTGAGAAAAGCGGTATAGTTATCGCTAATTTTGGCTATTAAAGTACAATGCAGTTCGCGCACGACACAACGGAAATCTTCTTACGTAATAGTTTATTTCAAATTATGATTTTGGCCTTCGTGTACAATTCACACGAGGTCACTCCACTTCTCACGGCAGATGCGGCGATAACGAATTCTCCGGATACGAGGAAACAGTAAAAGTGAAGACGGAACGAAGAATGTTATCTAAAGATCCGTAATTATCGGGAGCGAGAAGCGAACGCAAATCGTGCGCGACGAACAATACTCACTTGTCCTAATTTCGAGGATCATAGAGGTGAACTGTATAACTTATAATAGTAATTATAAAGATTTACTTTTCTAGAATAGTAATTATAAGGATATTCTAGAATAGTAAATCCTTATAATTACTATTCGCTCCAATAGTAAATTATTTACGATTCTAATAGTAATGAATAGTAAGTGCCTACAATTACTATTCGTTTCAATAGTAACTATAACACTTATAATTCTGATAGTAATGAATAGTAAATGCTTATAATAACTATTCATCCAATAGTAAACTATTCATGTTTCCAATAGTAATGTCCCATAATACTATACAAAATTTCAATAGTTTTCTGAATAGTTTTGAATATTTATATTTCTCAATAATTCTAAATAGTTTTTTTTCATACGGGATTTACTTAGAATCATGAATAGTTTGTTATTCTATTGGAACAAATAACTACTAAGTTACTAATTCGCGATTTTCGAGAAAAATCGTGGAAATCTGACATTAGTATTGAAAGATATGTCAATTATTATGGATAGTACGCGGATAGTTATAATTAGTAATCTTTTTATTGTATTTTTTAAAATAATGTTATGATATACTACTGTGATCAAATATAAACGAGATTTTTAAATTTAAACTGCGCGGGTTCATCGATTCTGACAAATTTTTTTTTATTAAGTTGGTAGTACTGTCTTTGACAGATCTGTGTGAAATTTCATGTCATTCTCTTCATTTGTTTTATAGTGAACGCTTGTTTTTGTGAATATCCAAAAGTATTTTTTTCGATTTTTACGATATGTGATTCTGTTGGGCAAAGAAATTGTATTTTATTTTGTTTGCGGAATGAAATTTCTGCTACTGAAACGTTCAGAATGTTGCAGAAAGCTTTTGGTGACCAGGCTCTATCAAGACCAAGAGTATTTGACTGGTATAAAATGTTAAAAGATGGTCAAGAAAGCGTAGAAAACGAACCACATCAAAGACGACCAAAAACATCAACTGATGAACAACACGTAAAGCAAATCAAGGATTTGGTACTCCAAAATCGTTGATTGACGATTAGAGAACTTGCTGATACTGTAAACATTTCATTTGGATCAGTCCAGACTATTTTAAAAGACCATTTGTGCTTGAGAAGAGTCAGTTTTGTTAACAGTTTTCTTCGATTATCGTGGTGTGATGCATTATGAATTCCTTCCGCCGAGCCAAACTGTCAACAAGGAATATTATTTGAGTGTTATGCGTCGTTTGCGTGAAGCTATTCACCTTAAAAGGCCAGATTTATGGGCAGACAACTCATGGTTTTTGCATCACGATAATGCCATCTCACACTGCACTGGTTTTTCGTGACCATTTCGCCAAAAACTCGACCCATGTCGTTCCACAACCACCGTATTCGCCTGATTTAGCACCGTGTGACTTCTGGTTATTCAGTAAACTCAAAAGACCGCTCCGGGAACACCGTTTTGAATCGATTGAGGAGATACAAGCCGAAACGAAGAAGGTATTGAAGGCTATTCCAGAAGAAGAGTTTTCAGAGTGTTTCGAGGATTGGAAAAAGCGTTGACATAAGTGCATTGCATCGGGAGGGGATTATTTTGAAGGCGACGAATTTGATTTTGAAGAATAAATAAAGATTTTTCACTCTATGACAAAAATCTCGTTTATATTTGATCACAGTAGTATGTCTTATTTTAAATGAAGGATTAAGATTTTTTGAAAATTATTGAAGAAAAATGGAAAAACGTTTGAAATAAAAGATATATGTTTTGAAGGGAAACAAATAACGGTAAAATTAATTTTGAAAAAAATCAATACATGATTGCTCCAATTATTCTGTATATAAAAGTATTAAGATAAAATTATCAAAAAATTAATAATTTTACACTTTACTCTTGCACATTTTAACATAAAATATAAAATATCTCATAAACTATTCAGTCTTTGCTATTATATCTTAATACTTTTATTCATAAAATAAGATAAATAAATTAGTGCATAGAAAACATATAGTTATTTTTAAAAAAGAATTATGCAATTCGTAATATGCAATTACATGTTTTTTTTAAAAAAACAACAGCATTTTCCTTACATCAATTGATTTCTCTCATTATTTGATGCAAAAGTATTAAAATTAAGAAAAAGTAGGTAATTTACAAGATTATTTTATATTTTATGTGTCAATATGTCAGAATAGAGTGTAAATATTTATAATATATATATAATATATATACAGGGTGTCCCAAAACTCTCGCATTTGGAATATACTATGAGTAGTATGTGGGCTGTTATGGAGCGTCAAAACAAACCTCCACCACTTTCCCACTGGTGCCAGGGGCGTGGCCTCCAGCTGTCAAGATAAAGCCTCCATATGGAAATGGAGGGTTCTGATTGCCTGAGGGGCGTGGAAATAATGGCCGGAAATAATTAGGTAATTAATGGTGCGTTCTGATTGGATTCTCCCATAGTTGCCCGGCGTGTGATTGGACGCTCCCATAGTTGCCCACGTGCGTGATTGGATGCTCCCAAAGCTGCCCGGGGTGTGATTGGTTTTCGAAATGCTAGACGAAAAGATAGGGGAGGGGATGAAAGTGTCTGAACCCGTTCGGGGTCCGATAAAATGGCGTGTGCAAAGATGGCGGACATCTGTGGAGAATTTATTCCAGGATCGAGTGCGATAAAATGACGACAAGAAGGATGACGGGGTGTTGAAGGGGATATATCTGACTAGCGGAGAATGGAATGTGGTTTTATGGTACGGTAGACAGGATGGAGCGAAGAAAGAAAATTGATACTTTGTACATGAGGGGAATAAATCGAATTTTTCTCAAGAGGATTCTCAAGGTCTAATAGCTAGTGAAACCATTAATAATTTGTTCCGGGCTGATTGGGATCTGATAAAATGACGACTACGAAGATGACAGGCGTCTGAAGGAATATACTGACGAGAATGGAATGAGCTTTATGGTATGATACGGTATGAATGACTTTATAACTTGGATTGAAGGAAGGAAATTGATTCTTTGCATTGCTCCGAGGTCGCTCGTGAGCTCCGGCAAAATGATGCCAGCGATAAGAAGGACGAGGAATGTCTGAAGGGAATATGCTTGTCCTGGCGAGAACGGAATGCGAATTTTATGGTATGATACACAGCTTAGATCGAAGGAAACTGATTCTTTGTATATATGAGATACAAATCACGTTTTTTCTTCAGCTGGAAAGTTTTTCCAGACCCAATAGCTAACGAAACTATTAAAATTTGTTCCGGGTCTATTCGTGGAATCCGACAAAATGGCGCCAGCGTTAAAAAGGGCGACGGACGTCTGAAGGGAGTGTCTGTCCTGACGAGAACGAAATGCGAATTTTATGATATGATACACAGCTTAGATCGAAGGAAACTGATTCTCTGTATATATGAGATACAAATCACACATTTTTCTTAAGACGAAAGATTTTTCCAGACCCAATAGCTAACGAAACTATTAAAATTTGTTCCGGGTCCGCTCGTGGGATCCGACAAAATGGCGCCAGCGATAAAAAGGACGACGAACGTCTGAGGGAATATGCCTGTCCTGACGAGAACGGAATGCGAATTTATGGTGTGGCGGTCACTACCTCGCGAACGCACCATCGACACACCGTCGCGCGCAGTCCCGTGCAGCATGGTGGTTCGCGCGCCGGCTACTAGATGGCGAATCGACAAATCACTTTCTCGTGTCTGAAACGCTGCAACGGAGCTATATAAGAGCGGCACTCGGCATCGCTCTTCGCCTCAGTCGCCTCGAACCAGGTATTGGTAAGAGCTGCACTGCGACGCCCTCCGAGCTCTGGAGGCCAGTCCTGGCCCCATTGCTCAGCATACGGCAGTTTTTCCTGCTGGCAATTACCGACCTACATTCGGTCGTACTCCCCGCGGCAGTTAACGCTGCGGACACCCTTCCGGCTTTACCTTTGACGGCCGTGAACGCCGCCACATCCTTCTGGCTTACGTCTGACGGCCGTGAACGCAGCCAGCCTCCCAGCCTTGCCTCTGACGGCCTTGAACGCCGCCATATCTATCTCGCCTCTCTCCTACGGACGTGTTCCTGTCAGCTGTGAACGCCACAGCCCCATCACGTTCAGGAAGGTCTCTCGCGGCCAGCGACGCCGTCCAATCCGCCCGTGTCCGGGCAACCTGCTCCAGGCCGCAGTCTCAGCACGCCGACCTCCATCAGCTCGGGGAGCCGCGGCGCAACAGGCGGACCTCCGCCGGCGTAAATCATCTCCAGGGGCCGCCTACGACGACTCGTCATCCCCGAGGCGATCGACGCTGCCCACCATCCAGGAGGCACCGGCACCACGACGCTCGCCGCCGTTGACTGGGCGGCTACCCATGCCGCTACCGGGACACACACCTCCCTCACCGTGCACCGACAAGGAGGGACGAGTCACTGAATGACGAGCCAGGCACTCAACCAGTCGCTACAGGCAACAACTCCAGGACCTATTCGGCTCGGCTTCCTCCTCCGAGGACAGCCTGTCCCGGCCGCCGACTCCGCCCGCAGGGGACGCGTCCCTCGACTTCCTCGAGCGCTACTGCACCCGAGCGACCACCGACTCCTGGCCGTTCCTTGGAACTCGGCGCGCAATCGGATAGGCCGTGGCAACTCTGCGCCATCGAGCTCGGCCACGTGCAGCATCGGCCGCCGCGCCGTGACACTCGCCGGTTCTATACCAAAGCCGCCACACAGACCACGGGATTGCCACCGGCACCGGTCAAGCCTCCAACGCTCATCCCCCGGCCGCGCCGAGGAGGAGCCGGGACTCGTGAGATGCGCAGGGAGCGACTGCAGGAGCTTGCGCGCGCACGCGCAGAGACAGACGCGACCGACTCGCCTACACGCTTTTCTCGCGGGACCCAGACCAAGTCCCGCCTGCCTATGTAACATTTTTCCTTGCATTGTTTTAAGAATATAATGGCTTTTTTTTAACTCAGCATTCCTTGATTGTTAGCGTGTATGCAACCTTCACATATCCTTCAGCTTGCGCTCCTATTATCCAACGCATAGCGATACTTAGCTGCTACCCTTCCGCATTGCTTGGTGCTGACACTCACACCGTTGGTCCGCCACACAGTTGGTCGAGGACAAATACCCCCCCACGGACCGAGAACCAGCTTTCACAGCCGATTGCGAGCGACGCAGTGCAGCAGGACACACTCACGCTCAAGACGCGACACACACACGCAATTGCCATCCACGCCATCAAGTGTCATAAATTCCACACCATAAATTCGCGACCAAACTGGCGACCCATCAACCCACCACAATAATGGTATGATACACAACTTAGATCGAAGGAAATTGATTCTCTGTATATGAGATATATATGATGAGGTATATATGAGATACAAATCACACATTTTTCTTAAGACGAAAGATTTTTTCCAAACCTAATAGCTATCTAATAGAAAAGCTATTAAAATTTGTTCCGGGGCCGATTGTGAGTCCGATAAAACGGCGCCAGCGATAAAAAGGACGACGAAGGGAATATGCTCGACCCCGGTGCTAATGGAAAAATATTTTTGCGGTACGCAGAACGCCCCATAAAATAGGAATTTACTTTGTATATATGGGAATTTGTTACTTTGTATATGGGATGTAAATCGAGTTTTTCTTAAGACGAAAGGTTTCTCGATGCCTAGCGAAACTTAAAAATTTGTTTCGAGACCGCTCAGAATTCGATAAAGCGATATCTGCGACAAGAAAGATGAGGGAAGTCTGAAGGGAATATACTTGACCTGACGAGAATGGAAAGCGATAGGAAAACAGGAACGAACAGATTCGCACTAAATGTTTTTCTAACGAACTCGGAGCTCTTATTCTATAACAAACGCAATGTCTGAAAAATTTTTTAGATATTTCTAACTCGAAGCAACGTAGCGCGTTAATTTTTAGGTTGGAGTGAAAAGAAAATAAGAGGGGCAAAGACAGAAATTTAAGTTACAAAATCATTTATTGTTATATTGTTGTACATATTATATCAATTCATAAATAAAAGTTACAAATTACGATTTGAGAAAATAATACGAAGAATTTCATTAAATCTCAGAGAAGTTAATTCCACAAATATTATATCGAAATACATATCCAGAAATGTTAAATCGTTTATTTGCATACGTACATTGCGCGTAATTTCCTTTCAAACTGAGTTTTACAATATCGCTATCTATAAACTTTTTGGAAGGTTTAATTCTATTTTTTTTATAAGATATTGCGCGCATTTGTTAACATTATTGGTCACGTTTTGTAAATGTTTTAAGTGCGCGTCGACACATTTCACAATATTTTTCAAACCGTGAAAAGTACTCTTCTGCATCACAATTGCGACAGCATAGGTTTTACGCCTCTTCGTCGGTGGCTGCGAATTCCTCGATGTTGAATTTCGATATTTTCCATAGTGGCCTCTTCATTTTCTTTATACACCAGTAATATGTATACCGTGACCCATAAGATAAAGTTGATCGCAACATTTTTGACAATGATAGGATCCGGTCTCGATTTATTGTTAGCGTTTAAATACTCGTCGATAAGCCACATGTTGTTTAGGAATTGTTGTCAGGAATCAGTGTCGAAATAAATTCCTTCTACATAATTATCGGTTAATTTAACCATTGGCACAAAAATTCCTTCGTTTGTCGTTTGCAATCCGACGTGTATCCTTTTCGTGTGAGAAATGTTGAGTCCATATGTTGTTGAGAGCATCATATGAAACTTATCGTTTCGTTCCTCGTTACAATTTTCCTTCGGAATATCGCAGATGTACTTGCGCCTCTCGGAATCGGGGACATTGCTCGGTTCCAGAGTATTATGCTTCTCGGTATCGGGAACAGCTTTTCGGCTCGCCATTGTTCCTATTTTCTTCTCAAATGTAACTAATAATCACAAGCGTCGAAATGAGAGACTACTTCGGATTTACGAAGTTGAAACCTCGAAGGATGACACTCGAATCAACCGAGAGATTGACGAATTCGTCGAGCTCATCGACTTATCTACTAAGAAAAAAGAACTGCGCGCGCAGATGGGCAAATGAAAAATTATAAAATTTAAAAAATTTTAAAAATTTTAAAAGTTTTTAAAATTTAAAAATTTTAAATTGTAAAATTATAAAATCTTTTAAACTTTAGATTTTCTAGACTTTTAAAACTTCTTCGCAAAATATTTTTTAATAAACCTAGAAACTACAAAGTAAGGGTGTTAGAGATGTTTCTTGAGTGGGGAGCTCGGATTTTCTTTTAGCTAAGTTTTAGCTAGAGAAATAGAAAAGAAAAGAAAAGGTAAAAAAATAGTAGAAAAGGTGAAAGGATAGAAAAGGTGTAACCTGTATTAAGGAGAATTTTGGCTTCTCCAATGGTGCTGCATTTTCTGTGGGCCGTCCTCTTTTCGAGTGTGCGAGTAAGATTTTCAAAGTATAAATACAAAATTATAGAAAAGTCTATTTCCGAGATTATACTTTCCCGGGGTGACTTGACCGGTTTTTATATTACTGCGCCGATTCGTTCGCTGTCTTAATTCTAAAATAGTGAAGGAGTGAAAAATGGCACTCTGTGAAAAATTAAGAAGATTTTTTATCGTGTGCGCGAATATCAATCCGACGATAAATGCGAGTGCTTATATTTCATTATTAACAAATGAAGAAGAAACAAATTACATCACGTTTACAAAATTTGTACCGGAGTGCTCGAAAACCTTATTGAGCATTATGTTCAGATTAGGGTATTTCGCGGACAAAAGACTTTTAAATATTGTAAAAGAATATATAACCGGTGCAATAGCTGGCGTAGGGGAGGATGATGCCGGCGGACATATCGCTTATTTTACAAGGTGCACCGGAGGAGGTAAATATTTATTTTTAAAATAATTGAAATTAGAATATGTAGGTATAAAAAAATTCTAAATTTAAATATTTTTTAAGAGATAACATCGCGGTTATACATCCATACCAACTACGAGGATTGAGACGCCCCGCCGAAGATGAGGCGGAAGGAGTAAACGATCGTGAGTAAAATAATAGAAAATTGATATAATTGAAAATCTAGATTTCTAAATTTTCAGGTTTTTAAATTAAAATATCGAATTTTTAGGACGAGTGCGAATGCGAATAGACGTGCAACCTGAGGAGGAGGAGGAGGGTATCCCGCTTGATTTAGTTTCAGGTAAGAAAATAGCAAATATTGCTTTCAAAATTATCTCACTGAATATCGACTTCAATTAATAAAAGCTTAATTTTGTTTTAGATGTGGAAGAAAATATCGATAAGGAGCCGACTCTGAGCGAAGCCGACACCGAAATTTACATACCGCGGGAGTAATTATTTAAAATAATAAAAGTTATAAAACTCGTATTAGCTAATTCTTGAAAAAAAGATGATAATAATAATAATAATAATAATAATAATAATAATAACAACGACTTCTTTCTTTTTTAGTACAAGCAAACGACCTGAATAAATCCGAATATGGAGAAGAAGAAAATGAGGAGGAGGAAAACTAAGAAGAACAAGAAGAAGATGTAGATGAAGAAGAAGAAGAAGTTGAAAAACAAGAAGATAGAGAAGGAGAGGAAGAAAACGATGGCGAAGAAAATGAAAACAAGAGAAGAGCCTTTGAGCAAATATGCGATGGGCTTTTAGAAGAAGAGATCGAGATTTTCCATCAGTGCGAAACACGGACGGGCTATTCTCCGGAAAATTATGAAGGTAAATTTAATATTATTTTTAAATTTTAAGATAATTTATTCTTTCCGATAAATTTATAATTAAATGTTTTTTTTTTGCTAGATTAATACGCTCTATAAAAGCTTTGTAAAAGCGAAGAGGAAAGCTGCTCAAGGTAAGAGATACTTTCGGTTTGCTGGAATCTATTCGCTAACATAAAAATCGAGTATATATATAATTAAAACATTTATCATTAATATTTTTTGTTTCCCATTTTCAGTACAAACAGGAGGAGGCGTTTCATGCGAAGAAGAACAAAAAGATCGTTATTTATACTGACTTCAGAACCATTCGACGGATCTTCAACAGCATCACTAACAGCAACATCAGCAGCAGCAGCAGCAGGAGCACCGGTTAACCGACGAGGATGCCGCGGTCGACAACAGCGACACGGTCAGTGAAAATTTCACTTATATTGTATTACGGGCGGAAAACTCGCGTAAATTTCAAAAATTTGAAGTACTAGGTAGGGAGGCGACATTCGCGATACGTCCTCTCGCGGAAGGTGCTATCGATATCGTGAATTATTTAAAAAACGCGTTTCGCGAAATCCACGCGTATGCGATACGTTTGAGCGGACCGGGCGATTACGTGGAGTTATCCTTCGATTCGACAAATTTATCGCATGGTCCTGCAGGTCTTTTGTTTCGTCCGGCGCGAGATTTGACTCACGAGGACATATGGAAACTCATTCGGTTCGCAAAGCGCCGGGGGTTTCGATATCGCGATGGATTTCACCATACGCGTTTTTAACGTAGCGGTATCTTTGGGGCGAGGGAGATCAAATAAATTAACGCGAGGAAGCGTCGCGAAACGCGATTTTACAAATAAAAAATTCCGACAATTTATGCCTTCCTCGCTCCCTCGTAGCGGTGAAGATTTACTGCGAGCGTGGTACTCTGCGCACGGGAGAATTGCACGAACGGTGGGAATCCGTAAGATACGCGACTTCTTCGTTACAGCGTGAATTGTCGATTGAGTTAACGAGGAGCGCGGGTGTGATCGCCGAGAAAGGTTGCGGATATAATGAAATCGAGCGTTTTCAACGGTTTCTCACCGCGGAAAATATCGCTATAATAATTTATAATTTTAGTAGTTTTGGCCGAGGTGAAAAACCGAGGTACGACGATCGCGCATTACTCGCCTCCCTCGGACGCGAACCTTCGTATACATTAAATATAATGTATTACGAGGATTCGCGTCATTATAACCCTATATTAAATTTAAAAGCTGCAGGCGATTCGCGCGGCGGTTAGAGAGAGACAGATACAGAGAGATAGGTAATGCGGTGCGTGTGATCTACGAGTCCAATTCGCTTTTCGGGCTGCGCCGCCTGTGGATCGTTTTTTGCGATGGTATTTGGTGTTTCAGGCGCATGTGACGCCGCAGGTCGGTTCTACGACTGAGAGTGGTGTGGCAGACGATGCAGGTAGTCTGGTTGCGATGCACTTCGAGATGCTGGGTCAGCGATGCAAGGCGCCTGTAAACGTTTCCGCAGAGTCGGCACGGAAAACGTCCCGGGCCCTGCATCACCACCTGACCAGTATCGCTAACGTGCTTCCGATTGCGTCCCACCCTCCAAGATTTCCTTACTCGTCTAGCCAGTCCCTTCTTTCTTTGAATCTTATGACGTGACATGTTCCGTGTTACACTCGGACTTGGAGATCTAACATGATGCTCATTTTCTAGATAGTAGGTATCTAGATAGGATCTAGTGGGTAGACATCTAGTCAGGTTAGATTACCAATTCTTTTAGAGACTCCTGTACTGCATCCTGCGTCGCCCTTTCTCCCGAAGTACTTGGTTTAGATAGCAGGAGTCCAATATCTGCGAAATTGCTGCGAAACGTGCTACGAGGGCTTTCGAAACGATAGGGGACATCGTTGCGCAAAAAAATGCCCTCGTTGTCGCGCCTCACCTCCGTGCGTAAATCGTGATAGAGAAATAATTAGGTGCGAAGCGTGCAACCGTACGTTTTTCGGTCATTCTTGTTTCGAGCATTATCGAATCGAAAAATCATATAACGGAAAATTTCGCGCGAGCATATGTAATTCCGTTAAAATTTGTAGCGATTGCGGGCGATTTATATGTGCAAACACGGTACATAAATGCAACACGGTCTTTTGTAAAACATGTCGTTCGTTACAACCGTCGAATCATCTGTGTTTCATGCGTCCTCTTGCTCGTAAAGCTGATCCCGGCGTGAGTACAAGTACCCTGATAATGCGAGCAGAAAAAAAGGTGTGTGAAAATGAAAATGATAACGTTGCGATGAACGAACAAACAAACGGTCGTGTCGCGTTTATATTTCACGATTTTGAAACGCAGCAAGACGAGACGCTCATAGGTACCGAAAACGTGAGAATTCATGTACCGACTCTTTGCGTAGCGCAACAAATTTGCGTAGCATGTGCAAACGAAGACAACATGACGGTGCGATACCGATGGTGCGGAATGCGCGAGTTCGTATTCCGTTTCGACCCCGTGAAACAATTTGTCGATTTCGCAACGCGAACGACAAAATGTTTCAAACAAATTATTTGTATCGCGCATAATGCGAAAGCGTTCGACGCGCAATTTATCTTAAAATATTTTGTAGAAAATCCGAAGAGCACACATGAACCGCGCGTTATTTTGAACGGAACAAAAATCGTCGTAATGACGGTCGGACATACGAAGTTTATCGATAGCATTAATTATATGCCGATGCGTTTATCCGATTTACTTAAGGCCTTTGATCTGAGCGATACGTCGAATAAAGGCTGTTTCCCGCATTTATTTAATACTATCGATAACCAATATATAGGATCAATTCCCGATGCTAGATATTATTCTCCCGATCACATGTCGCCGGAAGAACGCGAAAAGTTCCACGCATGGCACGCGAAAATGGTTCGTGAAAATTATATTTTTGGCTTTCAACGCGAAATTATCAGATATTGTCGAAACGACGTAGATATCCTTCGACGAGCGTGCATGAGTTTTAGAAAAATATTTTTAGAACGTGGAAACGTGTGTCCGTTTGAGGAATGTACAACTATCGCTTCCACATGCATGAGAGTTTTTCGTAAAAACTTTTTGCGTGAGGAGGAAATAGGAGTCATTCCGTCGGGCGGTTACACAAACGTTGACAGGCAATCGCACAAAGCTCTGCAGTGGTTGGTGTGGATGGAACGCGAACTCGGACATCCCATTATCCACGCGGGGCGAGGCCGCGAATATAAAGTCGATGGCACGCCCAATGGATATTACGAAACGGAAAATGGGTCACGACGCAGGGTGCTACAATTTCACGGTTGTTTCTGGCATGGGTGCCCTTCGTGTTTTAAAGTAAATCGCGATAGTACGCTTTCGTCTGCGAATCGCGGGGATACGATCGACGCGCGCTACGAACGGACGCTCGCGATGTCATGGCGCCTTCGTAAACGCGGTTACCACGTGATGGAGAAATGGGAGTGCTCCTTCGACCGAGAAATTTCAAATAATAGAGAAATGCAGAATTTTCTTAAGAATCATCCGTTGATAAAGAACACTCCTCTCGATCCTCGCGAAGCGTTTTATGGTGGACGCACGGGAAATATCGTCACGCGATACGAAGTTTTAGGTATGGAAAAAATACGTTACGTCGACGTATGTTCTCTGTATCCTTTCGTGTTGAAAACCGGTGTTTCCCGATAGGGCATCCTAAAATTTACGTAGGGCAAGAGTGTTCTTCGTTAATCGGGGTATCACCAAATTATAATTTCAACTCGGTCGAAGGTGCATATATATATATATATATATATATAGGTACATATATCGTGCGATGTAAAGTACTCCCACCACGTGATCTCTTTCATCCGGTATTACCGTATCGCGTACAAGGTAAATTATTGTTTGCGTTATGTCGGAGTTGCTGCGAAACGTTCTCACAAGTTGAGTGTACTCACGAGAACCCGGTGGATCGAGAATTCGAGGGTACCTGGGTATCTTGTGAATTACGCAAAGCCGTCGAGAAGGATTATCTCGTGACGCATGTGAGCGAAATTTGGGAATATAAAGTCGCGCGATACGATAGCGATACTCGTCAAGGCGGACTGTTTGCCGAATATATTAATATCTTTTTGCAATTAAAACAAGAAGCGAGCGGCTGGCCGAGCGAATGTAGGGAAGACGCTGACGATGATGCTAAGGAGCGTTACCTTCGAGAATATGAGGAAACCGAGGGTATCACACTCGACAGGCGAAACATTGCACGCAATCTCTGTTTACGTTCGGTCGCTAAGCTTTGTTTAAATTTATTTTGGGGAAAATTCGGCCAACGATCCAATTTGCCGAATACCGAAATTATAAAATCTCACCAGCAATTTATGACTTTGTTTACGAGTCCTGAGCACGAGATAACCGGTATATATCCCGTAAACGACGAGGTAATATATGTTTCGTGGCAACTTCGAAAAGAGGCGGTCGTGCATTCTCCGCTTACGAACGTTGTGATCGTAGCATACACAACGGCGCAAGCACGATTAAAATTGTACAGATACTTAGAATTATGGATAAATTGGATAAACGGATTTTATATTACGACACGGATTCGTGTATATATGTCAGTACCGGCGATCCGAATGAGTACGAACCGCGTACGGGGAATTTCTTGGGCGATATGACAGACGAGCTCGAGAGCTACGGCCGCGGTAGCTACATCGAATCATTCGTTTCCGGTGGTCCGAAATTCTACGCGTACATTGTGCGTACTTCGTCGGGATGCACACACGAAACATGTAAAATTAAGGGTATTACTTTAAATTCATCGAATAGCGGATTAATAAATTTTAGTAGTATTAAAAATATGTTAATAGAAAAGGAAAGAACAAGACGAGACGAAGCCGGTCCATCAATAAATCTACATTTCAGTGCAATTCGACGCACAGCGTTTCATGACGTTGTTACGCGAGATGAAACAAAGATATGCTTACCGGTTTTGCTGAAACGTAGATTTATTAATAACCGTTATTCGGTTCCGTACGGTTATGCACCGGAATAAATTTTCTCGTCCTAATCTTTCTTAAATAATCGAGTTTTCCGCCCCTAGTCAAAGATTGTAAGAAATTTTTGTAAAATATATTTTTCAGAGAACGAGATGTAAGAATAATGTAAATGTGTACATGTGCTAATATTAATTTATATCTTAAGTAAATATTGTAATTTTGAAATTAAGAAGTTTTATTTTTATAAAATTAATGTCCGATTTATTTTAAATAAATCTATAAAAATTATATTTCTTAAAACATGTTTTTTCCCGTAACTCCTTTGCGCCTTCCTTCCGCCATTTAAAAAAAAATAAACATATTTACATACACAGAAAAAATTTGATTTCTTTAACTTTCTTCCCTCGCTGTATTTTTTTATAAAAACGATATCTTTTATAGAAAAGGTAAGAATATATATATATATATAGAACAAATTTTAAAAAAGATTTTTCATTTCATATAAAAATACTTTATATTTAAGAAAAATGATTTTATCTTTAATTTTTTAATGCAAACTATATGACCGGCTTATAACACTGTTTCGCTGGCGCGAGCATCCTCGAGGATAAGCTTGCTCACACCGCGGAGGTGAATCAGCTTGTCCCGCGGTGTTTTTCGCTAGCCCTCGCGGAGAAACGCTGGCGCGGGCGTATCTTCGTCGCGGTGGGCCCCCCGGTCACTGGGATAAGCTTACAGCCCCCTTACAACCATCAGCCTTTATGAAATCGCGCACAGACGCGAATCTGTCATTTTGTAAAATGGATGTACGGTGGAAACATCCGTGGACGTCGATCGTGTGCGGACCCACAGGATATGGGAAAACGATTTTTGTGAAGAGATTTCTTCGTCATTTATCCGAAATGGCCGATGTACGTTTCGAAAGAATTTTGCTTTACTACGCGGTGTGGCAGGATGCTTATCAACAGCTTCAATACGAAACTCGAGATTTCGTTGCGGCGATCGAATTTCACGAAGGATTACCGCGTCCGGAAGATTATTCTAGCGATCCAGTTCGTCCGAAATTGATAATAATTGACGATCTTATGAGGGAATCATCTTCGAGCGAAGCGATCGTAGATCTGTTTACCAAGGGAAGTCATAAAAATCTCAGCGTAATTCTCATCACACAAAATCTCTTTCATCAACAGGCGCGGACAACGCGACATATCTCTGAATGCGAATTACTTTGTCGTTTTCAAAAATCCCCCGGATCGCGCGCAAATTCGTCATCTCGTTCGTCAAGTCTATCCGAACGATCCAAAGTTTCTCGAGGAAGCGTACCACGACGCCACATCCCAACCTCACGGATATTTATTGCTTGATCTAAAACAATCGACTCCGGACGAGTAACGTTTTCGCACGAGCATATTTCCCGATGATACAGCGAATTACGTTTATGTAGCGCGCAGATCCTTTTCCGGAAGTTTCGTATAAAAGTATCGTCCACGCATTCTCTCGCGGCAGTCGCGCAAGTTTCTTGCGATGAAGAAGGTCATCGATTAATGCGAGAAAAATCGCGGAATGCTCGATCGGTAAGAAAAATATCTGTCTTCTCGAAGCGCTGTGTTATTCGAACAAAAATCAGCGCGCTTCTTTCTTACGCTGGGCAGACGAAAAATTCATTCGCTATATCTGCGAGTGCGTTTTTAATACTCTCAAGGGTAACGTTCCGCTCGAACGCAGTGATAAAAATCATCTAAGCAGATATAAAACAACTTTGCGTCACTTAGCAAGAAAACGTTGTAATTGGAAAAGTAAAAAAAAGCTATTACTACAGCGAAGCGAATTTTTACCTTATCTTATCAGGCCTATACTATCCTTTCTATTTTCAAAAAGTATCGGAGGGTAGTTCGAGAGAAAAGAAATCGAGTTATGGAAAAGGCAAAGAAGATGGTCTTGATTTCCACGGATAATCTCGAAAGAATGCAGCAACGGTCCCAACAACAACAACAACATCCGGTAATAAGCACGACGGAAAATGTCGCGCGACAGAATTTGGAGATGATACAGGGAGAAAATTTAAATTCCGTTCAAACACCCGGTGCGCCAGATATGAGCAGGATTCTTAATTCACCCACTCCGCGCGATGTAAGCGAGAAATGGAAATTTTATAAGGAAATACTTTGGCGATATCTTCATTTTGATAAAACGCAAAAGGAAGATTCGACGCGTAACTCTGATGAGAACAATTCTGATGCGCGGGAGGGAGACGTAGCGGGACAGGCGCGCGAATTACCGAGCAAATCTCCTCATCTCGAAGAGTACGTAAGTAATACAGTATGGACCGAGTCTTTGCGTAGGTGCGAGTAGCAAAGCGTCGAAAAAATATTAGAAAATGTGCCGAAAAGTTTTGGTGCCAAGGCACATTTACTTTTGAAATATTTGATTGATAAAGCAGTACCCGCGAGAATTACTTGGAACGAAGGAGGAATCGTGACTATCGAGGGTAACGTTATAAAAGAGTCGAATATCACGGAACTGATAAACGATGCGATGCGCGAAAGAAAAACCGTGAAAGCATTAGGAAGAGGTCAGTTTGCACGATTACTGCGTACGACGAAAACGAAACACTCCGGCTGTACTCGTAGGAAATAAGGAATTGTTAGCAACCACATTTGTCGAGATATTATCACCACCACGAGCGAGTTCCATCCCGAAAATACCAAGAAAACTTTCAACGACGGCGACGACGACGACGACGACGGGGACGAGGAGGGTACGACGCATGAAAAAGAGAAAAAAACGCAAGACCGAAGAAGTAGAGCGAGCGAAGTGCGCGTTGTTTCTTTCGCCGCGTTTTCGTAAAGACGATATCCCTATAACCTTCGTGAAAGATTCTCGACAGGCAAGAAAGAGACGCTTACTCGATTGGAGTGAATTGAAATGACCAGGCTTGAAAATTTGTATTACGATCCAGCGCACTATGCGGGGTATTCGGCAACGGATAACTTGGCGTATGCCGCTAAACCGAATTTCTCTCGTAAAGAAGTAGCTCGCTGGCTCGAATCGCAAGACGCGTATACACTGCACCGCCCTTCGAGGCGAAAATTCCACGATTACGTTACAACGTGACGAATATCGACGATCTGTGGGAGGCCGATTTGATCGAACTCCGTAGTCTTAAGAGTTATAACGACGGATTTTCTGTTCGTGATTATCGACGTACTTAGCAAATTTGTCTGGGTGGAACTGCTGCGGGATAAAACAAGTAATTGCGTGACAAGAGACTTCCAAAACATTCTCTCGAGAAGCGATGGACGAGCGCCCGTGTACTTACAAATCGACAAGGGTAAAGAATTTATCGCACGCCCGCTGCAAGATTTTCTGAAAGAAAGAGGCATACGTTATCGCGTAGCTCGCAATCCAGACATCAAAGCCGCTGTCGTTGAACGCTTCAATAGAACGTTGAAGGAGCGAATGTGGCGCTATTTTACGCATAAAAACACGCGGCGTTACATCGATGTGTTGCAAAATATCGTGCGCGTTTAGAATCACACCCGTCATTCGTTCATCAGGATGCAATCGGCGACCATTACGAGAGAAAATGCCCGCATCGCACGTGAAAATATGGAGCGACGTAGAGGGGAGAGAGAGAATGGGGCGTCGAAAGTAGTAGAACAAAAGGCTAAATTCGATGTTAACGATCTCGTACGCGTCAGTAGAGCGAAAGCCACTTTCGAGAAAGGATACGAAGCGCGGTGGAGCGAGGAAATATTTCGAGTTTGTCGCGTCCTCCATTGGCGAAAACTCCGCGTGTACGAATTGTGTGATTTATTGGGTGAACACATCGATGGGATTTTTTATGAACAAGAATTAGCACGGGTCAATAAAAACTTAACGGAAGAAGAGTTTATCGTCGAGCGCGTAAAGAGCAAAGGACGCGGTGCTAATAAACAGGTGCTAGTTAGCTGGCAAGGATATCCCAACAAATTTGACAGTTGGAGTCTCCGCTTCGAGTTTAACTTTTCTCTAAGATGGAGGAGGAGCAATTTTTCATGATTCTTTCGAGCGATAGCAGTAAGAAGTATTTTCCGGGAAATACAACCTCTTCTTTCACCACACAATTACCTCATAGTGTACATTTATTCGGAGAACATTCGGAGTACATTTATGGGAAGTCGCGCTTAGCGAGATTCAATTTCCCTCCAATCTCTTCCACGTACGTCGAGGAGATAATAAGGTTAGATTTGTCGATTTGAAGAACGAAAATGATGAGAAAAATGCTGATAAGTTTACGGTGAAAGAATTGCACTTACAAGCAGGAGTTTATGAAAATACAGAAGAACTTATCTACGCGATTAATAAAGAGTGCAGACGCGCCGATTCGCATTTTACTTTCGAACTACAAGAAGGCTCAGGTGATAATATCCGTATAAGCATCGAATGTGACGACAACTGTACTCTCGTTCATTATATAAATCTGCCAGCTAATATTTTTCAAATATTGAAGATCAACACCAATGATACCGGCACAATTTACCGTCACAAATTACTTAATTTCAGCGAATTAACACCGTTTTTGAAACTCGGTTATGCCATCGGTATTGGACGCACAGTATCTTTCTGGACTGTAGAACCCTGTAGCCTATGGCACGGTATCCCTGATAAAATGTACGTTTATTGCGACATTTGCGAGCTTTACATAACCGGCGATACGCGGAGTCCGCTTCTTCGAATCGTTTCAATCGATACACCCGGCTGTAATTACACGTACGGGACGAATCTGGTAAAATATTTCCCCACTCTGCAATATACTCCATTCGTCAAACGAAATTCCGTAAAATTGAAATAGATATAAAAGATCATCGTGGAGAAAAAATACTATTCGAATCCGGAACGCTGATAGCGACATTACACTTTAGACGTGTCCGTTAATTATCATTTGCGCTGGAAAGTCTCGGAGCTTTGAGAAAAAACTAATCACCCTATGGAATACTACGAGTATTACAAAAGGCAGAACGGTGGAGGTAGGGGAGGAGGAATTCCGCGAATTTTCATCGGTTCACCCTATCAACGTGGCCACGGAATCGGGAGTTTCCTCGGAGAATTATTTAGAAGGGCACTTCCTTATCTAAGCAGGAGAATACGTGCACTCGGGAAAGAAGCTTTACGCGCCGGAATTGGTGTGATAGAGGATGTTGAAAACAATACTCCGTTCAAGGAAGCTCTCAAAACACGACTCAAGTAATCGGGTAGAAATCTCAAGAGAAAAGCCAGAGAAAATATAAGCGAATTAATGAAGGGATCGGGATATAAAACATCCGCAAAAATGCGCGTGGCTCAGTTTCCCTTTGGAGGGCACGACGCACGCACCGGTAAATCCGGGAGAAGCCCTGTTCGTAAACGTAGACGAGTCTGTAAAAAAAAGAAATCGACGAAAATCGGTGTGAAAAAACCGAATAAAAAATCATCGAAAAGGAAAGCAGCGGCGAAAAAAACTAAAAAGCGGACGAAACATCGACGAAATAGCGGGAAAAAGCGCACCGTATCCAATATATTCGCTTAACTGACGCGAATGTGAATCGTAAGTTTGAGAAATATGTCTTTTCTCCATACTCACTCGAGCGAGTGTTTAAAGAGTGAGCTCGATCTTTTCAGTTTACCACCTACTCAAACGAGTATCGAGAGTTCACAATGGATTTATTACAAACCGGTAACTTCGCTCGCGGACGACGCACCTATAGAATTCGTCGTACCCAGACACGGAGAAAATTATCTAGATCTCACGCATACCATGTTAAGCCTTCGCGTACGAGTGGAAAGTTTACCCGGCCCTGGAAAGCCCGGCCAGCGGCAGGAGGAAACAAAGTAAGCCCTGTAAATCATCTACTACATTCGATGTTCAACCAGATCGATGTATACTTCAATCAAAAACTCGTATTATCCCCGAACAACGCCTACGCGTACCGCGCGTACATCGAAGCATTATTAAATTATTCTTCACCTGCAAAAACTTCCCATCTGACTTCTTCTCTCTGGGACACGAACGAGCCCGGTCATACGGACGCGCTATTAGAATCGGGAACCCCAAATCAAGCTCTCGTAAGACGCGCCCGATACGTCCAAGGAGGTCGTTCGCTGGATCTAATAGGCCATCTTCATTGCGACGTCATTAATCAGGATAAATTTTTAATTAATAGGGTAGAGGTTAGAATGAGACTCGTTCGCTCGAGAGATGCGTTTTGTCTCATGGAAGCCAACTCAACGTCGAAAATACGTATTCTAGATGCTAGTTTGCTCATAAGAAGAGCAAAAATAAGCCCTGGAGTCTTACTCGATCATGCGAGAATGTTGAGTAAAACAACCGCCAAATATCCTCTGACACGAGTCGAAGTTAAAACGTTCACGATTTACGCAGGAGTGGTAGGAGAATCGATTGATAATGCGATACTCGGCCAGCTTCCAAAACGCGTAATAGTCGGATTCGTCGATAACAAAGCGTTTAACGGCGATAGAAAGCTAAATCCATTTAATTTCAAAAATTACGGCATAAATTTCTTCTCGTTATATGCCGATGGCATGCAAATTCCGAGCAGAC
The DNA here is from genome assembly GCF_055798465.1 of Pogonomyrmex barbatus. NCBI lineage: Eukaryota > Metazoa > Arthropoda > Insecta > Hymenoptera > Formicidae > Pogonomyrmex > Pogonomyrmex barbatus. Next base: position 2,637,903 of record NW_028297138.1, read on the forward strand.
CGCTGCAACCAAATTTTTCAAAAGACGAACCGCTCTACATCGAGGCTTATAACACTCTCTTCTCGGGAACTGGCATCCATTTTCTAAATGAGGGGAATTCCAGAAGCAGAGAAGATTATGCCGATGGATTCATACTTTTCGCTTTCGATCTCACTCCCGATCTATCGGCAAATTGCTCAGGACATTGGAATCTTGTCAGACATGGAAGTTTACGATTAGAGATACGATTCGAAAAGGCGATTACAACAACGATTAATTGTATCCTTTACGCAGAGTTCGAAAACGTGGAAATCGACTCTTCGCGTCAAGTCATTGTAGATTTTAGCGGATAAAGTCAATGGTGAGAAACCTCACCCCTCCACTGTGGTCACTCCTTATATTTACTCGAACTACAACGGAAAACAGCTTCAGTTTTACTCGACACATGAACTACGCCGCTTCGGAAAAAAAGCATATTCTACATCATGGATATAATCATCGATATGCAAAGTTTCCGTGACATCGAGGGAAAGTTTATACCGAAGGAAGTTGTGCTCGTCGAGGTTAACGAAGCTTTCGTAGATCATTGGATTGTGCTACCATCGTATCCGTTCACCGAATCACCCGAAAAATCGAGAAAAGAAAACAACTGGCTCTCGCAAAACTTCCACGGTATCGAATGGATTGACGGAACAGCCGATTCCGAGTATTTCACGGTGGAACTACGTGAAATTGCACGACGGGTACGTTACATATATAGCAGAGGCCATGAGAAAGTACTTTATTTGCAAAAGACGCTCGGCAGAAACGTATATAATCTAGAAGGAATCTCTCCCGCATTCAAAAACCTAGCGGAAGACGAGGAGCATGAATTACGCTGCGGTCATCACGGATTTCATCGAAAGTCTAACAAATTTCGTTGCGCAACGCGTGCAAGCTGAGATACTGGATGCAGGAAGGCAGCAACAGCAGCTGTAATTCGAGCAACGATGATTCTTTTACCGATCAAAGCTTCAATAACTCCGATACAGAAAGCGGAGTTTTTACGATAAAACGAAATTTTCCGAATCTCCTTAGGTGGAGAAATAAGAGCTTGGAAACAGAACAAGCGGAGAAAGAAGAGCTATCGAAACTCGCTATCGAAACATGAAAAAAAGGAGACTTCTACCGTAAAATCCAAGCAAGAGGATAAAAATATAGCGACACCAGAGAGGGGAGAAATAACTGAATCATCTCCCCTTTCTGTGAGAGATGAATTCGTTCGAAATCTTACGGGCGCTGCGTCATCTCAGTGTCGGACATGCGGGTGTGTATCCTGCCGACAGAATCCCAATGGTGTGGACGAAGTCGACGGCCATCGTCGCGAACACCGATAATCACGATCGCTCTGGACAACACTGGGTCGCCTTCTACATAGACAAGCATGGAGAAGACACTTATTTCGATAGCTACGGACTACCTCCCTTGGATTCCAGATTCAATCTGCGACTTCAACGAAATTCTACTACCCATAGATGGAACATCACGCGTCTACAGGGCACATTTTCTCAAACTTGTGGGTAATATTGCTGCGTATTTCTTTATTATTTGTTCCGCGGTTATAATCTTAAACAATTTCTCGAAACATTCAGCGAGGATTACGAAGATAATGATAGATTAATTGTACAATTATTTCGTAAAATCTTTCTTCATGGAAAAAGTAAATGCGATAAATCTCATATAACGTGCTGCCATATACAAACTTGTATTTTTAAGAAAAGTAAATATTAAACAACACTATTATGAAATGATATGTACAATGATGTATTACATAATAATAATAATAAACTTAATGATTTTGTAACTTAAATTCCAGCCCTCTTATTTTCCCGCCAACCTAAAATTAATCCTAGCTATATTACTTCAAGCTAAAAATATCTAAAACATTTTGCAGACATTGCGTTTGTCATAGGATAAGAGCTTCGTATAACCCTGAGGTCGTTAAAACATCTAAAGCGAACTTGTCCGTTCCTGTTTTCCCATCGCATTCCATTCTTCGCTAGTCAGGTATATCCTCCTTCAACACCCCGGCATCCTTCTTGTCGTCATTTTATCGCACTCGATCCTGGAATAAATTCTCCTCAGGTGTCCGCCATCTTTGCACACGCCATTTTGTCGGACCCGAACGGACCCAGACACTTTCATCCCCTCCCCTATCTTTTCGTCTAGCATTTCGACAACCAATCACACCCCGGGTAGCTTTGGGAGCATCCAATCACGCACGTGGGCAGCTATGGGAGCGTCCAATCACACGCCGGGCAACTATGGGAGAATCCAATCAGAATGCACCATTAATTACCTAATTATTTCCGGCCATTATTTCCACGCCCCTCAGCCAATCAGAACGCTCTATTTCCACGTGGAGACCCTATCTTGACAGCTGGAGGCCACGCCCCTGGCGCCAGTGGGAAAGTGGTGGGGGTTTGTTTTGACGCCCCATAGCAGCCCACATACTACTTATGTAATTATATCAAAATATTAATAATTCTATGTACAATTATGTAAAATTGTATTGAAATTTTTTTCAAAGAAAAAATTTATATCTAATTAGAAATACTTATATCAAAATGCTTACAACTCACATTGAATTATACAAAATTATATTTTTTTCAAATAGAAAGATATACATTAAATTATATAAAAATGTATACATAATATATTATGATGCATCAAACTAGATATAAGTAATAACATTTAAACGAGAGACTTTTCCGAGATACTACGAGTTTAGTTGATATTGTACAATTTATACATACATACATATCATATACACAATGTACGAACATATAATTTCAATCAAATAGAAAGGATAAAAGATCCTTAAGGGAAATTTTAATATAATTATATTAGTTTATTTCGTTTATTTTATATTTAATATTTAATAAATATTTTATAAAAATTTAATATTTTATATATGAGATTGTTCATATAAATACAAGTATTATAAATATACTTATAAAAATATATTAGTTTTTCATATTTACCACAAAAATGGACCCATTAAAAACTTGATCTAATTGTATTTAAAAATATATAATTATAACATAATTATATATATATAAAATTGTATATATATATAAATATATATTTAAACATAATATAGGTTCATGGCTCTATATATGTTAAATTATCTATAAGAATTACATATGCAATCGAAATTTTAAAATTGGGACTATTTATACGACAATATAATAACATTCATTAATTAGATCATATTTTAAGCTAAAATTGTGTATTCATCATTTATTTCATCATTTCAGCAAGTTTCATCCCAATACAGAAGTGAAGCAGCATTGAGCGAGATCTCCAAATAGAATAGGTGACCTGTTTAGAAACATATGCGGTGATACGAGATAAAAGATCTTTCACTTTCTCTCATTTTTTTTTATTTTTTTTATTTTTTTACTCATTTTCCGTAAGGGATGTTACGTATATTATAGATTTTCAGTACTAACAATCAAATGTCGGAACGCAGCCATAATTTTGTCGTCCATAAGTGCATAATTTGATCTGTTCATATATAATCATGAACAATTTTATCTATCTATATATGATTAAATCAAAATCCATACATAAATAGATCTACAAAATTATATATAATTATATATAATTAAGTATAAACTTTTTTTCCCGGATTATCATACTATTAAATTTAATACATTAGATCCTTTGAAGGCATTATTATTTATACGAACGTTTCTAACTCTCATAGAATAAATAACATAACAAGATTTTATGTTTATAACATAAAATGTTATTATTTGGGTTGTGTTAAATATGGCAATTTAAAAGTAAATCTTTTATTTAAAGAGGAATTAAAAGCTATTATCACTAGAAGAGTTAGACTAGGAAGATTCTTCGATGGAGATACAAAAATAATAATGTAAATTTTATTGTTTAATTTTGATACATATAATTAAAATTGAGTTAGGTATGGCAATTTCGTAATATAATTCTTTTTTAAATAGGATTAAAATTACCACTTCGATTAGAATAGAAAGACTTTTCAATAATGATACAAAGATACAAAACATTTAGGTTATATTTTTTTAAAATAAAAAATATTAATATTTTATAATTGACGTCATCAAGTTGATATGAAATATACTTACTTTATTACTTTAACAGATTATATTTCTTATGTTAATACTTTTGTTTAAAATAATAATATTCTTTATGTCCTCTTTATCAAGAGACACAATAGTGTCTCCAAGTTCACGCGCAGCGAAGTTTGCGTAGAACGGCGGCAAGACGCACGTGGCTCTCTTTACGCGAGACCTTGAGATGAACTCGGTCTACATTTTCATATTTTAGCAATGACTGCGTCGATTAAATTCTAATTACGCTTAATTGATGCAGCTGAGTATCGAATTATATAAAAAAAGTGTTCTTATTTTTTCTTTTCGTATTTTACAAACTGAGATATCGCGACACAATTGCAACGCAAAGTTTAAATTGATAAATTTTAAGAAACGTCCTGATCATCGTAGACCGTGATTTTCTTTTTTCTGTCGCAAGAGGCGCTAATAAATACCTGTGTATGACAGCGCTTGCAGCGCTCATTTTTTTTTATATGTCTTTGATAGATGTCCTTCATATGAAGTTGTATATATTAATTAATAAAAAAGAAGATATAATGTGTGTCACATATAATAATAAGAAATATTGTAATATATAATACATTAAAAAAATAGTCAAATCGGTCCACCAAAAATAATTATATAATAATGGTAAGATAATATTAAATGATAAGATAATATTGACTAAAACTGATTTATATTGTGGCTACTCGCGAGCGTCGCACATCGCGCGTCATGCACCTGTCGCGGCCCAAAACAATTAAGATCGCGATCCGCGATTCGGCGCAGGACGAGACAACTTTCTCGTAATCAAAAACAGTCATCAAACAGTATATTAAGGCAAACATTCACCGAATCGATCACAAGCTCTTGTCTCGGATAAGAGACTGGAGAAGATACTTTTCGCAAGGTAGATGTCTTAGAACGGTGATTACCATCCTCCGGTTGAAACACGCCATATTCTAGCGACCGAAAGATCGGATTCCTTCGGTCGCAACACGCTGCAACTTCTCGACCGAAAGGTCGGATCCTCCAGTTAAAATACGCCGCATCTCTCTGGTCACAAAGTCGCCTCCTTCGATCGCATAGGCCGCATCCCGTCGACCGGAAGGTCGCTTCCTTCGGCCGAACAGGCCGCATCCCGTCGACCGGAAGATCGCTTCCTTCGGCCGAACAAGTCGCATCTCGTCGACCAAGAGGTTGCCTTCTGATTGACTGCATAAGTCACGCTTCCTTCAACCGAATAGGCCGCACTCACACGGTTGAAGAAGCCGCTCCTTCGGCCAAACAGGTCGTCACCGTCAACTACAATAGTCGCGGCACTTTTTTTTTACTTTCCAGAGAGGAAACACGAAGGAAGGAGGACAACGACGGACAAAAGGAAGGAGGACTTGAACAGCGACATTCGAAGGACCAATTAGATAGAATCATTCTAGACGACCAATCAGAAACATACCCGGATTACCGGCCAATTAGAAAGATTCCACCGATCACATATTATACACATATATACTCTCACACACACCCGACCACTCGCATATATACTCACATCTTTTATCTTTAGATATCTCTTATACACGAATTTGAAATTAAATCTTAATCACTAAAGTCACACACACAACAGACGTGGTTCGGGAATTGTAAATACTGTACATATTTCAAAAGGCATAAATAAATATAAATTTAAGTACATTCACATAGTGCTCGAACCTTCCACACAGCCACACACTTCTCACAAATATTTATGCACAATTACACTTGCGATACAAACATGTTAGGTTAGGTTTAAATTACGCGGGCGCTTTGATTGGCGCCATCTGGAACGAATGTGTAATGTCGCATTTTCGGCGGGTCTGTCTGCCGGCGACTTTGGAGTGAGTATCTTCGCGGCTCCTGGTTGTTCGAAATGTATAAGTTAGTTAGAGTTAATAAATCACTGGATTAGTTTTGTTCAACGTAATCACTGTTCATTTTCTTCCACGTGCCTCAAAAATACACAACAGTTGGCGACGAGGATGGAATTAGAAAGAAGAAAAGAAAAAAAAGTTCGTAACTTTCCATTAGTACAAAGAAGAAGTACATGTGTCAACGTTACGTTATACGTTTCGAGTGAAATAAGAAAAAGTTTTCAGTGATTGCTGTGCGAAAAATATGGCACTACCAGCCACACAAGTTTCAACGGCACAGATTCCTAGTTCGTTTACAATCGAGCCTTTCGATCCAGAAACTATTATGTGGAAACGATGGCATTAACGATTCGAAGGAGCTTTTTCAATTTTTAATATTCCAAAGGAAAAGAAGGTACCGTATTTATTACACTACATCGGACCGAATGCTTTCGATGTCCTTTGCGACAGATTTGATCCAGAGGATCCGTTCAAGAAAGATTATAAAACGATAACGGAAAAACTAACGGATTTTTACGATCCAGCACCGTTAGAAATTGCTGAAAATTTTCGTTTTCATCAACGTAAACAAATGGAAGGAAAATCGATACAGCAATTCGCATCGGCTTTACACAAGCTCAGCATACACTGCAACTTTGGAACGTACCTAAAAACAGCTCTTCGAAACCAATTTGTATTTGGTCTACGGGATAAAAGGATGCAAGCGAGGTTTCTAGAAAAAAAGGAATTAGACTACGATACGGCAGTTCAAGCGGCTACGACGATGAAGTTATCGAAAAAAGGCGCGAAACAACTACAAGGAGAAACAGCGACCGTCGCATATTTACAAAACAAGAAGCAGCAAAAACACAAGTACAAAGATAATCAAACATAGAGAAAGGTAATACCGGGAACAAAGTTTCCAATTTCAAATTCAATAAGAATACGAATGCCAATACAAATGTAAATAAAATTTATAATGTAAATTCGAATTTAAAATGTTATAGATGTGGAGGTGCACACCTAGCAACAAGGTGTACATTAAATAGAGGAAATAGGGAAGTCTGATGCAATGGTTGTGGCGTAAAAGGACACTTACAAAAAGTATGTTTTAAACAGCGAAATCAAACAAACCGCTTAGAAGAAATTTTACACTTGGAACAAGTCTACGCGCGAGATAAGTTGTATGTGACCTAAAGGTAAATAAGAAATATCTGAGATTTGAAATAGATAGTGGTTCCGCAATGACGATTATGAATATAAATCAAGCGAAAATATTATTTCCATATTCGTCTATCCATGAAAGTGATTTAAAATTAATATCATATTGTAATAAGAGAGTAAACACAGAAGGATTTATGGTAGTTAAAGTAGAATTCGATAATAAAGTATACAATTTAAATTTATATTTGACTGATATCGAAAAAGAACCTCTTTTGGGCCGAGAATGGCTGTATCAAATAAAAAATTTGAATTCAATTTTTGAAGGAGTAGGAAACATTCACTCGGTTAATTGTAGGTTGGAAAATAAAAATAAGAAGTTAAATAATTTACTGAAAAAGTTTCATAATTTAATAACAGGAGATTCTAAATCAATGAATGGTATTCAAGCAAGTTTAAATTTGAAAAAGGAGGCAACTCCAGTATTTTTGAAAGCAAGACAAGTTCCTTTCAAACTTATACCGTTAGTAGAAAAGGAGTTGGAAGATCTGGAAAAGAAAGGGATTTTGGAAAAAGTAAATTCCTCAAAATGGGCTACACCAATTGTACCTGTGTTGAAGTCAAATAATAAAATTAGAATTTGTGGAGATTACAGCGGTACATTGAATCCAACTAATCATTGATGAGCACCCTCTGCCCACCATTGATGAATTTTTTGCATCAATGGCTGGGGGAGTAACCTTCTCCAAAATAGATCTCCAACAAGCGTATTTACAAATGGAAATTAAAAAAGAATGTCAAGAACTTTTAACGTTAAACACACATAAGGGATTATACAAATCGACTAGATTAATATATGGAATGGCATCTGCGCCAGCAATATGGTAAAGGGAAATCGAAAATATATTGAAAGGAATAGATGGTGTAACCGTTTTTCTAGACGACATTAAAATAACTGGTAGATCGGACACATAACATTTACAAAGAATCGAATCAGTTTTTCAAAGGTTGAATGACTACAATTTAAAAATTAATGTCGATAAATGTCAATTTTTTCAAAAACAAATCGATTATTGTGGTTATACAATAGATAAGGATGGTATCCATAAAAGTCAAAGTAAAATTGAAGCGATTGATAAAATGGAGCGTCCGAAAACCGTAACGGAATTGAGATTATTTATAGGAATGATAAATTATTACGGCAGATTTATTCCAAATTTAAGTACGATTTTGGGACCGTTAAATAATTTGTTAAAAAAACATTGTTAATAATATAAATATATTACATAAATTTGTATGGTCTACGGAGTTTGAGAAAGCATTCGTGAAAGCGAAAAAAGAATTTCAAAATGAACGAGTTTTAGTACATTTCAACTCAGATTTACCTCTTGTGTTGGTAATGGACACGAGTCCATACGGTGTTCTGTCCTATCTATATCCAGATGGTTCAGAGAGACCCATTCAATTCGCCTCACGAGCGCTATCTGAGACTCAAAAGAAGTACGCGCAAATCGATAAGGAAGCTTATAGAATTATATACGGGATTAAAAAATTTCACCAGTATTTATACGGGAGAAAATTTTTACTAATTACAGACCATCGTCCGTTGGTACAAATCTTTTCACCTGAAAAAGAGTTGCCAGTATATTCTGCAATGCGAATGCAACATTACGCAATTTTTTTTAAGAGGATTTACGTATGAAATCAAATATAGAAAATCAGAATTACATGGTAACGCAGATTGTTTATCACGGTTACTTATACAAAATAATGAAAACATTTACGATACAGTTGATGTATTTCAATTGGAAACAATTGAATCATTACCGGTTACAAGCGATCAATTAGCAAAAGAAACTGAAAATGATGCTTGCTTTAAGAAAGTTACATATGTTGTTAGCAAAAGACAAAGAAATTCCAGAGAATGAACGATGGCATATAAAGCAACAAGAATTTTCGATACAAGGAAACGTCGTTTTACGTGGTCACAAAGCAATAATTCCAAAAACTTTAAGATTCAAAGTTTTACAAGAATTGCACATAGGCCATTTTGTTAAGATGTTAAGAAGTATTGTTAAGATGAAAAATTTAGCGAGGGGATATTGCTGGTGGCCAGGTATAGACTCAGACATTGAAAAATTAGTACAAAATTGTGTCCAATGTAGTTTCAAAAATAATTCGAGGAAGATAGAACAGCATATATGGGAACCTTCTGAAGCTCCAATGCATAGAATACATATCAATTTTGTGGGACCTTTCTTGGGATATAATTTTTTCGTTTTAATCGACGCATATTCAAAATGGCCTGAGATACACATATTGAAAAATATAACGGCACAAACTACAATTCAAAAATGTAGGAAAATTTTTGCAGCATACGGATTCCCTAAGGTCATTGTGAGTGATAATGGTTGTACGTTTGTTTCTACAGAATTCGGGTCGTTTTTGAAATTAAACGGAATTCTTTTGAAAAATACAGCACCGTATAACCCATCTACAAATGGGCAAGCGGAGCGTTTTGTACAAACTTTAAAGAAATCCTTAAGAAGTAAGAAATGTAATAAAGAAAATGTACATTTACAATTACAAAGATTGCTGCTACAATACAGAAATACGGCACATGCGGTTACCAAGAAAAGTCTGGCAGAACTATTTTTAGATAGGAAATTGAGAACACGACTAGATTTACTTGTACCAATCAAAGAAACTTATGTAAATAGATGTAAATAATAATAGAAATATTGTATTTTTTAATGAGGGAGAGAGAGTGAGTTGTAGATTATATCGGAAAATCTAAATGAAGATTCGGTAGGATAATCTAAAGATTAGGAAAATTACATTATCAAATTGAGCTAGACGATAAACGAATATGAAAAAGGCATGTAAATCAAATAAGGAAGATAGGGGAAGGAACTCTCGATCAAACGATGCAGGATTCATATGTCCCGCATTGGGATCTTGAGGTAGGCGGAAATCAAAAACGAGTCACGGAACAAGAGATCCAAGTACAAGTACACAGAGAAGAACAGGTTCGGGTTGAACCCGAAGCAGAACAACCATTGCAGCTTAACGTAAATCAGAAGCGAAATTGATTACTATTTCAAAACAAAAATATACTAAATTAAAAAATACTTTATGGACAAAAGTTATTTCTTCTAATCAAGAATCACATGAAACGGTTCAAAAAAATACTGTTTGGATAATACATGGATTCCAAAATAAGGATAAAGTTTTATCTTACACAAATGCAGTTTTGCAATGTCTTTTGCATTTAAATGTTATTAGAAAACAAATTTTTGAGTGTAATAATTAAATGTTTTAGGTATATTAATAAATCGATATGAAAACGGAATATCTGATTTGAATACATTTACAGTACGACAAGATTCAGGAAGTAATTTTTCTAGCTGTATAAAAGATCTGAATTTGTCATGTTGCATCTGAATTTCTCATAGCTATCTGTGAAAAATATGATTATATAAAAAATCTAGTTAAGCATCAAATACGTTCCACTATACGGTGCAAAACTTGTGATACAATTGTTACTAATGATAATATTCTTATTTAAATTCTCATTACTAATTTAAAGAAAGACAGTTACAATCTTAATGATTTATTAAATATTACTTTTTCGAGGTGGTATCACTCTCATGACCTATGTAAAAATTATACAGGGAAAGATATAATATTTAAAAAAGAATTAACATTAATACGAGAAATACTTATCATTTATTTACAATTATTTTCAAAACAAAATGATAAATTAATAAAAATAGATCAATTTAATTTGCGTGCAGTACCAACAACTATAATATCAGTAGAGGGATAATTTTATAAGGTAATGAATGCCATTTTTCATTATGGATCATCTATTGAAGATGATCATTATAGAAGTATATGTAGATATGAAACGTCTAATGGATGAATAGATATAGATGATGAGCAAATTAACAAGAAAAAATGGCCTAGAGGAGCAAAAAATACGTACATATATTTTTTTTTAAATTATTAAAAAATAATGATTGAATACTGATTATTTTTTCTAGTATATATAAAGTAAAAAAATGTTTCAAATATGCTAAATAATAAATACTATTTGTTACTAAAAACATATCCTAATAAAATTACCTTTTAAAAAAGGTAAAAAATAACGCCAAGTTCATGCGCCCATTTTCTTATTTATATAAAAGAAAGAATTTTATAAAAATTTCCACTCTCTACAAAAGTCTTTTTAATAATAAATTTCATATTGGTACAAAAGATGTGATATAAAGAATTGGCGCCAATTTCTAATTTAATAAAATAAAAAGAGCTTTACATTGAAATACATTTTATTTCATAGTTCATTTTTATTTGAAAAATCGTTTCATTATTTCTACAAAAAAACATGATATCAAAAATTGTCACAAATTTTTAATTATATGAAGTAGAAAAGAAACTTTGCAAAGGTGAAAAAAGATGTTATCAATCCAAAATTAATGTCAATTTGTAGTTGCCAAAAATTTTATTGAATTATTGTACTTGTGTTTAAATAAAAATAAAATATAAAAGAAAATCTGATGTGTAAGAAAAAAAAACGACGTACAAAAACTTGGCGCACCCGGGTCGCATTAAAACTACTTTTAATAATAATGAATTATGTGATAGACAAATAGAAAACAGTTTGAATTAAAATTTAATATATTTTAAGATTTCTTATTTTTAAACTTATTTCTTTTTTAATATTAACTAAATACAATTAGTGAAATATATAATTAATTATTAATTAATAAAACATTTTTTACATAAATAATGCAAGAAACTTAAAAATTTATTTTATTAGAATGTTATCTAGTATAAACGCATGTGTTTTAATATTTATTAATAAATTTTTTTAATATTATATATTTATATATAATATTAAATATTAAATATAATATTAAATATATAATGTTAAAGAAAATTATATAAAAATTATATAAAAATTTATTTACAAATATTTTTAAAAGTAATATATACATTATTAATGTAAAAAGATAAACAGTAAGAGTGCAATATAATACAATAAGTATGTACGTACGTGTTTTAATGCGACCTGGGCGCGCCAAGTTTTTGTATGTCGTTTTTTTTTCTTACACATCAGATTTTTTTTTTATATTTTATTTTTATATAAACATAAGTACAATTCAATAAAATTTTTTTGGCAACTACAAATTGACATTAATTTTGGATTGATAACATCTTTTCACCTTTGCAAAGTTTCTTTTCTACTTCATATAATTAAAAGTTTATGCCAATTTTTGATATCATGTTTTTTGTAGAAATAATGAAACGATTTTTCAAATAAAAATGAACAAATGAATTTATAAAATAAAATGTATTTCAATGTAAAGCTCTTTTTATTTTATTAAATTAGAAATTGGCGTCAGGTCTTCATATCACATCTTTTGTACCAATATGAAATTTATTATTAAAAAAACTTTTGTAGATAGAAATTTTTGTATAAAATTCTTTCTTTTATGTAAATAAGAAAACGGGCGCGTGAACTTGGCGTTATTTTTTACTTTTTTTAAAAGGTAATTTTATTAGGTATATATTACTTGAGTTTAGTAGAATAACGCAATTTTTATAGTAGGATTATAACTTGGCATCAGTTATTGATATCAAATCTTTTATACAAATGTTATTATTTGAGTTGAGTTGACAATGTGGAAATAAATTTTTTTGTTTTTTAATTAAAACTAGTATTATTTGAGTTAGAATAGGCAGGCTTTTCAATGAATACAAAGATACTAGCACTTAGATTTTATTTTTTAGTTTGATCACAACTAGAATTCCATTAGATATATTATAGCAATTTCGTAATATAACTTTTTTTTAAAGAATTAAAAGTACTACCACATGGGTTGGAAAATTATAAAAAGAAAATAAAAGATATTGTCAATTGGATTCTATTTTTTAATTTGATTAACAACAGTTTCTTTTTTTTTTTTCAAGCGTCCACTATACTTAATACCTTTTTTTTACCTGTTTGATATCAAACATTTTATAGTATTAACTATCTTTCTATATTCGATAAGCGTCTCGACATTTTTATACTTGAGGTTTTTTTTTTATAATTACATATATACATGAATATCATCTAGATAACATCCAACTAAAGCTATAATTTTTATTAATCTTAATTATTAATTTAGAGTTTCATTTGTATACACATATTAGTTCCATTTAGGGTATTATTTATTTCTCTTTTGAACATTGATGATAACTTTCATGTAACTCTTTTATTTAAACCTGCAAGAGAAAGAAACATTAAAATAAATAAATATTTTTGTTTCATAACAAGAAATGAAAGAATTATAAAATTTATCAATTAAATATACGATTATAAAAACAATTACAAAGAATCTAAAGCCAAGTTGAAACATTTATGTAAAATGGTAATGTTAATATTAACATTTCAACTTCCTATTCTTCTGAACTTTGTCATTCAATAATTAATTAATTTTAGCATTTTTCCTCATCACAGTTAAATAAAGCTATCTATTTTATATAAAAATATGTATATGAATATGAATCCAGATAGCATCAAATATAAATATTTATGTAATAAAATATATAGTACATTTATATATTTTTATACTAATCTAAAACCATAATTTTATTAATCTCATGTTAATTTAGAGTTTCATTTGTACACATATATCAGGTCCATTTAGGATATCATTTATATCATTTTAATAATTTTCACGTAATTTTTATATTTAAACCTGCAAGAGGAAGAAACATTGGAATAAATATCTTTTTTTCATAAAAAGAAATGAAAGAATTATAAAATTTATCATCAGCAGATTAATTACAAGTAGTATATGGGTAGCTATGGGTGGTCAAAACAAACTCCCACCACTTTCCCACTGTCGAAATCATGAATCGAAAACATTCTGAAACGTTTATGTAAAATGATAAAGTTAATATTCTTTGCCATTCAATTAATGTTTATAAATTTGTATAAAAATCGTAATGAAAAAATACTAAAATTAGCTAATTAGTTGAAAAGAATTTGAAATCAAATTCAAATGTTCATATAATAGTAACATTTATATATTTTTATACTCATCTATATTCATAATTTTATTAATCTCATCGTTAATTTAGAGTTTCATTTGTATACATATGTCAGGTCCATTTCGGATATAATTTATGTCTCTTTTGAACAGTGAAAATTTTAATGTAATTTTTATGTTGATAAATCTTTTTTTCATAAAAAGAAATTAAGGAATTATAAAATTTATCAGAATCATCAGAAGATTAATTATATGACTATAAAAGAAGTTACAGAAAATCGAAAGCCAAGTTGAAACGTTTATGTAAAATGATAATGTTAATATTAACATTATCATTATCAAATTGGCGTCCTATTCTCCTAAACATTATTATTCTTTGCCATTTAATTAATGTTTAGATATTTTTATAAAAATTATGAAAAAATACTAAAATTATTTAATTAGTTGAAAAGAATCTGAAGTCAAATTGAAATGTTCATGTAATAAAATGTTAACTTTTATAATATATTTTTATACTCATCTAAATCTATAATTCTATTAATCCCATCATTAATTTAGAGTTTCATTTGTACATACATATCAGATCCATTTAGGATATCATTTATATCATTTTATATGTAATTTAATAATTTTCATGTAACTTTTATATTTAAACCTGCAAAAAGAAGAAACGTTGGAATAAATAAATATCTTTTTTTCATAAAATGAAAGAATTATAAAATTTATCATCAGGAGATTAATTATAAGTATTAGGTGTACAAAAAAGTTCTGAGCTTTTTTTTGTAAAATTCAATCTTTATTCAAAAACAAACAAAAAAATATTAATCAGCGAAATATTACCCGTTTGCATCAACGACCTTTTGCCATCTTTCGGGTAGCTTGCGAATTCCTTGACAACAGAAGCTCACCGGCTTCGAAGCGATAAAGTCATCAATGCATTTTCGTATCTCTTTAAATCTCACGAAATGTGTATCAGCCAAATGATGCTGCAGCGACCGGAAAAGATAGTAATCAGAAGGCGCCATGTCTGGGCTATACACCGCGTGCGGGAGAAGTTCCCAGCCTAACGCAAAGATATGGTCCTGAGTCGCTTTTGCAACATGTGGTCGAGCATTGTCATGAAGCAAGATCACTTTACGACGTTCAGTAAATGGCCTCTTTTCTTCTAATGCATCGCTCAAATTGGTCAATTGTTGTTGATAGCGGTCTGTCGTGATTATTTCACCCGGTTGTAACAACTCGTAATACAACACACCTTTCCAATCCTACCAGATACAGAGCAAAACCTTCTTGGCGTGGATATTGGGCTTTGGCGTTGATGTCGAAGGTTGACCAGGGTCAACCCATGATTTTCTACATTTAGGGTTATCATAAAGAATCTACTTTTCATCGCCTGTAATGCTTTTGTGCAGAAAATTTTTTTTCCGGAACTTTGAAAGCAAAGTGAGTGCAGTGTCACGCTGACGATTTTTGTTGTCTTCGGACAATTCATGAAATCCATCTGCCTTCCTTCTGAACCTTTCCCATCGTATGTAAACGTACGGAAATGGTTTGCTGCGTAACGCCAAGCTGCAAGCTCCTTTTCAGTTTGCGCAGAGTTTATATCCAGCAGTGCTTGCAATTCGTCCGTTTCAATCTTTTGAGGGCGTCCAGCACGCGGTTCATCTTTAAGATTGAAATCTCCTTGGCGAAATTTTTGATACCATCTTTTACATGTAGTATGACTTACAGCGTTCTCTCCATATGCAGCACAAATCATTGCAGTGGCTTCAGTAGCATTTTTCTTCAAATGAAACGCGAAGTGGATGGAAAATTGAATATGCTCTTTTGTTATTGCCATCGTGAACACTACTGATTTTTAAGGTTATGTGCATCAAACGCCAAACCGTATGGCATTTTAGAAGGCCAAATGTCAACGCTTTAAAACCGCAAAAAGGCAAGAAGATATATAAAATTTAAATTGTTATTTCGGTTGTATGAAATCTAAAGCTCAGAACTTTTTTGTACACCTAATAGTTTGATTTAAAATTATTTAAAATTTTTTAAAATTATTATATGATACAATATACTTATATTGTATCATATAATATAACAAATTAACTTATATTGAATTATTCAATATACCGGTCCACAGATTTGTATTAAAACGATGTTGATAATTTTGAACGACATATTAGAATTTTCGTAACTCTAAATGTGAGAATTATAAATATTAAATATTTAAATCTTGTTTTATACATGAAGGTGTATTTAAGTATTTAATATTCATAATTCTCACATTTAGAGCTACGAAAATCCTAATGAATATGTCGTTCGCAATTATCAACATCGTTTTAGTAAAAATCTATTGGCCGATATATTGAATAATTCACTAGTAAGTCAATTTATTATACTATATGATACTTATATTGTATAATTTTTAAGTCAGTAATTATGTACGATAAAAATCATACAAATAACGTTTTTAATATCAAATTATAAATTGGACCTTTTAAAATGCCTGTAAAATTTAATAGTGCCATATACAATAATTATTTGATCCATGATTTGCCAGAATTATTAGAAAATGTACCGTTTAATGTATGACAAAACATATTTCAACCAGACGAAGAATCACCATATAACTATTGCTACCTAATATGGTTGTAAACGCTACAAGAAATCTTCTTCGACACTTAATTCTATTAGGCGAACAAAAAAATTCTGAGCTTTAGATTTCATACAACCGAAATAACAATTTAAATTTTATATATCTTCCCGCCCTTTTGCGGTTTTAAAGCGTTGACATTTGGCCTTCTAAAATGCCATACGGTTTGACGTTCGATGCACAAAACCTCAAAAATCAGTAGTGTTCACGATGGCAATAACAAAAGAACATATTCGATTTTCCATCCACTTCGCGTTTCATCTGAAGAAAAATGCTGCTGAAGCCACTGCAATGATTTGTGCTGCATATGGAGAGAACGCTGTAAGTCATACTACATGTAAAAGATGGTATCAAAAATTTCACCAAGGAGATTTCAGTCTTGAAGATGAACCGCGTGCTGGACGCCCTCAAAAGATTGAAACGGACGAATTGCAAGCACTGCTGGATATAAACTCTGCGCAAACTGAAAAGGAGCTTGCAGAATAGCTTGGTGTTACGCAGCAAACCATTTCCGTACGTTTACATACGATGGGAAAGGTTCAGAAGGAAGGCAGATGGGTTCCGCATGAATTGTCCGAAGACAACAAAAATCGTCGGCGTGACACTGCACTCATTTTGTTTTCAACGTTCCGGAAAAAAGATTTTCTGCACAAAATCATTACAGGCGATGAAAAGTGGATTCTTTATGATAACCCTAAACGTAGAAAATCATGGGTTGATCCTGGTCAACTTTCGACATCGACGCCAAAACCCAATATCCACGCCAAGAAGGTTTTGCTCTGTATCTGGTGGGATTGGAAAGGTGTGTTGTATTACGAGTTGTTACAACCGGGTGAAACAATCACGGCAGACCGCTACCAACAACAATTGACCAATTTGAGCGATGCATTAGAAGAAAAGAGGTCATTTACTGGCCAAGGACGTCGTAAAGTGATCTTGCTTCATGACAATGCTCGACCACATGTTGCAAAAGCGACTCAGGATCATATCTTTGCGTTAGGCTGGGAACTTCTCCCGCACGCAGCGTATAGCCCAGACATGGCGCCTTCCGATTATTACCTATTCCGGTCGCTGCAGCATCATTTGACTGATACACATTTCGTGAGATTTGAAGATGCATTGATGACTTTATCGCTTCGAAGCTGATGAGCTTCTATCGTCAAGGAATTTGTAAGCTACCCGAAAGATGGCAAAAAGTCGTTGATGCAAACGGGGAATATTTCGCCGATTAATATTTTTTTGTTTGTTTTTAATAAAGATTGAATTTTACAAAAAAAAGCTCAAAACTTTTTTGTACATCTAATATATTGAATGCCATGGTGGCCATTTTGAACAATTCCTGTAAATAAATAAATATAGCACTCAATTAATTTATTATTATTTATAATAATAATTATTATTATTAATATATTATTAATTGCTATTAATATTATTTATTATTTATTTATTTACTTTTATTTGTTATGTATAACTACATTAAAATTGGATAAATAACAAACACACATTTTTAAACTTGTTTTAATTTTACATATTTAATATACTATTTACTACATATTTACATATTTAATCATATAGATTTGATAATAAAAAAATTTATTAAATTTTTACTCGCTTACATATTGATCTTAAAATATATAAGAATTAAACATTCAAAAGCAATATTATTACATAATTAACAATTAAGTAATATATGACAATATAAATGAAAATAGATATCTAGATAAAAATACAGAATAACAATTTATTAAATCTTTACCTGCTTAAATATTATTGCTTAAATACCTGCTTAAATAAAATTTTAACAGATAACTAATTTATATATGGCAGTATAAATGAAAATATATATCTAGATCGTAAAAAATGTATAAGAATTATAAAAAATATTGATCTATTTTTTTTAAATTATCAATTATAATATTAATTTTTTTCTAAATTTATCAACACAAGCATAAAAAACTTACCAATTGCTTATGATGCACTTTATTCGACATCTTTGACAGTTCAATGTTTTGACTGATATTTTATAATATTACGGTAACATTAATCTTCATGTATAATTTATTAAGCAGTAAGTAAATCAATGTTATGGATTTGCTACTGCTGTTATTGCCTTAAGTTTCTGACTATGATTTATTCGCTAATTACTTATTACTGTTTTGCTATTGCTTTTACTGTTTAATTGTTTATACTGTTATTATTGTTTTACTATTTAATTGTCAATGTTAATAAAATACGTAAATGAAATTAGTACAAATATATTAAAAATTTTTTTACCTTTTTCCTTTTACCTTTTACCTAGTAAATAGAGAACCTAATTTCCCATGAACTTAGATTTTAGATTCGAACCTAGAAATGATGTAATCAATTTCTCAGTTTCTTACAATGATATAAACTGATTACTCTACAATATTTATAAAAATGAAAATATAATACATGTTTTTCTTTTTGTAAGAACGTATACACAAATACTACGCAAAATACATACTTTTATTCTTTATTACAATCCCTATCACTCACAGTTTCTCCATTAACCTATAGGCTTATTGCATTTAGTTCACGTGGTGGTTAGCTCGCGCTAACCAATCGCATCAATCATGTGATTTTTCGACCAATAAGCATAATGAAAATAGGCCGTTCGAAGCGCCATTGTGCGCAAAAATAAGAAAAGTTTAAAATTGCTTACCACCCAAAGAGCATTACTTTAATAAATGCTCCATATCTGTTTATATACATATTTCTGATTGTATAAATTTTGCAACTATTGTAAAATTTTTCAATGTAAAATTTCTCAATACGATTGATTTATACATTTAGATTCATGAGGAACTAAAAGCAAAAATCAATCATATCAATCATATCAAAGATTTATACTTTTTCTGCTGAACGCAATCAATATGTGCTACCACCATTAAAAAGGAGAAATATAAAATTTGACTATGAATATCGGCCTTAAAGACTTTTGAAAATATTACTAATACGATCTAATTACATTAATACGACTATATAAACCGTGAACCGTGCATTCATAATGAACGAAACCGTGGTCGTATTAGCGTCGTTTGCCGCTATCATCGTTAATATCATCAAAATAATACTATGTAATACATATTTTACGTATGTACGCCCAAGACATTATCATGCTCTCTGGACAAATGGACGAATTTCAAGAAGACGCATAAGTACAATTAATATTAAAATATAATTAATAATACATATTAAAATTTTTTAATTTATTAATATCTTTTTTTAAATATTTTTTCAGTATAATGGAAATAGATGAGCAAAGTATCATTGTCCAGCTGAAAGCTGAGATAGTCAATCTGCAGCGGCAACTCTTAGAAAAAGAGAATGCACAACCTGCACAATTTGCACAACCTGCACAACTTGCACAACCTGCATAACCTGCATAATCTGCAAAACTTGCACAACCTGCACAACCATCATCCGCGCAGCCGTTACAACTCGTACCGTCACAGGAGACGACATTATCGCCGGCCGAAAAACGTAAATATACATCTTTTCACTTAATTTCACTAGTGTATCTGTATAATAATAATTATTTAAATATATATATAATTTTTTTTTATTTAACGGGCAGCCAAATCTCATTATTATTATCGTATCTTTTAATGTATTCATATCTTTTAATATATCATTATTACCGTATCTTTTAATTATTGATAATTTTATTTAATTTGTTACAGCAAGAAGATGACAAAAAAGTCCACACAGCGATAGAGGACGCGGCAGAGGACGCGGCAGAGGACGCGGAAGCGAACGCGGCGGTGGTGGTAAAAAAGTTGTTTATAATTTAACAATACATTAAACAACATATATTATAACAAATATTATGTATTATGTATTATATATCATCAACATTATGGCGATAATATTGTATCCTGTGATGATACGTTGTATCCTGTATAAATAATATGTAAATCCTGTATAAATATGTAATGTAATATATAAATATATAAAATCTTTAATAGTATAATGTATTTTTTTATTATCTTGATACCCATGACACTATCCTCTCCTGATTTCTTATACTTTTATTAATGTCCTTTTAATAAATTATTCAAATAAATTATTAACTGTATTAAAAACTCAAAAACAATATAATTAAATAAAATTTTAACAAATAAGTAATATGTAATATATATGAATCTGAAATAATAAAAATTTTTATTAAATTTTTACCTGCTTACATATTGATCTTACTATATATTATAATATATAATTATTATAATATATAATAATTGAAAATTTGAAAGCAATATTACAAAATTTTAACAAGTATATATGGCAGTATAAATAAAAAAAATATATATATATATATATATATATATATATATATATCTCAAGATAAAAATATAAATCTAAAATAATAAAAATTTATTATTAATTTTTACCTGCTTACATATCGATCTTAAAACATATATAAGAATTAAAAATTCGAAGGCAATATTATTAAATAAAATATATAGATTTGATAATAAAAAATTTATTAAATTTTTATCCGCTT
This sequence comes from Pogonomyrmex barbatus, assembly GCF_055798465.1. NCBI lineage: Eukaryota > Metazoa > Arthropoda > Insecta > Hymenoptera > Formicidae > Pogonomyrmex > Pogonomyrmex barbatus. The sequence goes on from NW_028297138.1 coordinate 2,659,262, forward strand.
ACATATTGATCTTAAAATATATAAGAATTACACTCGAAAGCAATATTATTACATAATTAACAAATAACTAATATATTGCAGTATAAATGAAAATATATATCTAGATAAAAATACAGAATAAAAATTTATTAAAGCTTTACCTGCTTAAATATTATTAAATAAAATTTTAACAAATAACTAATTTATATATGACAATATAAATAAAAATATATATCTAGATCGTAAAATATATAAGAATTATAAAAAAATATTTATTAATAAACTGAATTTAACGACTGGACTTAACGGATTGAAACTTAATGAAACGAGATTGAAAAACATTTACTTACAAGAAAAAGAAATAAGTAAGAAAGTTATAATATGTGTCCTAATTTATTTTGATTCCTTTAAATATTTTAACATCTTTTTCTCTTACAAGTTTACGCAGCTTTACAATTTTTTTTTCTGATAATCCTGAAAATGTATGATACATATAATTTTGGTACAAGTTTTTATATGATATGTTATATGATACGATATGTTTTTATATACTTTTATTAATACGTTTCATTAACATTATTTTGTTTTATTAATAATAATAATTAAATATATCATTTAATTAAATTATTTAAATTAAATAAAATTTTAACAAATACATAATATATGAAATAATATGTACATTAATATGTATCTTCAAAAAATATAGATAAGAAGTAATACAAAGTTATTAGATTTTTACCTATTTGATTTTACCCATATTGATCCTAAAGTATGTCAGAATTATTTCAATTTATTATTTTCATTTTAATAGCATGTGTATATAAAAATCAGAATTTAATTATTCCAAGAGAATTAAAAACGTTTGTGTAAATAATAATCATTAAGCCATTATCATTGGTAGTTCTTTTAAGGTATTTTTTCGCAAAATAATTACGAGTTTTCACGACTGGTTCGTGGTCGGCCCCCGCCGTGACGCACACCCTCCCTTCTTATTCGGGGGCTCGAGCCATGCTTGATGCAATCTCTCCTGTCGTGCTCCAGGAGGATTATTTGTATATTTGCCAATGGCGTTGGAGGGTGTCGCCGCTGCAGTCCGACCTGCATCCCTCGAGAGAATAGGACCATCATCTCTCTGAAGTACCGGTCGTAGAGATTCGAAAGAATACATGTATATATGTATATTGTAATATATATATATATATATATATATATATATATATATGTATCATTGTATTGTTGACGTGTTATTCTAAACATGTTATTTGCGATAAATATCATCACATGCCTCGGTAGTCGAAAGGATAAGATGCCTGCCCGGTAAGCAGGAGATCCAGGTTCGATTCCTGGCTGAGGTGGTATTTTTTCGCAAAATAATTACGAGTTTTCACGACTGGTTCGTGGTCGAGCCCCGCCGTGACGCACACTCCCTTCTTATTTCATCATTTATGTTTTTTCTAATTATTAATAAATTTTGCGTAAAGAGAAAAAGATGTTACAATTTAAATTTAAATCAAAATAAATTAGGACATATATTATAACTTTCTTATCTATTTCTTTTTCTTGTAAGTAAATTTTTTGCAATCTTGTTTCATTAAATTTCAATCTGTTAAGTTAAATCCACTCATTAAATTCAATCAATTCGTTAAATTCAATCCATTCGTTAAGTTTATTAATTAATATATTTTACTTAAGATTTGTTAAAGTATTTCAAGATGTTGCTTTATAATTTTTTTTTCTGATAATCCTGAAAATGTATGATACATGTAATTTTGGTACAAATACAAACAATATGTTTTTCTATACTTATATTAATACATTTTCATCGAAAAGATAATTCAGTCTTATTAATATTTAAAATATATATTTCTTATACTTTTTTTCTTATACTTTTATTAATATGTTTCATTAAGATCATTCTGTTTTGTTAATAATAATTAAATATATCTTTTTGTTTGGATTTGATGATATCTTTTTGTTAAATTATTTAAATTAAATTAAATTTTAACAAACACTTAATATATGATAGTAATGTGTAATGATACATTAATATGTATCTTGATAAAGATATAGATTGGATTATTAGATTGTTACCTGTTTATATATAGATCCTAAAATATGTCAGAATTATATCAATTTTTAATAGTATATATACATGAAGATCAGAATTTAATTATTACAAGGAAATAATTTTGATATACTGTTTAAACAAATATATCATAATATGATTAAGAATTGCACAACAATCTGTACAGACCATAGTATTTGAACATTTGTAGCTTTCATTTCTGCAGAAAAGCACAAATGCGTACGTAAAGGACAATAAAATGAAAAATAAAACTTACTGCAACATAATATGCACAAACAAACTGCAAAATAATATGCACAAACTTGAGTTACACTCCGAAACAAATTATCGCGAACTGTCAAACTCGCCGCGAACGTCAACATCATTGGCCATCAATCAAACATGCAGAAAAAGAGTAAGCATACTATACAACAATAGTAAGCAATTTTTAAATATACTGCTAACGCGTCCTTTTCGATGCACGCGTATTTATTACACACGCATATTTATTAATTATATTGATACCCGAGACACTACCTTGTTTACATCAACAATTATCGACCTTGCGAATAAATCAAGTCGATAAGTCAGGGTCAGGACCCCCAGCGAATTGATTCTGATTTATCAGTCTAATAAATCCGCTGAGTCGATAATATTGTTGATAATGACATCTCGTGATAAAGTTGCAGCCGTACAAAAACGACGACGATAATAATAAGAATGATGATAATGACGACGACGTTTCTTAAAATAAAAATTTCCAAATCGGACTTTGCGTAGCAATATCTCTGCTTGTAGGACACGTAGCAAAAAAATAAAAATACTTTTATTATGCAAATCGAACTCAAGTTATCAATCAAGCCTACTTAGAACTTGATCGGTTTAGCCGTTATTGAGATTCGGTAATTTCGGATGCTCGCATCTCGCCGACTCGCGTAAAGTCACAACGGTATCCGTTAGGTCGATAAGATTAATAGTGACATCTCGTGACAGACATTGCAGCCATATCAAAGAGAAGCCTGAGAGCGGACATGTCCGCGATTTAGCTGTAACTTTATTTTGAAGCGCCTCTATGTCCAAAAAACGTAGACATTGGGCTACGTAGCCAATGTCCATGATCCTGTAAGTAACATTCACAATTGCGTAGTTCTCATTCGTGCTACGTTCACGATTTTGTGATTTTGTTCCGTGCTATATGCAGGAGTGAGAGACAGTTAGTTAGATAAAGAGGGACGATCAATGTCTATCCGTTCTTGTCTCACTACCAGCTATTGTTAATCTTGTGGCAATCGCGACAGTAAACATCATGCGAGCTAAAGCGACGATTGTATCGTTAAGAGACAGAAGGTTGGAAGAAACACCCACTTATTTTTATTAATGTATATTCACTAATGCTATAAACATATGCACATGCATGAGTATGAATTATAGATAATATTTGCGCGTATTTAATGTTATACATATAACGATAAATAATAATAATAAAATAAAGATTAAAAGAATAATACAGATGCCTTAGTGTTATTATTTTCTCATTTACAAGCAATTTAACATGAAAATTGGGATTATTAAAAAATTAAAATAAAAAGTTCTGAATCTTTATGAGTAAGTTTTGTGAAATGTTTTATCAAAGATCTCGTGGTTTAGCGGCAACGTGCGCGACTCGCACTCATGAAATCGCTGGTTCGAGTCTCGATAAATAAATTTTTTTTAAATTACGATGCAATTTATACATAAAATAATTGTAATAATAATATATCATACATTCATTTTGTCTTATTTTTCATTAAAAGTATGCATTTGTCCTTTTTTGGCTTTCTAAAAATTCATTTTTGAAATTGTTATATTAAAAATACTATTTATGTTAATATATAATATACATTTTTAATAAAAAGAAGGACATGGTGTTTAAATCCATATATTATTATTATAATTATTATATGTACAGATTGCGTTCGAATTTGAAAAAAAAAAAATAATCGAGGCTCGAACCAGCAATCTCGCGAAAACGAGTCACGCATGCTGCCATCAAACCACGATCTTTGGGCAAACGATACACAAAACTTCCTTATAAACACTCATGTGCGGAACTTTTCAACTTCTGTAATATTCATACACATACACACACACACACACACACACACACACACACACACACACACACACACACACGCGCGCGCGCGCGCGCGCGCGCACGCGCAATTAATAACAGTACGCAAAGAGAACACTTTTGCTGGCAAATCTAAAAATTTGATGAATTTGACCAGATAGATTTGAAAATAATTTCGTTGAGCCTTCAAAATTACTGTATACGACGTTCAAAATTGCACATTGATAGTCAGAAGATGAAAAATGTTTGCACTATTATTCTCATGTTTAAGTGTCCTGTATAATAATAATTTTGATGGTCCGATAAAATTATTTTCAGGTCCCGGTCAAATGTTTATATTTGCAAAAGTATTCTCTCCGCGAGAAAAATAATACGGACAAGGCTCGAACAAGGTATTATAATGATTACCAGTATAATTTTTTTTTTATATCTTTATTTTTGTATAAAAAAATTGTTTTAAGCTTTTTGTTATAAAAGTTATAAAAGTTATAAAAGCTATAAAAGTTATAAAAATTAGTTATAAAAATTAGTTATATAAAAATTATATATGTTATTCTCTCTGACAAGGCTATTTGGCTTTCTTTTACCTCTGCCTCTTTCTTTGTTTCTACTCTTGTACCTTCCTTTGGATCTTTCTCCTCTTCCTCTTCCTCTTTCTATTCCTGTTCTTCTTCCTCTTCTAGCTCCCGCAAATGTTGCAAAAATAATATTTTGTAAATCTCTTCTCTGAAATAAAACATAAATTTATTTTCTAATTTTATATACATAAATTGTAATCAATTGTATAATTAATATCTTTATAATTATTGTCCATTTTATTATTATTATATATTTATTAGATTATAAAAATATATATATATATATATATATATATATATATATATATATACATAGTTGAGAGTTACAGTTATTGTTATAATGTCAGCCATCGTCATCGTCGTCGACATTGCTATCAATGCTGTCACCCCCCGTGGCCACCGTCGTCGGCACCGTGGCCACCGTCATCGGCACTGTGGCTACCGTTGTCGTTGTCGATTCCGCTCTTGTTGCCATCGTGCTTCCTTTTTTTTAATTGAAAAAACACAAAATGTATAATAATATAAAAATAAGAAATATGTAATATAAGAATAAGGATATATAATTATGTATAAATCCTATATAAAAAGATTTTTATACGAGATAATATTTATAACTGTATTTATTATGCTGTTTTGATCTCACATGTTTGCGTTTGCGACTAATCATGGAATATGACCGAAAGATAGAGCGCTTATATTGCGTCTTGCATTGTTACTGTGTGCGCCCTGTTTTTAATGTTTTTTTTCTGAACGGACTTAAGCTATAGACAATAACAAAAACAAAACAGCGCGAGAATGTTAACGATGAAGCTCACGTAAACCGGCTGGCGCATTAAACAAGACAGTTCGACACTATACTTCGTTGACAGTGTACCTTCTTTCTTTCCTAGACTATATTAATTCTTTAAATTGTGTATCAAATTCATTTTTTTATTACAATTATTTTTATTCTTTTTTGTATTGTATTAGTATAGTAATACTTCTCTTCGTGCAACAAATCAGTTTTCGGTTGCACTAATTTATTTCAGTTTTTTTTTTGTTTATTTCTCCAGTAGTGCAATAAATCAGTTTTTGGCTGCATTAATTTATTTCAATTTTTTTTTGTTTATTTCTCCAGTAGTGCAATAAATCAGTTTTCGATTGCTAACTAATTCGTTTTTTTTTATTTATCAAACAATGCAATAAATTAGTTTTTTGTTGCACTAATTTATTTCAGTTTTTTTGTTTTTTTGTTTCTCCAGTAATGCAATAAATCAGTTTTCGGCTGCACTAATTTATTTCAGTTTTTTTTGTTTATTTCTCCAGTAGTGTAACAAATCGGCTTTTGGTTGCATTTATTAATTTCAGTTTCTTTTATTTTCTTTTTAGTTTCTTTTATTTGTTTGTATTTCTTTTTTGTGTTATATACATTTAAAGCAAAAATAATAACAATAAGTATGGAAGCTGTATGGAAACCGTTTATAATAAATGCATACAAACTGTCGTAATGAGAGATATTCAACAAGAGCACATCTACAATATTTAGATTTCCTGTAGTTACTGATGCAAGATGTCAATGGATACGCAACAGCGATAAGTTCTTTATTCTATTTGTAATATAAAGTGCTGGAAATTTATTTAAGGAAAGTTGTAGATATTTATTAAATATAAAGATAGATATATGAAAGAATAGAAAAATTAATTTTTTGCACTAATCATTCTTTGTTTTCTACTTTTCTCGTGCCTTTTTTTCTGAATTTGTGTAATTACTCTTTGAATTAATTTTTATTTGCTTTCGAAAGAACAAAAAGAACAATTAAATAATAAGGTATTATAAAGACTTAATTAAAAATAAATTATAAAATTTAAAAATTAATATCTTGTCTCATAATTTTCAGAAAATATTGCATTGGAAATATGGTCGGCCAATTCCTTACGTCGTTACGTGGTCTATGTGCAAATCACTTCAGTCCAAGTTCCTTCAAGGGAAAAGACAAGAAAAAATTAAAATGAGATGCTATTCCCATCAAATTTAATGACTATTTACAACAGGAATTGGAAATAAGACATTCAGGTACGAGACAAAGCAGGCAAAATATTACTTTTACAGACATACTGGCAGGCATAGATATAGAAAATAATGAAAATAATTTAGAATTAGCATCTGTAAATTTCAACAATTAATCTGTTAAAACGTATCATCCATCACGATCAAATTTCGATATTTTGGAGGAAGAGGAAAATAATGGAATGGGTTCATCTAGAATTTCCGATAAATGATAAATTTAATACGTGTGACACGGCACCTGTTAGTAATACAATAATACATACATGTAATGCAAGTAAAAAATCATATTTCTCAAATAACAATCATTGATCTTTTAAAGAAAGAAATTGATCATTTGCGTAGTATAATAAAACTACTAAAATGTCGTTTGCGTCACTCGAAAAGTATGTAAAAAAATAACAAAAAAGAGCAACAAAAGAATTCTAAAAAATTTGATAGATTTACATCTTGTTGTTAAGGCAATTATTAATTTAACTTCATGAACCAAAAGCACCATATTCTCAAGAAGAGAAAAATCTTTCGCAGCAATTATTTTATGGCGACTCGCGGGAGTCACGCACCGCGTGCCACGCACTTGTCGCGAGCCAAAACAATTAGGATCGCGATCCGCGACGCGACGCAGGAAGAAATAACTTTCTCGTAATTAGAATTACCAAACGTATGTACGTATGTACGTATATCTAGATAAACATTCGCCGATTCGATACTCAATATTGAGCTCTCTGTGCTGGCAAAACTAGAGAAAAGGTTTTTTGTCCGACGACTGAAAAATCGCTTCCTCCTCCTCGCCAACCGAAAGGTCGGCCTCCTTCGACTGCAAAGTCGCCTCTTCGTCGACCGTAAGGTCGCTTCCTCGTCGGCCGCAAGGTCGCTTCCTCGTTGACCGAAAGGTCGCCTCCTTCAGGTCGACTGAAACACGTCGCCATTCCTCTTCCAGAGTACACCTTTTCGACGCGAGGGTCAAAAGGAAACTCATCCGGGATCTCTTCGGGAACTCCTTCTCCGCCGCCAGTTTCACCATCATCCTCTTCCGACGAAGCGGCGGAATTTCGTACATATCTTTGCGAGAGATTTTCCGACAAACCCCCGATGCCGGGGAAATCCCTCAATTTTTGCCGCGAAGCCACACCCGAGTAGCGACTCATCCCACTTGACCTCCCGAAACCATCTCTCCGCGACACTCGGGTCTTTCCGATAGAACCACCTACACCGACGATATCGGAAAGTTCCGCAGAGTCTCAGCGCCACAAAGGCGGAAACGGATCTCGCCATCGGCGTCGTGAAAGGCATCTAGCTTGATTTGGGCAACCCGGGCCTTAGCCGCCCGTGCCCTATCGCGATAGACTCTAAGAGAATCAAAAAACAATTCAAGGACGACGAGGGTCAAGAGACGACGAGAAGGAAAGGACTTAACGACTGCAGCAGACGGATAGAGACGCGAAATACGACCATCCAGGATCTGTCGCATTATCAACCAATTCGAGAGATAGAATTTACACATACGGCAGACATTCACAAACACTCTCACGCACACCCAACCACTTGCTTTGTAAATACACACATACTTTTATTCTTTTGAAATATTTCTTTTATTCTCCATCGCATTAAAAAATCACACATAACGCACGAGTGGTTCGGACTTTGTAAATATTGTAAATATTTTAAAAGGCATAAATAAACATAATTTTGGTAATTCTGTTGTGCTCGAACCGTAAATCTTCACACAAATATCTATCACAATCCGCACAATCACACTTGCGATACAGCGCATATTCAACATACACTCGCAATCACTCAATCAAACTGACCCTATCACATAATCATAATTTTATTATTCAGCTTCTGCATTGCACCGCTTACGACAGGCAGGACCATTGGAAGACGGCATGAAGAATATCAAATGATGCCAGAGTTTTGTGATTTCAAATTTTCAAAACTGCAGGAGAAAATTACAAAGTTACCTGCGGAAGAAAGAGTAGTACAAATTCGAAAAATGTTTGCGCGTCCGACAATCATTCCGTGTCGAAAGGAAAGTAAACGTAAAAGTATTTTCTTTAACTTAAAACTGCACAAATGCGAATTAACAGAAAACAAAATTTTTTACATAAGTGGAAAGAATAAAACAATTTTCGTCTGACCTGGCACTAGCGCTGATATTCAGTCGTAGCTCGACCCGTTTCTCCGCCGAAATCACGTTTATCTCTACTATTATTAAAATTTTCTTCCCGCAATATCAATTATTTTTGCTCTCTCGATAGCTGCTCTCAGCGAGTTGGAGAGTCTTTTTTATATAACCTCTAGTCAACGCAGAAACGAACTTCGCGCAAGCAATTTTATTCCGAATCGCGTGTGTATACTTCGGATATGCTAATCGCGATAGCGTTTCGATTTCAGAACCGAACGTTGTCAGATCCTCACCAAATTTTTGTTTCCTATTCGTAAATAAAGAGTAATATGTCTGAGACAAATGCACCTCGTCGAAATGCAATTCTAGTCTGACTCTCAATTCCGCGAAATCGAAATTCTCTTCCTCGCGTATTCCCTCAAGAACCGAACGCACCTTTTTCCTCAAATATGAAGCTACGCGACGGCTTTCGTGGCATCATTCCAATGATTCACCCATGCAATTAACTCGAATTGCGAAAAGAAACTCTTGCAACAGAACTCCCCCGTCATAAAAATTGAGTTTTAACTTATAGCCAATCTCCGCGTGTCCGCGCGTGATATTTTCCGCGACTCTATTAATGGAAGGACTTATCTGTATTGCTTTTTTAAGCTGTTGAATTTTCTCATCGTGCTGTCATAGTTGCGCTGCGAATTTAATTTCTCTGCGCGATGATTCCTCCCTTAGCAGACGTACTTACTCAATGACACCCTCGGCAAAGTCGACGCCAATGTCGCCGCTTCCGGCGACTCCTGATGAGGCCTTTTCCTCAAATTAGTTGTTGAAGCCATTGCTATTTACTATTGCCGTCAAAATATTGCCATGGTATCCCGGATGAACCCCCAAAAAATGTTATGCCTGCGACGATCTCTACGCACTCTTTCGCGCACTCACCGCGCACACGCGCAACCCGAAGGAAACGAAGCTCGGCAAAGAACAATACTTCTTTACAAAATACAAAGACTTTATTAAAATCGGAACAATTACAGAAATTCAGCGGACATACGTCCGTACGCCGCAAGTCACCGCGTAGAACAATCACATAAACAAACATTCCGTTGCCCCCGAAGAACGCTTCGCTTTTTCTCCATACGGTGGCTCGACTTCACTCGGCCGCTGAAGACTCACGCGGACATAACAGTATCAATACACAATGTACAATGTCCAGAAGTCGAGTGTCTTATTAATCCACCCACAAAGATAATTAAGTCAATAGAAAATTAAATAAATGCAAATGATACAATGATTACGAAATAACATGATTTATTGATAATGCTGCACAAGGAGGATCAAATTTATTATCTCACATTACAGAAGCGCATATTTATCCTATCATTTTTGAAGCAATGAACGTCAAAAGAGCATTTCAATTATTTAGTAATAAGTTTGCAGCAGCAATAAGAACAGCGGGCTATGCAAAGAATTGCAAACTATTACATGGGAAGCGATGGCAAATTTTACAATGCATGAATAACGTTATTGACGCTTGTAATTCATACAGTAATAATATAAAAATTGGTGGAAAACGATTATTATCTGATAAAAATCGTGACATTGAAAATTTGTTAAGAGAATTTGTTACATGGTGCTCGAGATGGTCAATGTCGTCTAACCAAATATTAAAAATTCCATATTTAAACGGATTTTGCTTGATACAAACTATTTTGAATACATATTATATATTAAAAATAGAATATGAAATGTTTGAACTTGTGATAGGATTGTGCAATCAAGATTCTGTAGAACATTTATTTTCAAAATTAAGGCAACGAAGTGGATTTAATCCTAATCCTACCGCAAGAATGGTCCGACTTTTTTTGAGATACATATTACGTGCGGGATTGCTTCCATCATTTGTGTGGATATATCCATAAGCAATATACAATGTCCAGAAGTTGAATGTCTTATTAATCCACCCACAAAGGTAATTTAGTTAAGTCAATAGAAAATTAAATAAGTGCAAATAATATTTTTGTACAAAATAACATCGATAACATCCCGAAGACGAATTTTTTGCTGATGATATTATCGAAGAGTACAATAATATCGAGAGATACGGTCGTGGCTCGTCGCCGAGTGTAAGTGTCAGCGCTTTACGAGCGCGAGATCGGCCGTGTCTCTTTACGCGAGCCTGCGAGTTGCTAAGTATCAAGATTATCGGATTTCAATAACGGTTGAACCAATCAAGTTCTGAATAGGCGCAATCGATAGCTTGGATTTAAATTATATAATAAAAGTGTTTTGAATTTTTTTTTACGTGTCCTGTGAGCGGAGATATTACAATTCAAAGTCCGATTCTAGAAATTTACTTCAAAGAAACGTCGTCGTTATTATTATTATTGTTGTCATTATTATCATCGTCGCCGTCTGTATGCGCTACGGTTGCAATTTTCGCCACTACAGCGGCGCTAGCAATCAATCTTTCGGAGTGATGTACGCATATGAGAGCGAGCAAGACAGTGAAAGAGCAAGCGAGACAACGGAAGAGCGATACGAGAGCGAGCGAGACAGCGAAAGAGTGAGCGAGACACGAATTTTAATATTTAAATAAATATATATTAATAATAATAATAATAAAATAAAATAATGAATACAACTTGTGTAATGCCTAAGTTGATTTGAGTATGCAAACGATCATTATTTCAAAAGACCATTATCGTAAAGCTAAAAATGTTCCATGGATATTGTCAAAAATGATTATTTCCGTTCAAGAATCAAATGAAAAAGACTCACAAAATATTGATTGGGTTTTGCATGGTTTTCAAAATATAGATAAGTTTTCCTGCTATGCAAATGCCGTTTTATAATGTTTATTGCATATAAATGTTATCAGAAAGCATTTATTTAATTATGATAAGTTAAAGTATAAGATATTTTAAATTTATTTGGGCATCAATATGACATGGAATGAATAATTTGAGTACTTATGATATACGAAAATCTTTATAGAAGAATATTTTTCGACTCCCATTAAACAAGATGCATTCGAATTTCTTATTGCTCTTTGTACAAAATATGATTATCTCAAAAATCTAATACAGCATCAAATTACTTTTACTAATCGATGCAAATCCTGTGGTTATATAAAAGTTATCATTGATAATAATTTATTTCTTTCTATTTTTATTAAAAATTTAAATAAAAAGAGTTACAGTCTGAATGATTTATTAAATACATATATATTCATATTGGTGTCAGTTATATAACAAATTATGTGAATGTTATGGAAAAAATAATATACTATTTAAAAATGAATTAACATCGACAAAAGAAATACTTGATATTTGTTTAATTATTTTTTCATTAGAGGAAAATAAATTAATAAAGATATCACAGAAATTTAATTTATATATCAAATAAAAACATAACTAAAATATTAATAGCATAACAGCAGTATAAAGTAATAAATGCTATATTTCATCATGGTATAGATATTGAGAAAGGTGATTACACAAGTATGTGTAGAGAAGGAAAATCTTGGATTGAAATTGATGATGCACAAGTTAAGAAAAAGCAATGGCCCAGAGGTGCTAAAGATATTTATATATTATTTTTACAAGAAAATTTAAATAAAAATATGTAATAAGCAGCATAATATGAAAATATAGATGCAAATTTTACATAATATATTTTCAAATTTTCATAAATAATTTTTGTACAAAAGTTTACTTCAAACTAAATTTGCTTATATTTCATTGCATAAGTTATATTATATATAATAAATTTATTAAGGGCAATCATAATTTTATAGTAAAGAATTGTATCGTCTTTTATAATGTCTGTCAATATTTAATTTTATTTATACCTTATTTTTATTTGCAGAAGCTTTTACAATTTCTCCATTTTTCTTTATGTAGCACCGACATATACAGTTGTACAGAATTTATCATCATGTTATAATGTAATCATGTAGCAAAAAATGAAAATATATATATTGTTTATAAAATGCTTAACACAACAAAATAAATGATATCACAACAAACTTACTTTTTATAAAAAAGTAAAAAAGTCGCCAAGCGTACGCGCAGTGTGTATGTGAAAGATTATTACAAGTTTACGCGCAGTGTGTATGTAAAAACTCAAGTATATATCTTTGCACCAAAGATCCAAATATTATATTACAAAATTACATCATTTTACTGATGTTCAAATAATATATAATATTCAGCTATAATAATATATATTATTTGTATAAAAGATTTGATATCAAAAAGTGGCTCTAAGTTATAGTTATAATTACGTTATCTCAAAAGTTCAATATACAACTGCTTTTAAAAAATAAAACCCATGTGATCTTTATTCACGTATTTTTATATTCCCATTAAAGTCTTCTTATTCTAACTCAAATGACAGTAATTCTAATTCTTTTTAAAAAATAATGATATCATGAAATTGCATCACCTAACTTAATTCAAATAATTAAATAATATGTCCAATCTAAGTGATATATTTCTTAAATAATACCATGTATACCATTTGTATAAAAGATTTGATATCAATAATTGGCGCCAAGTTATATAAATTATTATATTTCAAAGTTTCGAAAAATGAGACCTAATAATTATATCTATAAAGAATTTGATGCTTCATATAACAATAATGTTTCATTAAATGTATTAAACACTGAACATATATTTTCTAATTAATAACTATTAGAATTCCAAAACAGTCTCAATATTGCACGATATATATAATTGTACTATTCTGTCACGCATTCTGTTATATATTTTAAATAAAGCGATATATTTAGATAATAATACATATTAATAATAATATATATTATTAAAAATATAGAGAGATCTTAAAATCAAACAGACATATAAAAACTTGGCGCGCCCGAGTCGCATAAAACTACTTTCAATCATTGTGTCATAGGTGAATAGACAGTTTTCTAAATTCTAAAACGGTCTCGCTTTCCCGCGCGGAGAGCGGTCAGTCGGTTACCAGGAGGGGAAGCGAGGATGTTGGAGACAGAAAGTTGGTTATCGAGTTGTTAGACGATAATTACAAGAAATAACAATGATTTATTCGACTAACAGTGGTGCGATGAAATGCACCGAATCTTCGCGTCAATGTTCGTGGCCATGGACGGGCGAGACGGCGCGCGGATAGTGTTTGGATACAAAATGAGATATCGCTCTGGCGGTCGGCGCGATACTGATCGCGGTGCGAAGTTCGATGGCGCGGGGCGCGCGCGGCGGCGGCGGTGTCGCACGTGTTCGTCGCGGACCTTTAAATCAGCGGTGATTTAAAACGTGCACGCGTGTCGCGGGTGTTGTCGCGAGGGTAGATATTCGCGAGGTCGTCAGATCGTTTAGATCGGAGAATGGGTGTGTCCGTTCCCGGCCGAGAGGGCTCGGCTGACGGGGGTCAGCCCCTCGTCTGTCTTGGTGAATGTCGAGTGAACTCGGCCAGCCGGGGAGGGCCCCAGCTGTGTGCGGAGAAGAAAGTGGCGGTGCCGAGTGTACTCGGCCGACCAGGACGTACCCTGGTGCTCGGAGAGGTGGTATCGGGGAGAACCCCGATGCCCGGCGGAGAAATCTCGGGAACAGCGGAATCGAACGAACTCGACGCGCTGGGGAGATCCCAGCAACTCTCGGCTTGCCGTGCGAGATACGGAGACGGCTTTCGGCCAGGCCAAGCGAACTTGGCGCGTTGGGGAGGGCCCCAACAAAACTCAGGCTTGCTGCCGGTTTCGGCTGCTCGCTTCCTTGAGACGGGCTCTCGGAAAACGAGCTAGGAACAGGAGTCAACGAAAAGTGAGTTCCTGTGAAGAGCGATGCCTTTTTATACCCGAGATCATCGACCTTGGTATTTTCGATCGGATCGGTCGGATTGGTCGATCTCGGGGTTAGCATCCCTCTCCCCAGGAGCGGAAAAAAGGATCGGGTATAATTGGTTTTTTGGGGATTAGAAGGAATAGGAGCGGGGGATGGTTAAGGGTAGGGAAGGAATTCGGTTGGAAGGTAACGGCGCGGTGCGGGAATGGTCACGCGCTTGTAGACGCGGTCGTGGCGCGGTGCGGGATGCTCGCTCGCTTGCGAGGCGCGGCGTCGGTGCGGCGCGGGACGCATTCACGCTCGATGGTACGGCGCGTGATGCGGTGCGGAGTGCGTTAGCGCTTGTTGGCGCGATGTGTGGCGCGGTGCGGGGGGAATACCACGAAAATAGATGTATTTTGCTCCGACGCTTCAGAGTTCGCGAATTGACAATGATTAAAAAAGAGGCATAATTGCCTCTTGCGGCCACTGCCGCACTCCGCCTGTTGTTCGGCGATCCCCGACGGATTGTCGGTCGGGGGAAAATCGGAGGAGGAACGGAGCGGACGGATGCGTTCCGTTACAATAGTAATATATATATATATATATATATATATATTACTGTGATCAAATATAAACGAGATTTTTGTTATAGAGTGAAAAATCTTTATTTATTCTTAAAAATCAAATTCGTCGCCTTCAAAATAATCCCCTCCCGATGCAATACACTTATGTCAACGCTTTTTCCAATCCTCGAAACACTCTGAAAACTCTTCTTCCGGAATGGCCTTCAATACCTTCTTCGTTTCGGCTTGTATCTCCTCAATCGATTCAAAACGGTGTCCCCGGAGCGGTCTTTTGAGTTTACTGAATAGCCAGAAGTCACACGGTGCTAAATCAGGCGATTACGGTGGTTGTGGAACGATATCGAGTTTTTGGCGAAATGGTCACGAAAAACCAATGCAGTGTGAGATGGCGTATTATCGTGGTGCAAAAACCATGAGTTGTCTGCCCATAAATCTGGCCTCTTGAGGTGAATAGCTTCACGCAAACGACGCATAACACTCAAATAATATTCCTTGTTGACAGTTTGGTCCGGCGGAAGGAATTCATAATGCATCACACCACGATAATCGAAGAAAACTGTTAACAAAACTTGATTTTTGAGCGACTTTGGCGCGATCTTTTTGGTCTTGCCTCACCTTTTGCACGATATTCGCTCGATTGGTCGGTTATTTCTGGGTCGTACGCATAGATCCAAGTCTCATCTCCAGTTATCATGCGTTTCATCTTGTCCTGGTAGTCAAAAATCATTGTTTCATACACTTCAACGCGATGTTGTTTTTCCAAAAAATTGAGTGTTTTTGGAACCAAACGAGATTTGACTCTTCTCAAGCACAAATGGTCTTTCAAAATGGTCTAAACTGATCCAAATGAAATGTTTACAGTATCGGCAAGTTCTCTAATTGTCAATCGACGATTTTGGAGCACCAAATCCTTGATTTGCTTCACGTGTTGTTCATCAGTTGATGTTTTTGGTCGTCTTTGATGTGGTTCGTTTTCTACGCTTTCTTGACCATCTTTTAACATTTTATACCAGTCAAATACTCTTGATCTTGATAAAGCCTGGTCACCAAAAGCCTTCTGCAACATTCTGAACGTTTCAGTAGCAGAAATTTCATTCCGCAAATAAAATACAATTTCTTTGCCCAACAGAATCACACATCGTAAAAATCGAAAAAAATACTTTTGGATATTCACAAAAACGAGCGTTCACTATAAAACACTATACTATAAAACACTATAAAACACTATAAAACAAATGAAGAGAATGACATGAAATTTCACACAGATCTGTCAAAGACAGTACTACCAACTTAATCAAAAAAATATTTGTCAGAATCGATGAACCCGCGCAGTTTAAATTTAAAAATCTCGTTTATATTTGATCACAGTAGCATAAATATATATATATATATATATACACATATATTACTATTAAGAAATACATAATGCAAGAAAATAAGTTAATGTTATACGGTAAGAGTATAATTTAATACAGTAAATGTGTATGTGCGTATTTTAATGCGACCCGAGCACGCCAAGTTTTTGTATGTCTGTTTGATTTTAAAGTCGTTCTATATTTCTAATTATAATAAGTTTTCTTTATTATTGTTTTATGAGGTTCTTCTTTTCTCCATCTCTATTTCGCAAGTCTCGATTATCGAACAGCAATATCGATACAATCGACAGCGCAAATCGCGCGTATTACGAATCAATCGTCCTGACGAGGTTTGGTCTCTCAACCGAAATAGCGGATAAATTAAAACTAATCGCAGGGACCATAAGTATAAAACACTTAAAGGGATTCTAAAGCGAAGGACGAACTCCGACGACCGTCCGTTAATGCCATCTAAACGGAATTAAAGAAATGTCGGTAACGATCGACAATTTAAAAAGTCTATATCATCGACATGACTAATTCCATTTACTCATATTAATTTTTACCTTATCATTTTATTAAATAAATGAAAACACATGTATATTGTATACATGTATTGTCAATGCAGTAGTCATTTTTCACGACGTTCGCTATGTCCAATATCCTTATATAGGCCAGGATACGAAGGACACTACATATATTTTTCTCAAAGAGAACATGTATATATTGCACATATGTAGTGAAGCGACTCTTTGCTATACAAAGACATGGAACTATTTGTACTATTGCTATTGACTAGTTGTCTACGATATCTAGTATAAACATGTATATAATTTTATTAGATTTTGCGATAACATTGCATATTCTTCTACTACACACACACACACACACACACACACACACACACACACACTACATATTAGATTTATATATGTAATTTTAGAAGGTGTGTGTGTGTGTGTGTGTGTGTGTGTGTGTGTGTGTGTGTGCGCCTCGCATCGGTCCTATATTAAAGCGGTTGATTTCGAGAAATAAATTTATCTGAAATTTGATGTACGACAGTAAAAAAGAGAATAAATTATAATAAATAATAAATTGTGTGTGTAATAATACAATAAAGTATAATTCTTCTTCGCAAATATGTCTGTTGCACGTTTTGTTAACTATTTCAATCATGTATATGATAAAAATATCAGAATCGAAACGATGATCAACGAAGTTCTACGTTGGTAGAACTTTGTAGTACAATGTATGAGCTTTTCTGTGCGAAAAGCTGGAGTTTGATCCCCACTTTCCGTTAGGAGATATGCTATTTGCTCATATCTTCTTTTTTTTTATCTTTTTTACAACATAAAATATACGACTAATGTCTGACAAATTTAATTACAATAAAAAATTTTTATAACATTTTATTTGCAAAATAAAGACGATTTTTATAACATTTTATTTGCAAAATAAAGACAAAACCTAACAAAAAAGATCTAAGCATCAACAGTAAGCGTATAATCATTTCTCACTTCGACGAAATGAAAATGAAGGATTCTGATTGGTCCATTCTTTCATGCCTTACACGTTATGCAAGGGAGAAACATGTCTATGCATGGGGTATTTGATTCATCCGCTCCGCTTGTCCGTTGGACTGTAGTGATCCAACCGCGATTTTCACATGATAAATGTCTTGTTTCCTTAGAAAATCCTCAAATTCTTGCGACGTAAACGAGGTCGGAGACAATAGTCTCAGGCTTGGTATAATTCTGAAATAATTGAGTTAGACACAAAATGGCTTCTATGGAACTGATCGTTTTTGTAACAAAAAGTCGGACAAATTTAGAGAAGCCGTCAACCACTATGAAGATGTATTTTTTGATGGAAATTTGCCTGTCCACTGGTCCAAAATGATCAATATGTATGATATTAAATGGCCGATCTCCTTTGGGGATGGGATTTAAGTATCCCTCTGCTCTTCCTGAGGTAGACGAAAACGAAATATATTTCAAGCAGATTTGGACATGTTCTTCACATTTTTCTCGTATTTATGGAAACCAGTATGTGCGCCGGATGGAAGCGATCATTTTGTTTGTTCCTACGTGGCCCATTTCGTTGTGATACCTGAATAGGACGTGCTTTTCCATTTGCTCGGGGATCATACACAGGAGGTTCCCGCAATGTTTCTTATAAACTAGTCCATTGCGGAGCTCGTAATGAGCTCTCAAATTGAAGACTGAGCTCTCCTCAGTCTTCAATTTGAGAGAAATTTCTTTAATATTTGAATCCCTGGCTTGTAATATTAGATTCCATTCAAACGGATTATCCTCCAGGACCAGTACCCCAAAAGATCTGCTTAGGGCGTCCATATGAGTTATTTTAGCGCCGGATCGGTGTACGACCTTATAATCAAAACTCTGTAGCTCGAGACTCCATCGTGCTATACGAGCATTGATGTCACGTTTTTTCACTTTGCTTGACCGCGCTACAGTCAGTAATTATCACGAAATGAATACCCTGCAAGTAAATCCTAAATCTGCGTAAAGCGTATATGATGGTTAGAGTCTCCAATTCAAAGCTATGATATTTGGCTTCTGTGTCTGTAGTGTGCCGGCTGAAATAAAACACCGGATGCATTTTGTCGTTAGCTTGTCGTTGCATTAGTATTGCCCCAAACCCTGGGCGCTGGCGTCACAGTGCAACTCAGTATGAGCCTTCGAATCATAGATGGCCAAGATTGGTGACTCAATCAATTTGGCTTTTAGCGTTTCAAACGCATTTCTTTCGGGCGCTTTGAATTCAAATAGAACGTTTTTTCGTAGGAAGTAACGGTTGAACAATTATGGAGAATCCTTTTATAAATTTACAAAAATATGAAGCTAGTCCAAGAAAAGATTGAACCTCTCTCACCAGTTTTGGGCTCAGGGAAGTCTCTAACTGCCACAATATCTTTATTCTCTGTCCTTGTTTATGCGATATCCCAAGTATTTAATTTCTGTATATAAAAGAGAGCATTTCTCTAGTTTCAACTCTAATTTATTTTGCATTCATAGCATCGAACACTCGTATTAGAGTTTGGATGTGTTTCTATTGGTCACCATAATGTCGTCTATATAGACAACGACCGTGCCTGTTTTGATCAAATCCATCATAGTTTTATTTATGAATCGCTGGAATAGTTGGGGATCTTCAACCCAAATGACAGGCGGACAAACTCAAACTGTCTCATTGGTGTAACAAAAGAGATATATTTTATCAAGCCAGGCAACATTGCTATGTGGTAAAATCCGTCTTTAAGATCCAATTTACTATAAAAGTGTTTTCTTCGTGAAGTGTCTAACTGATCCTTAATTAACGGAAGAGGATAATTGTCCCGCGCCAGTACCTTGTTCAGAGCGCGGTAGTCGACGCACATTCTCACCTCACCATTCTTCTTCCTAGTTAGTACAATCAGTGACGTGAATTCAGAAGTGCTCTTCCTGATGATTTCGTGAGTAAGTTATTAAGTATAATATTTCTTGAATTCTTTCCTTATCTGCGAAACTTAACCTTCTTGGACCAAATTGGATAGGTTCGCTCTCTTTTAGTATTAGTGTGGCTTCCAGTTTGACTTTCGAAGACTCTCGGGCCTCTCAGCACTCAAATAATGATTTAGAAAAATTCGAACATGTCTTTATATCTAAGAGGAACAATAGGATTAATATTAAGATTATCTGATACACCGCTCTTTCCTCTATCTATTTATATATAAAAACTCGCTTACTGCTTGATCATATTCAACATGTTTGATCAATCGTTTGGTCAAACAATTTGAGAGTGTCTCGACCGAGCAGTAGTGGAACAGACATCGTGGAGTGAGGGACAACTCCCAAAGTAATAACTCTAGTTGTATCATCAACAGTTATCTTTGCATCGACAATACCCTTAATTTTTAATTTAAAATCGTTGATGCCTCTATGCCTGTGCCATTTCTGCTCAGGAACGCGCAAACTTTGGTTATTGATAAATTGTTCTTTCACCAGTGTAACTGGACATCCCGTGTCTACCCTAGCTATACATGAAATGTCCGCTTCCCCTCAAAATTCATAAATGTTTCTTTAATATTTAATTTTTAAAAGTACAAGTTTATATATGACAACACGTTACATGAGATTTTTCGCATTTCCTTTTTCCATGAAGAAAGATTTTACGAAATAATTGTACGATTAAACTATCTTTGTAACTTTCGCTGAATATTTTGAGAAACTGTTTAAGCTTATAACCGCGAGACAAATAATAAAGAAATACGCAGCAATATTGTCCGTAAGTCTGAGAAAATGTGCCCTGTAATCGCATGATGTTCCATTTATGAGTAGTAGAGTTTCGTTGCAATCATAGATTGAATTTAGAATCCAAGGGCGGTAGTCCGTAGCTATCGAAATACGTGTCTTCTCCATGCTTGTCTATGTAGAAAGCAACTCAGTGTTGTCCAGGACGTTCGTGATTATCAGTGTTCGCGACGATAGTCGTCGACTTCGTCCACATCCTCGGGATTCTGTCGGCAGGATACACACCCGCAGATTTCGAGCAAATTCATCTTTCGCAGAGAGGAATAATGTTTGAATTGTTTCCTGGCTCGTAGGTGTCGTTATATTTTTATCTTCTTGCGAGGATTGTACGGTAGGAGCTTTCTTTTTTTCATGCATGAGTTTCGATAGATCTTCTTTCTCCGCTTTTATTTGTTCGCACCTCGCTTGTTCTGTTTCTAATCTCTTATTTCTCCACATAACGAGATTCGGGAAATTTTGTTTTATCGTAAAAACTTGCTTTCTGTATCACTGTCATTGGAGCTTTCATCGGTAAAAGAATTATCGCTGCTTAAGTCGCAGTTTCCTTCTTGCGATTGTATCCAGTATCTCAATTTGCATGCATTGCATAACACGCAATGAAATTTGTCGGAATTTCGATGAAACCCGTGATGACTGCAGCGTAATTCATGCTCTTCGTCTTCCGACAGATTTTTGAATGGGAGAGATTCCTTCTAGATTATATACGTTTCTTGCGAATATGTTCCGCAAATAATGTACCTTCTCTCGACCTCTAGTGTATATGTAATGCGCTTGCCATGCAATTTCACGTAGTTCCGCCGTGAAATGTTTGGAATTGATTGTTCCGTCAAACCACTCGATTCCGTGGAAGTTTCGAGAAAGCCAATTGTTTTCTCGTCTGTATTTTTCGGATAATTTGACAAATGGATATGAAGGCAACATAATGCAGTGACTTATGAATGCTTAACGGCGACAACCGCCACTTCAGTATAAACTTCCCCTCAGCGTCGCGGAAACCTTGTGTATCGATAAATATATCCATGATGCGTAGAATGCACTTTTAATCTGTTTTGCCCGAAGTGACGACGTTCGTGTCTAAAGCAAAACTGCGGCTATTTTTCGTTATGCTTTCGGAATAATAGAAATGAAAAGTAGATAGCGATGGGAGGAGGAGAAATTTGAGTATATCTTATCCAACGATAATTTGAGGAATCGATCTCTAATACTTTATCAAACTCTGTGTAAACGATACAATTAATCGTTGTGGTAGTAGCTTTCTCAAATCGCACCTCTAATCGTAAACTCCATGTCTGACAAGATTCCAATGTGCAATGTTCCCGCGCAATTTGCCGATAGATCGGGAGTGAGATCGAAAGCGAAAAGCGTGAAACCTTTGGCATAATCTTCTTTGCTTATAGAATTCCCTCGTTTAGGAAATGGATACCGGTTCCCGAGAAGAGGATGTTATAAGCCTCGATGTAGAGCGGCTGGTCTTTTGAGAAATTTGGTTGCAGTGATCTGCTCGGAATTTGCACGCTATCGACATATAACGAGAAGAAATTTATACCATAATTTTTGAAATTAAATGGATTTAGCTTTCTGTCACCGTTAAACGATTTGTTATCGATGAATCCGACTATTACGCGTTTCGGAAGTTACCCGCGTCAATCGATTCTCTTATCACTTCGGCGTGAATCGTGAATGTTTTAATTTCGACTCGCGTCAGGAGTCACTTGGCAGTTGTTTTACTCAACATTCTCGCATGTTCAAGTAACACTGTAGGATTTATTTTTGCTCTTCTTATGAGCAAACTAGCATCTAGAATACGTATTTTCGACGTTGAGTTGCTTTCCATGAGACAAAATGCATCTCTTGAGCGAACAAGTCTTATTTTAACCTCAACGCCGTTAATTTTTAATTTATCCTGATTAAAGATGTCGCAATGAAGATGCCTATTAGATCTAGCGAACGTTCTCCTTGGATGTATCGTGCGCGTCTCACGACAGCTTGATTGGGATTGTCCGATTCTAATAACACGTCCATATAACTCGGTTCGTCCGTATCCTATAGACAAGAAGTCAGATGGGAAGTTTTTGCCGGTGAAAAATAATTTAACAATGCTTCGATGTACGCGCGGTACGCGTAGGCGTTGTTTGGGGTGATACGAGTTTTTGATTGAAATCGATCTGAACATCGAATGTAGTAGGTGATTTATAGGGCCTTTGTTTCTTCCTCCTGCCGATGTCCCAGGACCGGGTAAACTTTTCACTCGTACGCGAGGCTTAGCATGCGTGAGATCTAGATAATCTTCGCCGTGTCCGGGTACGACGAATTCTATAGGTGCGTCATCCGCGAGCGAGGTTATCGATTTGTAATAAATCCATTGTGAACTCTTGATACTGGTTTGAGTAGGAGGTAAACTGAAAAGATCGAGCTCGCTCTTTAAACACTCGCTCGATTGAGTATGAAGAAAGGATATATCTCTCAAATTTACGAATCGTACTCACGTCGGTTAAGCGAATATATCAGATACGGTGAGCTTTTTCCCGCTATTTCGTCGATGTTTCGTTGCTTTTTTATTTTTTCCCGCTTTTCTCCTCGATGATTTTTTTTTACGTCGATTTTCGATGATTTCTTTCTTTTACCGACTTGTCTGCGTTTACGAACCGTGCTTCTCTCGAATTTACCGGTGCGTGCATCGTGTCCTCCGAAGGGAAACTGAGCCACGCGCATTTTCGCGGATGTTTTATATCCCAATCCCTTCATCAAGTTACTTATATTTTCTTTGGCTTTTCTCTTCCTCCCGATTTCTTGAGCCGCGTTTTGATTGCTTCCTTGAACGGAGTGTTTTCAACATCCTCTATTACGCCAATTCCGGCGCGTAAAATTTCTTTCCCGATTGCGCGCATTCTCCTGCTTAGATAAGGAAGTACTCTTCTAAATAATCCTCCGAGGAAACTTCCGATCTCATGATCACGCTGATAGGCTGAACCGACGAAAATTCGAGGAATTCCTTCTCCCTTACCTCCACCGTTCTGCCTTTCGTAATACTCGTCGTATTCCATGCGGGATTAATTTTTTCTCAAAATTCCGTAGACTTTCCACCGCAAATGGTAATTAACGGACACGTCTAAAGTGTAATGTCACTATCAGCGTTTCGGATACGAATGGTATTTTTTCTCCACGATAGTCTTTTATATCTATTTCAATTTTACGGAATTTCGTTTGACGCAGTGGAATATATTGCAGAATGGAGAAATATTTTACCAGATTCGTCCCGTACGTGTAATTACAGCTGGATATTTCGACTGGAACGATTCGAAGAAGCGGACTTCGTGTATCGCCGGTGGGAGCGTCCCGTTTGATGACGTTAATATTGACCACAGTCCCAATTGACCATGTTGCGATTGGCCACGTTGCGATTGACCACGTTGATATTGACCATGTTGCAATTGTGTGATTTATCGGGAGGACACATCGATGGGATTTTTTTTGAACAAGAATTAGCACGAGTCGAAAAAAAATAAAAATTTGGCGAAAGAAAAGTTTATCATCGAACGCGTCATAAAGAGCTTTCAATTCAATTAAGTAAACATCTCTTTCTCGCCTATGGAAAATCTTTCATGAACGTTATAGGGGTATCGGTTTTATGAAAACGAGGCGAATAAAACAATGCGCAGTTTGCCCGCTATTCTTCACCGGTTTTGCATTTTTGTCCCTTTCCCGTGCGTCGTACTCTCCTCCTCGTTATCGTTGTCGTTGAAAGTTTTCTCGGTACTTTCGGAATGGAACTCGCTCGTGGTGGTGATAATACTTCGACAAATAATGTGGTTGCTAACAATTTCTTATTTCCTACGTGTACAGTTCCTACATGTACAGTGTCGGGGTGGGTTTGTCATACGCGGTAATTGCGCAAACTGATCTCTTCTTATTGTTTTCATGGTTTTTTTCTCGCGCATCGCATTGTTTATCAGTTCTGTGATATTCGAATCTTTTATAACGTTACCGTCGATAATCACGATTCCTTCTTCGTCCCAAGTAATTCTCGCGGTACTGCTTTATCAATTAAATGTTTTAAAAGTAAAACGCGCCTTGGCACGAAAACTTTTCGGCACATTTTCTAATATTTTTTTCGACGCTTCGCCGTTCGCGCCTACGCAAAGAGTCAGCCCATAGTATATTACTTACATACTCGTCAAGATGAGAAAGTTTGCTTAGCGTTTGTGATTCGCGCGCCGGTTCCGCTACGTCTTCCTCCCGCACATCTGAATTGTTCTCATCGACGGCGTTACACGTCGAATCTTTCTTTTGCGATTTATCAAAATGGAGATATCGCCAAAGTATTTCTTTATACAATTTCCATTTCTCGCTTACATCGCGCAAGATGAGTGAATTAAGAATCCTGCTCATATCGGAATCGAGTCGTGACAAAGTCGTTCCAGGTGTTTGTACGGAATTTAAATTTTCTCCATGTATCGTCTCCGAATTCTGTCGCGTAGAGTTTTCTTCGTGTCGATTGCTGATGTTGTTGGAGGCGGTGCTGCATTCTTTCAAGATTTTCTGTGGAAATCAAGATTATCTTCTTTACCCTTTCCATAACTCAACAGTTTACCTGTCTCTCTCTCTCTCTCTCTCTCTCTCTCTCTCTCTCTCTCTCTCTTTCTGACTACCCACCGATAATTTTCAAAAATAGAGACGATAGTATAGGTCCGATGAAATACGATAAAAATTCGCCTCGCTGTAATAATAACTTCTTATTTTTCCAATATTTTTCCGACTTTTCTCGCTATGAGACGCAAAGTTGTTTTATATTTGCTTAGACGACTTTTTCAACGCGTTCGAGCGGAACGTTACCCTTGAGAGTATTGAAAACACAGATACAACGAATGAATTTTTCGTCCGCCTGGCGTAAGAAAGAGACGCGCTGATTTTTGTTCAAATAATACAGCGCTTTGAGAAGACAGATATTTTTCTTATCGAATGTTCTGCGATTTTTTTTCGCATTAACCGAAGACGTTCTCTTCTTCATCGCAAGGAAGTTGCGCGACTGTCACGAGAGAATGCAAGTACGATACTTTTATACGAAATTTCCGGAAAAGGATCTGCGCGGTACGTAAACGTAGTTCGCCGTATCATCGGAAAATATGCATGTGCAAAAACGATATTTGTCGGGAGTCGATTGTTTCAGATCGAGCAATAAATATTCGTGAGGTTGAGACGTGGCGTCATGATACGCTTCCTCAAGGAACTTTGGATCATTCGGATAGATTTGATAAGCGAGATGAATTTGCGCGCGATCATTTTTTGAAAATCACAAAGTAATTCACATTGAGAGATATATCGCGTTGTCCATGTCTCTGATAAAAGAGATTTTACGTGATGAGAATTACGCTGAGATTCTTATGACTTCCCTTGGTAAACAGTTCTACGACCGCTTCGCTCGAGGATGATTCCCTCATAAGATCGTCAATTATTATCAATTTCGCACAAAATGGATCGTTAGAATAATCTTTCGGACGTAATAATCCCTCGTGAAATTCGATTGCGGAATCTCGAGTTTCGATATTGAAGCTGCTGATAAGCATCCTGCCACTCGGCATAATAAAACAAAATTCTCTTAAAATAGACATCTGACATAACGGGTAAATGACGAAGAAATCTCTTTACAAAGATTGTTTTTCCATATTCCGTCGATCCACACACGATCGACGTCCATGGATGTTTCCAGTGTACATCCATTTCGCGAAATGAACGTTTTGCGCGTCGTACTTAGTTTAATAAACAATGGGATAGGACATTTGAGATTCTTGATTTTTTTCTCAGAGAAATTTTTGAGATTTTTGAGATTAGCTTACTCGCGGAAGGACCCCTCCGCGGCGGGGGTATGCTCGCGCCAGCATCTTCGCGTAACGAGCTCATACTCGATCGCGACAAGCTTCGCTCGTACGCTCGTACGAGCGTTCATCGCGAAAGCACCGACGCTAACGAGCTTGTACGCGATGTTCCTCGAAAGCTAATTCAAGCCGGAGAAACTTGCTTGCAGAAAAAGTGATTGAATATTTATTTGCGGACGTAAAATTTATACTTTTTTCTTTTACAAAGTATTTCATTCTCCATCGAAAATTTAAAATTTTTTCTGTATAAGAAATTAATTTTAAAAGAAAGTTATAGTAATGTGAGGAAAAATTGGGAGTTTAAAAAATTTAATTTTACAACAAAAGGTTTATTATACTATTCCTTACAATTAAAAAAATAAACATTTTTATTACATTTTCTCTTAATAATTAAAAATAAACACAATTAGAAAAATAAACATTTTTATTACATTTTCTTTTAATAACTAAAAGTAAATACAAATTCACATTTTTAATTTTACAAAACGTTTTCTAATCGAAACTTCGAATAATAAACATTTTTCAAATTACATTTTTCTCTTAAATTTAATAACTAATAAAATAAAATAAACTTAATTTTTACAAACATATTTATTTGGTATACATATTTACATTTGCACGAAGATGGGAAAATCCGAGCCTTAACCTAACTTAATTTTAAGTAAATATTATATCATGTAAAACGTACGGATAAGAAAAGCGATAAATCTACGTTTTAATAAAACTGGAGCACATGTTTTTACTTCGTTTCGCGTTATTACCTCGTGAAACGCGGTGGGACGAATTGCTTTAAATCGCAGATTTATCTCTTCTCTCTTCTCTCTTTCCCTATTTAATAATTATATATTATATAAATTATAAATACTGTTAAAATTAAAAAGCAGCTGCGAGTTTTCAAAATTTAATTTGATTCCCTTTATCTTACATATTTCATATTTGCGTCCGGTATATGTACCACGCACGCGTAAAATTTCGGTCCGCCAGATACAAACGCCTCGATGAAGCTATCACATTCGTAACTCTTGAGTTCGTAAGTCATATCACCCAAAAAATTACCTGTATGCGGTTCATACTCGTTGGGATCACCGCTGCTCGTATATATACAAGAATCTGTATCATAATATAATAACGCGACGGTTTAATTTTTCCAAATATTTATATAACTTTAAACGCGCCTGTGCCGTCATATACGCCGCTATCACCACGTTACTTATTGGTGAAGGTACTACCGCTTCGCTCTTTAATCGCCATGAAACATATATTGCCTCCTCGTTGACGGGCAATATTCCGACTATCTCGTGTTACGGGCTTGACAACAATTCAGCGAAACGTTGATAAGTTCTTATTATTTTCGTATTCGGCAAGCTAATTTGCTGGCCGAATCTTCCCCAAAACGAATTGAGACAAAGTTTGGCGACGGAGCGTAAGCCGAAATTACGTACGATGTTGCTTTTATCAAGAATGATACATTCGGTTGTTTCATACTCGCTCAGGTAACGTTCTTTAGCAACATCGATCGTTCTCACACTCGCTCGGCCACTCACTCGCCTCTTGTTTTAGTTGTAAAAAGATATTAATATACCCGGCAAAGAACTCTGTCGCGTTTCAGGATTATATCACGTGTATTTGTATTGCTAAAT
This sequence comes from Pogonomyrmex barbatus, assembly GCF_055798465.1. Lineage (NCBI taxonomy): Eukaryota > Metazoa > Arthropoda > Insecta > Hymenoptera > Formicidae > Pogonomyrmex > Pogonomyrmex barbatus. The sequence continues at coordinate 2,687,732 of NW_028297138.1, forward strand.
CTCACTACCCGTCACGAGATATCCTTTTTCGATTGCTTTGCATAATTCACAGGACACCATGTGCCCTCGAACTCACGCTCCGCAGAATCGTCGTGAGTGCACGCATTGCGAGAAAATGTTTCACAGCTTGTACGACAAAGAGCGAATAATAATTTACCGCGTACGTGATACGGCAGTACCGGATGGAAAAGATCACGCGAGGGGAGTACTCGGCAACGTACGAGATCCTCGACTGGACTGAAATTAAAATTTGGCGCAATTCCAATTAAACTATTGCATTCCTCGCCTATATAAATATCTGGATGACCGATTGGAAAAACTCGTCTTGAATACGTACGGGTATAGAGAACATACGTCTACGTAGCGTATCTTCTCGGTATCCGGTATCCTTAAACCTCGTATCGAGTCACGATATTGCTGGTGCGTCCGCTAAAAAATGCATCACGAGGCTCGAGAGGAGCAAGATTTGTACCATAGGGTGATTCTCAAGAAATTCTCGTAGATCTCGATTCTCGCGCATTTCTTCGTCAAAGACACTCTCCCATTTTTCCGTTAGAATATATCCCTGCTGACGCAACCGTTCGTTCATAACGCGTGTCAATCGTATCTTTAAAATTCCCGAGCATTTTATCGCGATTTATTGGATAAGAAGCATCCGTGAAAAAAGCATCCATGAAATTGTAAGACATGACGTTGCGTTTAACCTCCATTCTCGCATTCGTATACCATGACAAGCATGCCTTTTGCTAATCAATATTCGCGTGAATTATTTGATGACCGATCTCCCGTTCCTTCAAAATTAGACATTGCTCGATTTTGCGCGACTGGTTATCTGTAAATCTGTATCCACCTGAATTCCTATTTCTCCTCCATGCAAAAAGTTTTTCCGAAAAATTCTCATGCACGTTGAAGTGATAGTTGTACTCGAATGGACACACGTTTTCCCGCTCTAAGAATATTTTTCTGAAAGCCATGCATGCTCGTCGAAGGATATCAACGTCAGTGCGACAATATTCGAGTATTTCGTGTTGAAAATCAAATACGGTATTTATTTCTGTCATTTTTGCGTGCCACGCAAGAAAAACGTTCGCGTTCCTCTGTTTGCATTCGGGCGAGTAATAATGGACATCCGATAGCGGGCCGACATATGTTTGATTATCAGCAGTATTAAATAAGTAAGGAAAGACACTTTTGTCACAAGTATTCGGTAACCCGAAGGCCTTCGGTAATTCTGACGCATCAGCATATAATTAATACTGTCGATAAATTTCGCACAATTTGCTGATAAGACCATAATTTTTGTACCGTTCAAAATTATACGAGGTTCGAATCCGGAGTAATTTTTAACAATGTACCGGAGAATAAAACTGTGTGTCGAACGATTTCGCGTTATGCGCTATACAAATGATCCAAGTAAAATGTTTCGTAGGGTGTGTTGCAAATTCGACAAATTATTTTACAGAATCCTGTCAAAAAACAAATTCGCATCCACAAATACTCCACACCAGTCGCAGCGCACCGACAAATTATCTATCCCCGCGCACGAATCGCAAATCTGTTGCGCGAGAATCGGGACGTGAATGTTTATATGAGTTTCCTCAAGCAATTGATCTTGACGCGTCTCAAAATCATAAAACACGAATGCCGTTTGTCCTTTTTTGCGTTCCCGCTCACCCGCGTTATTCTGTTCGTTCTCTCTCGTAATTACAGAAGAATCCTCGTCGGATTCAACAGTGGAGGATCTATCTTCACGAGAGAGAGGTTGCATGTAGCAAAGATGATTTAGCGAACTGCAAATTTTACAAAAAGAAATGCCACATTTGTGTCTTTTTGTCGTTTTTATAACTTGTCCGCAACCTTCGCAAAGTCGAATGGTATTAGTGTCGGTCCACAATAGGTGACTTAAGCTTTAAGACGTAAGAAATTGACCAATTATAATCTAATATGAAAAGAATAATCGACTATGATTGGTCAATTTCTTACGACTTAAAGATTAAATACTTATTGTGGACCGACACTTACAGACACTCGTCGGAGTTTTTCCGTCATACGACTTTGTCGCGAGATGGTACTCGAATGCGTTTCCAAAAAACGAAAGAACGTTTGCAAGTCTCACACCTAAGTTCACTATAAGTTCTACGATTTCGCGCTGATCACACGGCGGCATGTTGTTACATCGAGAACATTTATTTGAGCAGCGGTGACCCTTTTCCTCGCAATATCCGATATTGCATGATATGCAATAACCTCTTCTACTTCCTGCGGCCACTTTTAAATTTAAAATAAGACTACAGTGATGTTGATGTTCGTAATATATAATATTTAATTGATATAAGGGCTCGCGTTCTAAAGAGGCGAGTACCGTCGCGGCTCCGTCGAATAAAGGTCTCTCCCCACGTCCGAAAGTAGTAAAATTATAAACAACAATCGATATCGGATGCGGCGAGAAAGCGTTGGAAACATTCTATTTTCCGAATCTCTCCAGGAATGGTAACGCCAGCCCTCCTCGTCAAATCCAGCGCGAGATCGCGTTGTAATGAGAAATTCTGACGTCTTACCGCATTCTATCGCTTGTGAAGTTCCCCCGCAACGTTCCCGTTCATGATAAATTTGCGCGGCTACGAGAGAGCGGGGAAAATACAAATTATCTGAATTGGAGATTGTTAAGATTGAACGTTTCGTATGTCTTCCCGCTAAGTTTATTCGAAACGCGCCCGCGACTTCTGAATGCCATGACATTGAAAATACATACGTTAAAATTCTGTGCGATATCGAGATCACCAGCGCTTTGCGCTACTAAACTCACAAGACGCCAAATGTTCTCATGAGTTAAATCGCGTGCCGATCGAAACGATAATCCCACCGAACCGTGCGTTAAATCCTTCGAATCGAATGAAAATCCCATGTAATTATGCGGTTCGGAGGTATGCAACGCATAGGCATGCATACCTTCAGCGTTTTCAAGTCAATTATAAAGTTCGACTCCTTCAGGCGAACTCCTAGCGGACGCAAACGGAATATCGCCTCTCTTCCTAATATCTCGAAATTTTTAAACCGGCGTGAATTTTTCCCGATTAATAATAAATGATTAAAATTTCTGACCTCGTTCTCAGAGGCACCTCGTGCTTTTCCCTTTCCTCCTCCTCCTCTGTTTCCTCTTCCACTTGTTCCTCTCCCACTTTCTCCAGGAAGAAGAAAGGGATTCTTCTTCAGCTATTTCCTGCTCCTCCTCTTCCTCTTCCGAATTCTCCTGAGCAGGAAGTATTCGGCCTCCTCCACGCTGCGGCTCTTCGATGTTCGTTTCTGCACAAAAGTTACAAAAATTAGAATTTACTTTATAGAAAATACTTAGATATTGCTGCGAATATTATGTTTGTATTTAATTTAAGAAACGTGCATACATGATATTTTTCGCTGAGGTAACTCGCTTTTTAACGCCACCGTCTCCTTCTCACATAAAGAATAGGGCTGAGAGGAGTTCTTATTAAAAAAAATTCGATAATTTAAAATTAGATACGAACATAAATCGAGAAATTAAGAAAAAAGATTATATTATTATTACCAGCAGGAAGTATTTCTCTAATTTCCTCTTCTACTTCGGCTTCTCGTTCTTCTTTGCGTTTCTTCTCCTCTTCCTGCTCTTCTTCTTTTCCCCGTTCATCGTCTCCCTCTTCCAGAATTACGGGAGAATACATATGATCGTATTCTAGGAAAAAAGTATATTATAAATTTTTATTCCCGATATTAATATTATTCTTAATTAATATAGATATTATGTCCTTTAAATTAATATTTTTTTCTCTCTATCAACTTATCAGGCAAAAACACACGCGGATTGGGTATACTTACTTCCATATCTGAAAAACAAAGTTGTATTAAGATTTTTTTAACTTTTACTATTTGTTTTAAAGAATATTTATTTGAAAATGTAATCTATCAGAGCTACGAGACCTGAATAATTTCTGGAGGCGCCTCCTCCTTCAATTCCTGCGATAATTCAATACTGTCCTTCCTAAAAGCATTTAATATTTTAATTTTAGAAAATTGCAAAAAATTACATTTTTAATATTATTCCTGCCTAGTTTTTTAGTGATATTACTTACGTGCTGATCCTGCTTCTGGCTCTTCCTCCGCGCATCACCTCTGAATCTGCGTGAGAGGATACTAACGCAGTGACTCTTTGACGAGCATTTCCTTCTACAATTTATTATTAAAAATTAGCTAAACCGAGTTCATTATTCGAGTTATTTATATAGAAATAATACAGCGGTGCTTACCATTATGGTGATACGAGAGCAGATTTTGGATGTGTCTACCCACATCCTCCTCCTCGTGTTCAAATGCACGTCGCATTTCGATTGTTTCTCCGGCAATCCGAAGTAACTGCGCGTCGGCACCAAAGTATTTTAACTGATACTCCCAATATTGTATTGGAACATTCGCATGAAAAACGGGTAAAAAGCAGATAGCATCGAGCGAAACTTCGGATATTTTAGATAAAAATTTCTCGTTTATGCGGATATCGAGTATCGATGCTAACTTTACGCTTCTTCTGATAATTTCACTTTCCATTTTTTCGTATCTTTATTCGCATAAACAAAATAACCCGAACACAAACTTTTAAAACTTGCGTGATGAAACCGAAGCATGAAAGAGTTCAACTCAGAAATAGTTTTAGATAGCGCAAGACACATTATTTATAAGGAAAATCCTACCTCTTCCGTACGGAAAAAGAGACTTATAAAAAATTATAGAATTATTCTGTAGTTTCAAAGAGAAAAGAAATGTGAGAATGTTATCTCATAGCCCAAGTAATAAATCATTTTTTCTTGAAAATTTGTATTCCTTGTATCTAGACTTGATCCTTTTTCCGAAGTCTCGGAATCTTCATTTTTATTTATTAACGCATAAATGGCGCCAGATATATGTCCATATGAATAGTTCATATGAATAATTATTTAAATTTGAGGAAAGTTCTCGCTTCTTCAAATTTAACATTTATAAAATATTTCTTATTTGTAATTCTATTGTATATTTCGAAAATTTCTTCTTCTTGAAATAGTTTTTGTATGATTTTTTCGATGATTTTTTTTTAATTTTCTCATCTAATACTCAAGCATGTTTGAATCGTGAAGCACGTGATCGAATCTGCAATATTTCCTTTATTTGAGAAAATTCTTTCTTTATTGAAAAAAGAGCGTCAAATTATAGCTTACTCGAATGTTCAATAAGTTATTTATTTAAAATTTTTCTCATTTAACATCCAAGACACACGCGTGTTCGAACATGATTAAACCTATAATAACTCTGTTATTCGAGAAAAATTTTTCCTTGAAAAAGAACAGAGACAAAGCAAAGAGATGCGTTTCTTCTAGAATCTTCGGTTTGATTGTATATTATTTATAAAATGTACTTTTTTTGTTTATTTCGAAGGAAAGGAGAGATGCTGTATAAGTAGGTATTGCTGTACATACCGGTACATTGCTTCATTCGAGTATTGACATTATATCATTGTATTGTTGACGTGTTATTCTAAACACGTTATTTGCGATAAATATCATCACATGCCTCGGTAATCGAAGGGATAAGATGCCCGTAAGCAGGAGATCCAAGTTCGATTCCTGGCTGAGGTGGTATTTTTTCGCAAAATAATTAGAGTTTTCACGACTGTGGTTCGGTCGACCGGTTCGTGATCGGGCCCCGCCGTGACATCCTCCCTTCTTATTTGGGAATACATCGAAGCATCCATCGAAAATATCGCTCCAAGTTTTCGTTTGTTAAAAGTGAACATTTATTCAAAATTCTCTCAAGAATGGCCGGACAACAAGAAGCTGCGAATTCCGCTAAACTAGAAAATATTCGCAAGATGTTCAAGAACTCTGTGCAAAATGTGCAACAAAATTTGTTGCTTTCTACGACGTACCCTCTCAATATCTCTCATACGAAGAAATTACACGTGGGATTACAATTATCTAAGGAGAGTATCTTCGAGCCTGTCGTCAAATTGAGTGGTAATTCTGCAGAGGAAATAAGCTTTGATCCGGACACGTGGCAGCAATTTCAAGAGAGTATTCGAGACATGCGCGCGTACTTTAACTGAAGCAATAAAAGCAAAATAAATCCTATCACATTTGCAAACATATTCATTAATTTCACCTTTGCCTACGGAGCGAAATCTGTTGGTGACGTATAAAGAAAATTAAAATTTTCCTAAACAAAGAAGTACGCAAATAGACTCGAAAGCGGAGGAACAACCACGTCGAAAAAAAGGAAAACTTACTCTGTCGCAGTTGTAATGCAGCAAGCTACTTTTCAAGGAATGAACAATATCATCAAATGTGTCGATGGTCGTATAGATCAGCTAGCATCTGTCGTTATTGTTAACGAGTGCGCGTTATCTGATCAAGGCGATAGAACTATATCTAACAATTACATCGACGCCGATATCATCAAACTCATTCTCCGAGGCAATCAAAAGGATATCAAACTTGCTGTGAGAACGCAAATAAATAATTTACCATTTTTGGATACATTTGGATACATATTTTAATATTGTATTTTTAGAATTAATTACACTAAAATTTAAAGAAATTACTAATATAATTTTAATGAATCGAGAGTTATAATTTTTATATAATAGCTGAATCACGTATTTAATTTTGTAACAAGTAGAATAACTTTATAACAAAACGTTACTCATAATGTTATTCACATATATGTGAAAAATGTACAATAAATTCAGCTTATACTTGACATAAATTCATAATTCATAACATATTAGGTGTACAAAAAAGTTCTGAGCTTTTTTTTGTTTTTAAAATTCAATCTTTATTCAAAAACAAACAAAAAAATATTAATCAGCGAAATATTCCCCGTTTGTAACGACCTTTTGATAGCGGGAGCGACCAAAAAATTGAATATCGTGCCGTGATTAAATTCTTACATTTGAAAGGCAATACGCCTGCGCAAATTAAAATCGAGTTGGACGCTGTTTACGGGGACTCTGTCCCATCATTTGCCGTAAAAAGATGGGCAGCTGAATTTAAACGTGATCGTATCAGCTTGGCTGATAATGAGCGTTCGAGATGACCAAAAACTGCGACCATCGCTGATAACATCGAAAATGTTCACCAAATGGTACTGGACGACCGTCGAATCAAGGTTAGAGAGAGAGCAGAGGCTATGGGCATATCGAAAGAATGCGTTTATCATATATTGACTGAAGAATTGGATATGCGCAAGCTATTCGCGCGTTGAGTGCCGCGCTTGCTCACTTTGAACTAAAAACGAATTTGAATGAACATTTCCAAGGCCCTGTTGGAGCGGTTCAAGCGAAACGAGTCAGATTTTTTGCGTTGATTCATAACTATAGATGAAACTTGGATCTACCACTACACTCCAGAGACAAAAGAACAGTCAAACAGTGGACTGCAAAGGGTGAACCTGCTCCGAAAAAGGTGAAGACGGTTCCATTAGCTGGGAAGGTAATGGCGATTGTTTTTTGGGATAGTCAATTGGAATTGTGTGTATCGACTATCTTGAAAAAGATAAAACAATAACCGGAGCGTATTACGCATCATTACTTGATAAGCTGAAGGCAAAAATTGCAAAAAAACGGCCGCATTTGAAGAAGAAGAAAGTGCTGTTCCATCAAAACAACGCACCTGCTCACACTTCGGTGGCCATGGCCAAAATTCACAAACTGCACTTCGAATTGGTTGACCACCCACTGTAGTCACCAGATCTGGCCCCCAGCGACTTTTTCCTGTTTCCTAAGCTTAAAGTTTCGCTTGGAGGACAGAGGTTTTCATCGAACGAGGAGGTCATCGCATATGTAAACGCCTATTTTGCGGAGCAAGACGCCAACTACTATTTGGAGGGGTTAAGGAGGTTAGAGTATCGATGGGAAAAGTGTATCGACTTAAAAGGAGATTATGTTGAAAAATAAAACTATATTTGACCGAAAAAATACTTGTTTCTATGTTAGGCTCAAAACTTTTCAGACTACCCTCGTATTGTGATATATGTATGTATGTGTATCATTATATTGTTGATATATTATTTTAAACACATTATTTGCGATAAATATCATCACATGCCTCTGTAGTCGAAAGGATAAGATGTCTGCCCGGTAAGCAAGAGATCCAGGTTCTATTCCTAGCTAAGGTGATATTTTTTCGTAAAATAATTATGAGTTTTCACGACTAGTTCGTGGTCGGGCCCCGCCCGACGCACCCCTCCCTTTTTATTTGGGAATGTATTTTGCAGCAAAGCAATTATAAAATTATGTCTTTTAGTGATCGGAAGCTCTCAAAAATATTCTCCATAAAAAACAAAATAATTTTTTATTGTATTTGAGTTGATATCCTCAATTTAGTATTAGTTGTTGTTTTTAAAAACGAGATATTTTAATCTATTGTGTTGAAAATTAATGGATGATATATCCATTATTTTATAAATTATTAACCTTTCATTATTAACCTATCAAAAAGGTCTTGTAATGAAATTGTGATAAACAAAATATTCTATTAAGTATTGAACTCTTATTTTTTGATTGAGCAGATGATGGGAATTATAATTGAGAAATCTTCCTGAAAAAGTTCGTTTTTTATAATAATTGAAAATGACTTTCCTATCCTTATTAATAATTTAATTGTAGGAATTATTACTATCATAATAATAATAATACTTTGAATTAAAATTATGTTCCGACATAGTAATTTAAACTTTTAATATGTCTGTATACAAATGTCTAGTAAATTAAAATTGTCTAAATGACAAGCTTTTGTAGCTTCCAAAAATAAAAAAATTTTTGTTTAATATAAAGATCTTAAGAAATTAGTAAGTCATAAGTATGATTATCTATCAATGAAAAGTATATTGTGACGTAATAATAATTCCACAAATTTTAATTATGTCGAGGTATAATATAATTCGGAATTATTATGTTACAATATAATTTTAATTTATTAAGGGGCGAATCCTATTATTTTAGCTAAAAACATGACACAATTTGGGAATTTTGTTTTAAGAAACTAGCAATTCAATTTATCTAAAATTTATACCATGTTTTTATTTATGTTTGAACAACTTACAGTTTTTTTATATTAAATTTTAACGATAAACGTAAAAGTTATTAATAATCGAATATCACGCCACGCAAAGTTTATCATCCACTGGCGTGCACAATATTAATCTTCCAGATAATCTGAAACAAAAAATCAAATGGCGTTTTACTTTATACATATGTAGCTTTAGTTTAATAAACCAAAATTAAAAAAAAAATTATTGTAGAAATGGTGAGTTTTCAAATCAGATCTAATAATTTTTATTATCAAAATTCACCCATTATTTTTATGTAATAAAAGTATGTAACTTATCATTATTCTGGTTCATCAAACGATAATGTAATGTTTGTTGAACATGCCAAATTTGAAGGTAATCAGTTCAGTGGTTACAAAAATATCGTGCACACCATCTGCAAAAGTACTGTTTTCAGAAAACGGTATTTAAAGTTTTAAATTTTTGATTAAAGGTCGAAGATGATGAGGCAAGGAAGGACGCACCGAATATCCTCTCACAGGTGGCTGCTCTGGAGCGTGCCTGCGAGTCAAACGCACCGTACAAGTCAGCTGATACAGGTTAACTTGAAAAAGACGCTATGACTCCGACTGCGTGACGTACGTTCGTCGGTCCGTTAATTTAGGCAAGAGAATTTAATCTTTCTTGCCTGGAATAGGACCATATGCGATCTTCGGGAGCGGGCGAGAACGAGCGTAAGAGGGTTAAATTATTAATAAATAAGTTGATTTATCGTTAAAGTAATCATTTATATAATTAAAGTGAAACGAACAAAGTACAAATTAAAACACAAATACTTAACATAAAGGAGAAATGGTACGCATAGTGATTACTCGGTAGATAATGATAACGGTTAATATCATTCCGAATGGGCGCATGAGAGTGGAGTAAAATTGCATGTAAGTGTAGCACGCGGGTGTTACAAAAGTGCGGAGGCCGTCGGGCATGGCAGTTCGGGGTAAGTCTCTACGTTAAAATATTTAGGGCCATACTCGGTTTTTACAGTATAAATAATTGAACTAAAAAAAAATGAATATTTTAAACAAATGATTATGTAAATGTAAAAGTGTTAAACCTTAAGAATGGTAGGCTTAGAGAGGTAAGTAAGAGGGAGGGGAACAAGGGGAACAATCGGTATTTAAGTGGTGATGGGTAGATCATATTAATCCATGCGACTTACTACTGTGATGATAACAAGAAATGTTGCAGGTAGATCATCGAGAGATTGGGGGTCGGGACCAGCGGCCAGTGGTTCTCTGTAGGGTTCTGCAGGGAAGTTGAAAAACAAGAGCGCACAAAAGGAACACTTTTGCTCATATTTAATAAAGTGATAATTAAAAGAAGTTGCAGGTTTATTTTAATTTAAAATATATTCCGTCCCGATATTAAAGTTTAATTAAATCTGCGGTTACTTCGGAGAGAATCGACAAACTAAACCGAGAGTTAAAAGCGAATGCGAACGGACGAGGTACACGAATGTCCAAAAAAAAACAAAGGATTTAAGATTGCTCGAAAAAAACTAACGGATCAGAGCGCGTGAAAACTATCGGTCAAAGAATAAGTGCGAAGTGCGTTTTCGAAGTGCATTTCCTCCGGGGAGGATCTTGATAAAAGCTGGGATGGAGCTTCGATTCGGGAATTAAGAATATCTCGCGAATCTTTAACGAATAGGAATTAGCAAGTCATTAGGGATATGGGGGGAGTTAGCCTATCATAGTTCAGAATTTTGGAAAAAGAGTCTGATTGGTACGAAAGAGAATTTTTAGGGATGATAGTTAGATAGTGGACCTGAGCCTTTATCAACATACGGCATTATCTAAATATTTGTGGCCGAATGGGTGGTCGGCGGCTCAAGTCTTATCTTAGCTTAGTTGCAATTCAATCGGGTTTTATAGTTTATTTGTTAGTTCGAAAAGCGAGTCCTCAACGGTTTGAGATTCACGTGTTCGGCAGACTGGCCTCCACGGAGTTAAAGTAAAAATTATCTTAGTTTACAGAATGATATTTTTTATGCTGTATCGGAGTTCGCCCGTTCGCTCCGAAAAGAGAGAAGAATCGTGAAGTCCGCCGGACATAACATTAGTTTATATAAGTATATCAAGTACTTATATTTTATATTTGTTACTCTGCTATCCTAACAATTATTCCTCATCTTCATAAAATTGATTTTGAGCCATCTGTTCGTTTTTTCGTTTTGTTCAGCCTCTTTCGTAGCCTGAAGGCTCCGTCGCGTTGGTCTTTCAAGGCGGTATTGATCTCACGCGGTACAAAATATTTTGGCGTTTCCTCATCTTGAATACTGGATAATTTTTCTGCTGATGTATTTGCAAATGAAGTATCCGTTTCCCAAGTTTAGAAGAATATTACCCATTAATTTTCTTTTCTTTCGTCTGCTACACATTCATACGTGTTTCGTGAATGTTTGCGATTCATTGTTCTTTATTTTCGTGCGTGCGTCAGAAGTTAAATGATTATTGAAAATTTCACTCTTGAATAACACAAATGTCCCTAGACTAACTTAATCTTTGTGCTAAAAACAAAACTGGAACAGCTGTCGATCGTTAAAAAACTTATACTTGCGTTTGATCAGGTACTTGATCAGTTAAGTATAACTCCTGAAATTTTACGAAGTTTTGATACAAAATTTTATGGAGATATTCTTAAAGATATTAAATTAAAAGATTCCGTTAAAAATTTGATTTTTTTAACCCGAAAAATGAGATTCTCCCTTAATAAAAATCATAATTCTTCTATAAGAAGAATCTACATTTCGAAGACCTGCGACATCCCTAAGGATGAATTTTTAGATGCAGTTTCGTTTGTCCTAAATTTTACTTTTTTTACGTTTGACAATGTAATCTATAAGCAAACCTTTGGAACATAGGTTCCCCATTGTCTCCGATTATAGTTGATTTAATATTAAGAAATATTTAGAGAAGAGTGTGCTTGAGGATGTTAGGGCACATTTACTATTTTTTAATAGATATGTTGATGATATTGCAATGGCCATTCCTTCCCTGATTGATTGATGAGATTCTTGGTTCAACTCGTACCATCCTAGATTACAATTTACTGCTGAGGTGGGGGGGGGGGGGAGCGAGTTGAATTTTCTCGATTTGACCTTGTTGTTAATAAGAACGTCGAGATTGATTGGTTTCATAAACCCACATTCTCGGGAAGGTATCTCAATTTTTACTCCCAGCACCCTCTCGCCCAAAAAAGAAACACATTATTGCTGGACTTGCCGACAGAGCGTTCTTACTGTCTCACCCGAAATACCACCAAAAAAACTTGAATTTAATAATTATGACTTTGTTAATGAATGATTATCCTCTCAACTTTATCTTTGATAATATCCATTCGAGACTAAAAACTTTATTCAGGCGAGAAATTAGATCAAGCATGTCAAATGCAACAGTGCAATCACAAGGAAAATGGTTCACTTTACTCTTTGTTCCGGGAATTACGACTAAACTTAAAAAATTGTCGATGATTTTAACGCAAAACCCGCGCACTTCAGTATGAATAAGGTGAGAGGCATGATCAGGGTTCATAAGGACGCTCTATCGGCACATTCCAAAAAGAATGTAGTGTACAAGATCTACTGCAGCAGCTGTGATGCGTATGGACAAACAATGAGACAATTAAAAACGAGACTGCATGAACACCAGAGTCATATACGTAGGAACACGAACACACATTCAGTCATTATCGAACATAGATTGGATTACGATCATGAATTTGACTGGAACGATGTGACAGTATTAAACTGTGAACGTAATTTGCAGAAACGGCTGATCTCAGAGATACTTTTTATTAAAAGATAGAATAATTGTTTAAGTTCACAGTCTGATACTGAATTCTTGCACCACGCATACATTGCATACATTTCTGTCTTGAGCAAGCTGTAACCTCGGCTTTGTTTTGATGACAAATTGTTGACTTGTAGAGTCACCGCGTTCAGTCACTGCTTGGAGTTCAAGGCGTGCGGACGCGCTGTTGGTGTGCGTTGGTGTGCTCTGCTCGATGCGAACTGCGCCGCACTCCTGCGCGTGCTTGGTTTAGTATAAGCCGTGTTCATTCGATAATTGACAACCCTTAAAAATTGTTCTATTTCTTTAAGGACATGATTGTGCGATCATAATAATTTGAGTTAGCGAAATTAACGTTAGTGAGCACGTCGGATGAGCACGGTATCTTATTTTTATTTTTGTATACACTGAAGATGACTCAAACTAGAGTCGAAACATATGTTATATTTTTAAGTTGTAATAAAGAATGTAAATTGTGCATCGTAAACAGCGCTGATTCTCATTTGCTCTTTTACTACATCATATCATAATTCTTTTTTAAGCAAATACACTTTTATATTACAAAAAGTTTTTTTATGTTATTGACAACGTTTATCATAGTAACTAGTATTTTTTCAAATCTGTACTGATATTTGCGTAACCCGAAATGCACGAAGAAATTACTTGGTTGGATTTTGCACATTATGTATATTATGTGTGCATGCATCTGTGCGTGTATGTGTATGTGTATGTGCATGTGCGTATGGTTAATAAATATTCGTTCCAGATAATATATAATATCTCTTACAAACATAATATCTCTTATACATAAAAAATCTCTTATAGATTTGATATATCTCATAGACATGCTATCTCTTACAGACTTGCTGTTTCTTACAATCATAATGTTTTTTGATATAAGGTTTTTATATGACAAACTGTTTATTTTTTAATAGAGTAAAATAAATTTTATGCTTCCTTTATTTTTTTTTAAATTTTTACTTTATATAATATATTTTAATAGTAACATTCCTTCCTGTGAGAAAGATCTATCTATCAGTATCAGCAGGTACGTACTTACCCGCATCTCTTTCCTTGTTGGACAGGATTATTTTTTTATCCTAAAAAGATAAAAAAAATGATGAAAGTGTTCCAATTGATTAGGAAAGCAAAAATTTTTGCAGTAATATTGTCGTATTTAAATGTCTATAATAATTTTGATATATAGTCCAATAAAATTATTATCAAATTTACACTGCCGGCCAAAAGTTTGGATATACTTGCATGTACACCGTTCATTTTTATTTAACAAGATTCCACCGCTTTTTAATAAACTTTTTTGTTTTTCAGTAGTTAGTTAAGTCTGAATTAATATGAAAAAAATCAATTTTCCCGTTTTTAAGAAAAGAATTTTCAGAAATATTGCAAAAGTAGGTATGTAATTAGTTGTAGATTAGTTGTAGAAGTATGCAATTCTGTGTTCAATAAGATATATATATGTTTATTTCAAGGTCTGTTTATGTTTCGGTTTTTTAGTTTTTGTTTATATTTAAAATATGTCATAATAAGCATTTAGAATTGGATTTTTCAGTATTCTGTATAGTTGAAACGTGTCATTATTACTAGCAATTGGAATTCTTTTTAAAGTGTTTATATTGATATTGATCTAAAAAAATGGGAAAATATAAAAAAATACCTATTGAAAAAGATGCGAGGTGCTACTATTGCTTTAAATAATGAAGGCATGTCTTATCGATTCATTGCCAAAAAAATGAAAGTCTCATTGAAAGGTGTTCAATCAACTATTGCCAGATTCAAAGATACTGGCTCCCATCGTGACCATTCTCGCATAGGACGCCCGGAAATAAACCACCTGACAGGAAGATCAGCATATAATAATTATTAGCAAGCGGAATAGACGCTTAACAACATTAGAAATTTGCGCAGATATCAATAGAGCTCGAAAAAATCCAGTATTGTTTACGATTGTGAAGAGACGCTAAGAACTGCTGGTCTAAAAGGACGTGTTGTTATAAAAAAACTTTTACTGTCCAATAAATAAAAAGAAACGACTCAAATGGGCTCTCTAATATCAAAACTAGACAATAGAGCAGTGGAAACAAGTATTTTGGACTGATGAATCCAAGTTTGAAGTTTTCGGGTCTCATAGACAAATTTTTGTAAGATGAAAGACCTCTGAAAAAATGCGCCGCAATGCTTAGTGCCCACAGTTAAACATGGAGGTGATTCCATAGTGGTATGGCGCTGCTTTTGTGGCATCGAAGGCCATGGCATCGGAGATTTGATAAAAGTCGATGATATCATGAGGAAAGAGGATTATAAAAATATTCTCGTTTGAAATGCGATACCTTTCGAAGTTAGACTAATTGGTCATGGCTTTGTTTTATAACAAGACAATGATCCCAAGCATAGTTCCCGCCTCTTCTGAGGATATTTAGAGACTAAAGACTAAAGAAGCTAATGGCATTATTATTACTATGGTTACCTCAATCGCCCGATTTAAACCCAATACAGCTTCTATGGGAAAAGCTTGACAGAAAAATTAGAATCTCCTGTCCATCATCTGCTGGGGAGTTATGGCGACAATTACAAAATGCTTGATCTTTCTAGAACAAAATACAATAAATAAATTAATAGAAAGATTGTTTCGACTTGTAAAAATGGTCATCAAAATAAAAGGTGGATTTTTTTATAAAAAGGCAGTTTAAAAGTTTTGTATTACAAACCATTTAAATTCAACTTATGTTTGTTCTATTCGAATTATCTACAGTTTTCGTATTGTAATTTCATTATTTAAGCAAAAATTATATTAAGAAAAATTTTTGTTTTAATATCTGGTTTTAATATCTTTTTGAAGTTTTAGTGTATCCAAACTTTTAGCCGATAGTGTATATCTAACCAAATATTGGGTTAAGGAAACAATTTTTTTACAAGTTGGAGCATAATTGAAACATATTTTTTAAATTGTTTATAAACTTTTTATTAAACAAATGCGTTGTCGTTTTGATTGATGACCTTTGCTATTTTTCGAGTAGAGCTATTATTCCATCGGTGTAGAACTTCCGATTTCTCGATAAAAAATCGACATAAATGATTTTCGCTCTTTTGAAATAAAATTTCCCCATTAAGTGAATTTTGCAAAGCCTGAAATAAATGGTAATCGGACGGTGCAAGGTCAAAATTATACGGTGGATGCATCAAAATTTCCAGATAAATTCTTTCAATTTTTGTCGAATCAGAGATATGTTTGGCCTAGCGTTGTCATGATCGAAGACAACGTTTTTTTCTATTGATTCTAGTTTTTTCTGAATGAATTCTTCAATCGCATTACTTGTTGACGATAAGATCAGAATCAATCGTCTTGTCTGGCGACAACAGTTCATAATGGACGATTCCTTTACAGTCCCACCAGACATACAGCATGATCCTATGGTGTCAATCTGGGCTTTGCGATTATTTGTGATGCCTCGTTTCGCCATGATCTTTTTCGGACATTACTATCATATGTTATTCATTTTTCATCACCCATTTTCAATCTTTTAAAAAAAGATTCAATTTCGTTTCGTTTCAGCAGCAATTTGCAAATGAAAATTTGATCCATTAAATTTTCAACTCATGTGACACCCAAATATCGAGCTTCTTTGTGTATTACAGCCTTATACAAATGCCACAAAATGATTTTATGATTAATGTTTAGCTTTTTAGCTATGTCATAGGTGCTCACATGACGATTTTCTTTAATTTTTTGAAAGATTTCATCGACATTTTCTACAATAGGCCGACCAGAACGATGTGCAACTTTGACATCGAAATTTCCATTTCGAAATAGGCGAAAACAATTCGCTGCTGTCTGTTTAGTTAGAGTATTCTCTCCATAAACACGACAAATTTTTTTTGTAGTTTCACATGAACGCTGGTACTGGCAAAGAAACTTATGTATTGGAGTATTGATTGAGACACCTTGTACTATACATATATATATATTTAAGTACATTGACAATACAATGAATACCACGTCTAAATTCTGTGACGGTTCAGCGACAACTCGATTCTTACATACACGATTATCGAATCGCCGTGATCCTTAGAGTTTATAATATCGGTAAGTCGACTTACTTATCGATACATCACAATTTCGTCCCTTTTACGAATTGTTTATTTTCGCATTTAGTCTCGCAGAGCGACACAAACATATTTGCTTTTCGGTTACTGTGTCTTCTTTATCGCTTATTATTATGTCTTTTATCTTGTCGTTCTCGCTAAATTTGATTATTTGATCTACATGTCGCCTTCAAATACAGTTAGAAGAAATTTCGATCTGAAAAGTTACTGGTGATAGTTGCTTTATTACTCTTCCTCGTCGAAGTTCTTATTTCGCACGCTATAATCATCGACCATTACTTCCTCACCGATTTGAAATGTAACATTACACTGTCCTTTGCGGCCCGCTATTTGCGCAATATGCTTATTCTCTATAGTATCCGCTACGTCTGGTTTGGATAAATCAAATCTCAGTTGGGTAAATCAATTCTCAGCTCTCGTTTATATATCATCCACGCTGACGTTCGTCCTGTCGTACAATGCTCTGTCGTTCGATAATCAAATAAAAACAAACGGGATAATGGGGCAGAGGGTGGGTGCTGAGAAACTTTGCTTAACACCATTACTCTTCATGAATTCTTTAAATTCAGCGCTCATAAATGGAGTTCCATTATCAGTAACAGAATGGTAGTTCGAACGTTCCCATTATTTTCTTAAATTCCGCTATCATTCTCGGCACTTGCGTGAAGTTATTCATATCAATAATCTGCGGCCACTTAGAATGCGCATCTATTATTAGCATAAACATATGCCCATAAAAAGGGCCTAGAAAGTCACTGTGAATTCTGCTCCGGAGTTCATGCGGCCACGGCTAGGCTATTAACGGTACATTCGCAGGTTTCTTTTGTTATTGCACACAAACTGTACATGCCGCCGTTATTAATTCTATGTCTTTATCAATGTTCGGCCACGTATGATCTCGCTAATATTTTCATTTTGACAATCCCAATATGAGATGCATGTAGCTCTCGCAATATGCTCTCTCTCATTCTTTCCGGAATAACCACTCTGTATCCCCACATTATGCAATCCTTTTCGATTGTTAATTCATCTCGTTTCGCAAAATATTTTTCCTCGCTTCCGTTAAGGTCTCTCGGTCACCTATCCCTTATATTTATTGATCTGAGTTAACATTTTATCACGTTTTGTTTCTCTCGCAATTTCTACCGCATTTAATATCTCAATCTTTTCTTGCACATAGTTTATCGCAGTGAACTCATTCTTCGAACACTGGCATCCTATCGTTTATTGGAAGTCTCGAGAATGCGTCGCAATTACCGTTTTGTTCTGATCGTATATATTCTATTTTATATGAAAATCTGGATAACAAATAAGTAAAATAAGAGCTCCATCTCTGCAATCTACTTGTTATTGTTAGTGGAATTTCTTGTTTTGGGCCAAAAATAAATATCAACAATTTATAATTAGTCCTTAGAACAATATTTTTTCCATATACGTAATTGTAGAACTTTTTAAATCCAAATACAATCGCACTTGCCTCTTTATCGATTGGGGCTCGATGTAACTCCTTTTCTGAAATTGATTTTAGACGCGTAAGCTATCAGTTTTTCACTATCATCTGCGTATTGATGTGATAAAATTGCTGACAATCCGTTGACGCATGTTAACATAATTTTCTCTTTCGGGTCATAATGTGGCAGCACTCTTGAAGATGTTAATTCAGTTTTTATGCGTTCGAATGCCCTATTACAACTTTCTGATTATACGAATTTATTTTCCCTCATATAATCATATAGAGGTTTTAGCATTTTTGCTCTATCAGGCAGGAATCTTGCGTAATACGTAATTAGTCCTATAAAAGACTGCAATTGTTTAAACTCTTTTGGTTTCGGTGCCTCGATCATCGCTTTTACTTTAGTTATTGATTTATGCAAACCTTTTTTATCAATCACGAATCCGAGAATATCTAGTCTTTCCTTAAAAAAATCGCATTTCTTTATATTTATATACCTTTATATATCTTAAGGCCACAATCTTCGAGACGTTTTGAATACTTCATGCAACGTTTGAAGATGCTCTCTGTGCTCCAGAATGCTACAAAATATATTATCTAAATATGGAATCGCGCCTTTTATTCCCGCCAAACATTGTTCGATTTTTCGCTGAAAGTCTCCCGAAACTATACCTTCCATCATTTTCGTATATCTGTACAACCTCTTGTGTATTACTATCGTTAAGTAGTTCCGTGAATCTTCTTCTACCGGAATTTGTATATAGGCGTGTTCCAAATCTATTTGTTAATACGTTTCTTAACGCGACAAAGATCTCATCTATTAATGGCAAGGGATGACAATCTATCACCAGCCAGGGATTTATCGTTAACTTGAAATTTCCGCATATCCTAACTGATCCGTCACTTTTTATTATCGGTACTATTGGTGTCGCCCATCTTGCTAACATCAATTTTCTCGAGATGTCCCAGTCTAACTAGTCTATTAATTTCCTTTTCAACTTTCTCATTTAGTGCGAACGATAATCTTCGTGCTTTTAACGCTATTGGCTTCGCATTTTCTCTCATTACTAACTTCTGCCTTTATTATATACTCCTGGGTCTGGACCGAATAACCTTGGATACTACTTTACAAAATCCTTACATTCTTAATATCAATTTTATTTATGATTCTATTGCTAATGGTCCCTTCCCTGACATTACTATCATCTCTGCGTTAATTTCTTTACCGTCAATTTCATAACTAGGTCCTGTAAGATTCTTTCGTGCTTTAATGGTGTTTTTCCGTAAGCGTTTAATGATTTATTTAACTCTCTAAGTCTAACGAATGGGAATAACTTATCTTTATTTTTTTTCGATATTATCGATGCATATGTGCCTGTATCAACTTTCATATTCACGCTTTTCCCGTTTATTGTGACATTTAAATACATTGGTTCCGCTACTATTTTATCACTGCTTACTTCTATATTACCGCATGTAGATTCTTCACTCTCCTCTCCTAAGTCAACGCTGAAAAAGTCGTATGTCTCCTCGTCCTTTTCTCCTTCAAAATGGAAGTGTTGAACATCCCCCTTCTTCTTCTGGCAAACCGTAGCTAAATGACCCTTCTTGTTGCAATTTGTACAAGTTTTATTCCGGTGAAAACAATTCCGTGCCTAGTGATTCTTCTTGCCATAGCAACAGCAGTTTCCTTTTGTCATTGTATCTTGCGAGAGTCCTTGGCCCATATTGTTGTTCGAATTCGTCTTTCCTTGTCCTTGTTTATCTCAGTAACTATTTCATCGTTTCCCCAAATTCCGATTCTGAAATTCGAGGCTGTACGGATCGTACGTATTAACTTGTGTCTGTGATGTCGTAGCTGTATTCAATTTATCTATGGAAGTAGCATTCTTTTTGGCTTCCTCCGAAGCAGTGGCTATTTTATAAGCTTTTTCAGATCCTCTTCTCGAAATAATAATATTTTCGCGTGGTCTTTTATTTCACATACTAATTGATCTCGTAATGCTATCGCTAGATCTTTAAAATTACAATTTATCGATAGATTTTTTAACCTTGCCGCGAACTCTGCAATTGATTCTGTCGCTGCTTGCTGCGTTTGATGGAACTTGCATTGCTCCATTGCTTCCGATAGTTTCGGACAAATGATCTGTCATTAATTTTACATAAGTTGTGTGTTCGTTTTCGTCGCAGTTTTGTCTGGCGCACCTAGATCTTTCATTAATTTATATGCCTCTGCACTTAGTTTAGTTAGCACTAACACCTTTTCATTGTCTTCTATATCATTCGTTATGAAATAATTCCAAGCGCTCCATATACCTTTCCCAATTGTCTTTCCTCAGCTGGAATTCCAATTTCGAATTATTATTGTTCGTCATCGTATGAGTTGCCTTCTCCTTGGTATCTTTCCCAGTGTTGATATTTTTTCCTTTTCTTCCTATCTCGTTCTCGTTACCTTGATTTAGAGCTCTACATTCTCGTACATGTCGCACCAATACTCTCCGTAACATATCTATACCATCGTTTTCCGAGAAAACCAAATTGCCGTATGTTGAAGCTAACTGTTTGAGTTTTTCAATTAATTTTGTCAGTGTATCGATCCACGACACTCTCGTACAGTTTCCTCGTAGTACTTCCATTTGGTTTCTTTTCTTTCTTTGGCCTTTATCCAATTAATTTTTTCTTCAGTTGCTGTTTACTGCAATTTTAAGATTTTTCCATTTATCTTAGCTTTAATACTTTTAACTTTCAACACGATTATTTTAACTATTATTGCACTGTGCATTCGTTATTTCCTCGTTGCCATAATTGTTATGTATTAGGGTATTGATTGAGACACCTTGTACTATACACATATGTGTGTGTGTGTGTGTGTGTGTGTGTGCGCGCGCGCGTGTGTATGTGTGTGTGTGTGTGTGTGTGTGTGTGTGTGTGTGTGTGTGTGTGTGTGTGTGTGTGTGTGTGTGTGTGTGTGTGTGTATTTGAGTACACTGACAATACAATGAATATCACAACTCTGTGACGGTTCAGCAGCAACTCGACTCTTACACACACGATTATCGAATCGCCATGATCCTTAGGGTCTATAGTATCGGTACCTCAGTCGACCTACTTATCGATATATCACAGAAATTTTCTTCATAGAAGGAATGTTTCTATTAAAAAATATTATATGAAGTAAAAATAGAAAAAAATAAAGCGTAAAATTTATTTTTGCTTAGAAAATAAAACGATTTGTCAAAAAGTATTATTAGAGTCATTATAAAAAACAGCATATTTGGGCGTGTAAGGAATACCATATGTTCATAAAAAATATTACTAATAAAGAAAGATGTGAGTTCTTTAAAGACATCATGTCTATGAGAGACGTTATATCTGTAAGAGGCATCTATAACGGATATTTTTCACACACCTGTACCCACCCACACACACACCCACGCACGCACGCACGCACGCACGCACGCACGCACGCACACATGCACACAAAATCCGATCAAGCTATCCCATGAGGCACATCAGGTTACGTCGGTCAAAAGCAAACAAAAAACATGAATTATATGTACTATGACAAGCCGTTACCAATAATATAAAAGAAATTATATCTAATATAAAAATTTTTAAATGCATTCGTCTAAAAAAGGATTATGATTTTTATTAATGAATTTGAATTATATTATGTCTCAATAATAATTCTGAATTTATATTATGCTTCAACATAATTAAAATTCATGGAATTATTATTATGTTGCGATGTACTTTTAATTCGTTGATAAATAATCGTACTTATGACTTACTATTAATTTTTTAACATCTTTACTAAACAAAATTTTTTTTATATTATTGGAAACTATAAAAGCTTGTCAAACATTTAGACAATTTTAATTTATTAGATTGTTATGCAGACATATAAATTTTGAATTATAATGTTGAGACATAATTTTAATTCAAAGAATTATTATTGGGATATAATAACTCAATAAGTAATATTATTGCATACATAGTAATATTATTATTATGTGTGTGTTACGTCCGAGGTTCGAAAGAAGAGATAATACCTTTGGTCAGGAGGGGGAACTCGGATGGACGTACGTAACTGTGTTTGCTTTCCCAGATCGACGTTGTGGGATCGATCCGCGAGTCGAACGCACTCTAAAAGCACAGGGAACGGGTCAACGTCGGTGACGCTATAACCCTTACCTGCGCTAGCGCGGTCCGTTTTTAGGTTAGAGAACTGAATCTCTTCAACCAGGGATGGACCTCGTGCGACCTTCAGGTACTTGAGAGTAGGTCAAGATTTTTTAAAATAAATTGAATAATTCGGGTCAACTCAATGATTTAATAAGAATAAAAAAGGAAATACAGCTTCACCGATTCAGTTCTCTATCGGCGGCTTGCCAATTTGGAATGTGGGGGTGATTTAAAGAAACAATAGGTTAAGATTGCGAACCAAACAACCAGTCAACCGCGGAAAAGAATGATAGAGACAAACTTACTTTTGTTGTGGCGGGGCGCAGGTGATGGATGAGAGCTGTGATGGCTTGGCTGGATCGTGAATCACAACGGAATTGAAATTTCGCGCACAGATTCTAACAGTACGGAAAATGTATTTCGTCAACCGCTTCGAAGGATCTCGTCCATGGAGGTGTGGAATGAAGAGAAGAGAGAGCGATCCGCTCCAAGTCGCGGTTTATAAAGGGTTTCAGAAGAGTGGGAATATCTGAAGGCCTGATGAATTTCTGTGTTGGTTGTTGAATGATAGTTTAAAAAAATTGCGAGTATAGAGGAAAGAGGGGAGCGGTGTTCTGTGGATTGTGATTGTCTTTATGTTTCCGGATTTCCTAGCGAATGACGGAATTAGTTAGTGAAAATTTCATCCGCCATTCCACATCCTCAATTATCCATTAGTGTGCCTGCCAACGACCGTTAATCGTTTCTTCTTGATTGGCATTTCCTTAGTTCCTCCACCAGTTTGGGGAGTGTCGCCCTCGAACGATCCCGACGCGTTTCTCTGCGTCAGAAATTTGATTTTGTTAATATTTCAAATTTTATTAGTATGTTATAAATCTTTCGGCCAACAAAGCTTCAAGTCTTCCACAAAGAATTATTTTTTTGATGGCGAGACATGTCTCGAGAGGAATTTTTGTATATTTGTTCAGGATCTTTCTAGATCGCTCTAGGCGCTTTATTTTCCGAGCAACCGTTATCTTTCTCAAAAGAGAAGAATTCGTGAAATCTCCCGGACATAACATGTATATATGAACATATATATATGTAATAATAATTCGATAATGTAAAATTGTATGCTACACAATAATTTCAATATAGAAAATTATTTTGGGACATAAAAATTCGGTATTATTATGACGTAAAGACATAATTTTACTATAATAATTATTATTATTGGAATATAATAACTTAATAAATTAAAATAATTTTGGAATAATAAAAATCCGAAAATTTATTAAATGTATATGTATTTAACATAAATTCTCAATTTTTTTATATTTCAAAAAATTATTGAACGCGATTCCACTTTAAAGGAATAAAAGAGTGGTATCTGCAGAAATGTGAAATATATAATTTCTGTTATATATTATAAATTATATTTATTACATATATTTATTCTTTTTTCTAAGTAAGTTTGTATTTCAAATATATAATATATCAATATGATATGGGCCAGTTACAGAATTCTCTACGTACGACGAATTAGAATTCGATTTCTCGTTAACAGAATTAATTTGTACAAAAATTGAACAGAAACGAATTAAAAAGAGTCGATTTTTGAAGAAAAAAGATCGATTTCCTGAAAATAAAATCAAAATTGAAGATTCTTAATATATGTATATGCAGGGTGATTCAGAGCAACTGTTTGTCCTTAAATGTTATGTTCTTGAGTCGATTCTAAAACGACTTTTCCTGTACCAAATTTTTATCAGAAGCTTAGTTTTCAATTATAAGAGAAAACAGTTCACGAATTACGGGTACGCGTACAGAAGTTTAGCAGGAGCAGTGCAATTCATTGTCCGATTACGTGGAGTACTCGTCGCAAGTATTGATGTGTCATTCTGTAATTAGTCCATATCATATTGATATCATATTATATATTTGAAATACAAACATACTTAGAAAAAGGAATAAATATATGTAATAAATATAATTTATAATATATAACAGAAATTATATACTTCACATTTTTGCAGATACTCTTTTACTTCTTTAAAGTAGAATCACGTTCAATAATTTTTTGAAATATAAAAAAATTGGGAATTTATGTACATGCCTTTAACAAATTTTCGGATTTTTATTATTCCAAAATTATTTTAATATGCGTGCACGTTCTTACATATCACGCGTGTGCGCGCGTACATATATATATATGTACGCATATGCAATTGCTGCGTCAGACGGTGAGTTGCACCACTCCCGCTTGTCTTCAGTACGCGACCTGTAATTCGCGAACTGTTTTCCCTTACAATTCAAAAACTAAACTTCTGATAAAAATTTGATAGAGAAAAAATTGTTTTGATAAAAATGAACACAGAACTATGACATTTTAAAGACAAACGGTTGTTCTGAATCATTCCGTATAATCTTAGCAAACTCAGATATCTAGTAATGTCATATTAATACCGAATATAACATGTATATACTATATGTAATGTAAAACTATATATGTTAATTAACATTATCTCGTTTAAACACTATTATAATTACATAATATGAATATAATATCACTAAATAAAATATTATATAATAACTGTAACAATACGCCCGAATCACCCCCCCCCCCTCCTCCCGTAATTAGATCGACATAAAAGATTTTTTCCGACCGACCATCTGTCGAGGTATCGACATGGCGATCCTTAGTAATCCCACCAAACAAATTTGCGTCGACCAACGGATGCTATAATTTGGACATGCGCATGTATGTAATAACAATCAGTGCTTTGGCAATCGCCGCGGGCCCTGCTACCGATCGCGCCATCGAATAGATACATAGAATCGCCGAGCTCGTTCGGTGAAATTCGCGGATCATTCGGCAAAATTATCCCCGGCGGAGTCAACCCCAAAATCCGAGTTCGATCGACCTGTTCCTGATCCGTCCTGATTTACGACCGACTCGAGTATATTAGCGGAAAGCTTTATTTTTTTTTTTAAACTTAACTTGATTTTTACATTCTTTCAAACTTTATCCAAAGTTAAACTTGTACCCCGGATTGTTGTACCGGGGTTACGAACGTATTAGGGAAAGTCGGGCCAAGCCTAAGGAGTTGGAACTCCGAGCAGGATCATTGACTGAAAGCTTCTGTGCTAAATCACTTTCACTCACTTTTTGTTAAACTAATAAGTTTATTCTGATAATTATTCAATATTACACTTAATTGTTGATTTACAATATTTTTCACACACGGTTTCAAGTGTCCTCGGCGGCTCGGCGCGACTCACGATGCTCGAGAAGCCACCGAGTTATGATACTTGGGTATGATACTTGAGATTCGGTTATCACGGCTCGCGTGAATTTAGCGACAGATTCTCGATACTGTGACCGAATCGCGACGAATAATCACTTCGCTTAATATTCTGTATGACTCCGAATGATTCCTGTTTTTGATTCTGTTTTCCCATGCTCGGGTAACTGATCATATAATATTGATCAGCGTTCGTTGTTTGATTGCGCAGTATTGGTCAATCGATATCGCGCACAGTTCTCTCTGGAGTACCGGTCGTGGGGATTCGAAAGAATACATGTATATATGTATATTGTAATATATATATATATATATATATATATATATATATATATATATATATATGTATTATTGTATTGTTGACGTGTTATTCTAAACAAGTTATTTGCGATAAATATCATCACATGCCTCGGTAGTTGAAAGGATAAGACGCCTGCCCGGTAAGCAGGAGATCCAGGTTCGATTCCTGGCTGAGGTGATATTTTTTCGCAAAATAATTACGAGTTTTTACGACTGGTTCGTGGTCGGGCCCCGCCGTGACGCACATCCTCCCTTCTTATTTGGGAGGATGTGCGTCACGGCGGGGCCCAACCTTTTTCAGCTGCCCGCGATTAAGGAATTCACTGATCAAACCTTTCATAATCATTTCGTGCGATGCGTTTCCGTCGTCTTTCGAAAGATTGGTCGCAACTTTTACTGTCTTGCACTTCCGCAATCTTTCGAAAGACTTCTCGAATTTATTGTTGTCATGCGGACTAACTTAATATATCTAGATATAACTATGACTAGGTATGACAACAAACTGTTAACACCATTAGGTACATTTTTTAGCTTTATGGCTTTGTTCGTAATATATTTTTCACTCTAGCTGATCGTTTTTGTATTAGCATTTTCGAATATTTAACATATAGGTTTCACGCCTGTGTAATAACCTACGTGTGCATCATAAGCATATGAAAGTGAGGTAGAACAGACTCTAAACTTATATCGAAGAAGAAGAAGAAGGAGGAGAAGAAGAAGAAGAAGGAGAAAAAGGAGGAGGAGGAGAAAGAGAGGAAAAGGAAGCGGAAAAAAAGAAGAGAAGGGAGAGAAGAAAGAAGAAAAAGAAGAATAAGAGCAGAAAGAAGAGGAGGAAGGATATTTAGAAGATAATTAAAACAAGAGAGATTTAAGATCAACTCGAGATCTTCACTTTATTGTAAATCATTGAACTCATCTTTTTATTAGCTACAATGTAGTACTAAAAGAAATATGTGATGTTAATTAAAAAATTCAATATCTTGACATGTTATAAAACTTAAGATGTAAAAAGATCAAATGTATCCATTCGTCAAACCTCATGAAATTCATGCACATAAAACATAATTTTTATATAAAATTATATTTTGATAAAATTTATAAATGACAAGTTCTTTCAAATGACAGTTTCAGATGACATTTTTATTAATTCACACTATATGAAGTAATGGAAAAATATTCTACGAATAATTCACCGCTATAAATAATCACGTGCTAAACCAAATTATAAACCTCGGTATAAATATCTGCGCTTTAATCAACTCTAAGATATATTTAAATAAATAATTAATATCAATATATTCGCCTTTGCCGTCTTTCGCATCTCCAAACCCGACCTACCCGAGCGTATCCGCATACAAAATAATAAACAATTTACTTACTGGCGAAGAAAACGTCCGTTTTAAAGTATATATAAATTCAGATCTTAATAAATTTTTCAAACTGAAATGTTTGTTGAAATACTATATTGAAACTCTATATTGAAACTCTATATGAAACTCTATATTTGTTGCTACATTGCTGCTGGAATATTCTTATGTATTTATTTAAATTTTTTACTTAATTAAATTACTTTCTAATTGTTTGTATAGTTATATTTCTTAACTATTTATATACTGAACTGCTTTTTTAATGTATTTGAGTATTTAATGTATTAAATTTTAATTCAAACTGTTTTCTATTTTTCTGTCACATAATTCATTATTATTAAAAGTAGTTTTAATGCCATCCGGACGCGCTAAGTTTTTGTACGTCGTTTTTTTTTCTTACACATCAGATTTTCTTTTATATTGTATTTTTATATAAACACAAGTACAATTCAATAAAATTTTTTTGGCAACTACACATTGACATTAATTTTGGATTGATAACATCTTTTTTCCTTTGCAAAGTTTCTTTTCTACTTCATATAATTAAAAGTTTGTGCCAATTTTTGATATCATGTTTTTTGTAGAAATAAAATGTATTTCAATGTAAATCTCTTTTTATTTTATTAAATTAGAAGTTGGCGCCAGTTCTTCATATCACATCTTTTGTACCAATATGAAATTTATTATTAAAAAGACTTTTGTAGATGGAAATTTTTGTATAAAATTCTTTCTTTTACATAAATAAGAAAACAGGCGCGTGAACTTGGCATTATTTTTTACTTTTTTTAAAAGGTAATTTTATTAGGATATCACTCATTTTTTTAGTAACAAATAGTATTTATTATTTAGCATATTTATTACTTTAACATTTTATTATTATATTTATATATACTAGAAAAAACAATCAGTATTCAACCATTATTTTTTAATAATCTTTTTTAAAAAAAAATATACACATTTTTTGCTCTTCTAGGCTATTTTTTCTTGTTAATTTGCGCATCATCCAAATGTCTATCCATTCATTAGACGTTTCATCTCTACATATACTTGTATAATGACTATTTTCAATAGATGATCCATGATGAAAAATGGCATTCATTACTTTATAAAATTGTCCCCTTATTGATATTGTAGTTGTTGGTACTGCACTCAAATTAAATTGATCTATTTTTATTAATTTACCATTTTGTTCTGAAAATAATTGTAAATAAATGATAAGTATTTCTCGTGTTAATGTTAATTTTTTTTTTAATATTGTATCTTTCCCTGTACAATTTTTACATAGGTCATGAGAGTGATACCACCTCGAAAAAGTAATATTTAATAAATCATTAAGATCGTAACTGTCTTTCTTTAAATTAGTAATGGGAATTGAAATAAGAATATTATCATTAGTAATAACAATTGTATTATCACAAGTTTTGCACCGTATAGTGGAACGTATTTGATGCTTAACTAAATTTTTAATATAATCATATTTTTCACAGATAGCTATGAGAAATTCAGATGCATCTTGTTTTATACAGCTAGAAAAATTATCTCCTAAATCTTATCGTACTGTAAATGTATTCAAATCAGATATTCCGTTTTCATATCGATTCATTAATGTATCTAAAACATTTAATTTTTATCACACTCAAAAATTTGTTTTCTAATAACATTTAAATGCAAAAGACATTGCAAAACTGTATTTGCGTAAGATGAAATTTTATCCTTATTTTGAAACCCATGTATTATCCAACAGTATTTTTTTGAACCGTTTCATATGATTCTTGAACAGAAGAAATAACTTTTGACCATAAAGTATTTTTTATTTTAGTATATTTTTGTTTTGAAATAGTAATCAATTTCGCTTCTGATTTACGTTTGTTTTAATCGATTATTATATTCAATAATTACATCTTCACTAGTTTTTATAGATGAGGGATCGTAATTAATTAAATACAAACCTTCTCTAGATGTTACTCGTGACAAAACAACATAAACTTGTCCTGCATTAAATACAAAATTACCAATATCCATAATAACATTTTGTAAACTTAATCCTTGGCTTTTATGAATAGTGATTCCATAACTTAATGATAATGAAAATTGTTTTCTGATAAGCTCTATCCATCACTTGAAATTTAACACTGACTTTTTCAAGTATTCTGAATCTGTAGGTAATAAAAATTTGAGTTGAAAAGTTCTTTTCTACATATTCAATATTTATATCTTGAACAATTGATATTACTTTCGCGATTGTACCATTTACCAGTCCCAAACTAGCATCAATATTACGTCTTATCATTACTTTTGCTCCAATTTTAATAATAATTTGTTTCGAAAGTCCAGATGTTTTAGTATCATCTTCATCATTTTTCGATAATACTTTCAATACTTTCTTTTTTATATATGGAATACAATTTATCGTGTCTTCAGCAATTAATAATACTTCTTTTGAATTAATACGATTCAATATTGCAGTGTTTAAAATATCACACATATGACAAATAGGAAAAAACACACAGTGTCAACTGGTTGATAATAAAATTGATAATAAAATTACATATTTCATCCAATCTTGAATTAAAAGAAGTATTCGTAAAGGATATTTTTCTATTTTGAAGAATCTCATGATCTGAATTTGTCAATAAATATACGTCAATACGAATATGCGATAATAATTCACGATAAGCCATATCTCCTTGCTATCGCATATTAATTGTCAATTCATCATATTCAAATAATGTAGGCCACAAATTAATGGTTCCTAAAGTGCCAATATATTTATCAATTTTTTTCTTTCGATAAATGAACAAAAACAAAATCTTCGTGTACAGGAGGTAATTGAAGAAGATCTCCAAATAAAAGAATATGTTTTCTATTAAATCAGCCATCATTACATTCAGTAGTGTCATATATTTCAGATAATCGAAGATGTATTACATACATTAAAATTACATACATTAAAATTAAATTAGATATTATTGATATTTCTATTATAAAAAGTATAACATCATTTAAATCCGCTTGTAAAACTTTCAATACATGATCAGATAATTGTTTATATTTTTAGGAATATGACCATGTTCAGGTAATTGGAACAATCTGTGAATTGTCAAATCGTCTATATTAAATGCTGCAATACTTGTAGGTGCTGCTACAGCACCTTTTCTTTATTAAGATTTTATTTTATCCAACATTTAATAGTCTTAATTAGAAAACTTTTTCCAGTACCACCTTCACCTAACATATAATACTGATAATATACTGATATAATACTGATAATACTCATAATACTGATTTACTCATAATACTGATTTATTTAATTTAATAGTGCTAATAACTCTATCAAATACTTTCTTTTGATCCGTGTTTAATTTTATTATCATTTCAGAAACATCCTCTTCTTTAATTTTAGCTCCAAGATCTTTAAAGTCCTGTATGGCTTCACTCGCCTTTATGTTTTGTACACCTATTGCATTTTCTGAATTAGCTTGAAATGCATCTTGTTGTTTTTGCAATTCATTATCTAGTTATTTCTGAACTAATTGTTTTGCAGTTTTAAATGCCGTTTTCAATTCTTCTAATTTTTCGTGATATTGTAATGCTTCTACAAGATGTAATTTAATTCTGTGAAATGATTCTTTGTAGGTGTCACATCCATTTTTAAAATTATTTAGTTTCCGCCATGGAAACATAAGTAATAGTGCAAAGAAATATTTTTCTGGCTGTGTATGAACATCATATCTGTAATGATTAACTAAATGTTTACGTTACCGTCGTTTAAGATAATAATTTCTTCCTATCTTATGGTAGTATCAATATCTTTATTTTGGTTTAGTTTTTGTGATATCATATCATTGCACAAATTCATAAAGAGATGTATGTTCCAATTCTTCTGGTCTATTTGGATAATGATCATCTATCTACAGACGGACAAAATATATCCATAGATTCATTGTCAAGAATTTTAATATCCTTACAACTTTTCTAGATCGTATCTGATTAACATCTAACCATTTAATAGTTGTATTTCGATAAGTTCCATATAAAGGAATACCTAATAATGTATCGGCAGCTTCAAGAGCGCTGCATTCTCTATTATTCGTAAATCGCATAGCAATATTTCAAAGACAACTTGCTAATGATTTATTTTTATTATTTTTGTAGTTAAGAATAGGTTCAGACAACTCACATTTTCCCGCTTTATTCATATATTTAGTAATGTACCAGGTTAGAAGACACGACTTTTCACCAATAAATTGAATATCCATTCATCAATAAATTGAATATCCAATTTCCTTCCCACGCAGTAAGAAGAACAGGATTGTAATCATTAATGTTAATTTCTTCATTCGTTCTGGGATCATATAGTCTACTTCTGGATTTTAATTGTTGTCTACCTGCTATGGAACTTACGACATCTCGTATTTGTAATGTTTCTGTCACAGAACGAGGAAATCCAAAACGACATTTACGAATAACTTTGCGTCCCACTTTCTTAGAACGGAGACAATAATTATTATGCACATTGTTGATGTGTATTAACACGTCTGTACAATAACGAAGAAATATTTTTATTTGGTATTTTACAACTTATATATTGTAAAATAAATTTTGAAATGTCTTCATTAGAAGATTCCCCAAAAATCGGCGCATTTTTTCCAAATTGATATATGAAAATGTATTCCTCTTCCTTGATATTCTCGTCGCCAAAAATAATGCGCAACCTCTCCGATCGGATGATCTTTTGAACAAATAAAATCAAGCATTGGAACTTATTGTATGAACTTATTATCCAGAAATCTTGATGTTGATACTGGATCTGTAACATCAAGTGGACTAATAGATAATGATGTAGGAAAATTGCTTTCTTTATTTATTATTCGAAGATACTCGCCTAAATCTTCCCACAATCATTCGCTCGCACTTAGTGTTAAAAACCAAGTTGCAGGATCATAATATTGTATCATGCAATTTAAATCACTTCTCGATTTTCCAATATTATTCTGTATTTCTCAAAGCAGAAAATATTGTACTCAAATTAAATTCCAAAAGTTCTTTTGACATTGCTTCTAAATATTCTTCAGCTGTATAACGAAGACGTTAGGATTAGTTACATTCATTTTATGATAAATTCCATGACTTAGTTGACGAATATTTGCATTATTTAATAAATAAAATAAGTTGATTTAATCTATTATATATTGAGAGTGTTTTGATATCAAGCGACATTTAATAAATTCATGTTCATTAAGTTTAACCGATCTGGTTTCATGTTGTCCATTCATGCCAAAAAGATATAAATCTGGAAAACATAATAAATCTAAATATTTTTCACGATTATCTAAGGGCAATTCTTGAATTTTTAACATCTGATACAAAGCTGTTGCGCTTTTATTAATTCTTTTTTTGTATAAAGGATATATAATATATTGGTCATAATATTCATTAATTTCATCAGTAATCTGTGTTAACATTATCTGTGTTTGCTTTATGTTGATCTTCCGTTATAGATTCTACATTTTCTTTTTTTTGAATTTCAGATTTTGAATTATGTAATAATTCACGATTATTTACTGTATCAGTTTCTACTTCTTCTAAGTAAAATTCCGGATTGTCTAATTTTTTCAATTGTAATTCGTTATATATACTTTTGGTAAAATAAATGAGAATATAACAAATTATTACTTTTTAACCATTTCAAAGCGTCAAATACTTTCTCAGTATTCACCAATTCTTCCCAAATAATTTTCGATTTTATGGGAATACTTCTAACTAAGACATATAATTCATGATTTATATTTAATGTATTAGTATTGGAACATAATTTGTTTAACGTTTCTTGTAAAAGAAGTGGCAAATGAAATGTTCTTCCTTTTACTTTTGGTATCATTTGTTTGTGAGGCAATTTTTTATTCATAACAGTTCCCATTTTAAGGATCGTTTGAAATGCTTTAGCTCTCTGTATAAGAATTTTTTCGAATGTGTTCAAAGAAGATATCACTTCAGGTACATTATCTGCCATAAGATTATTCATAATGCAATAAGCAGGTAATAAACTTTGATGAAATTTTCGGTAACAATAATTGCATATATACTATGGATTAATACTTTTGTGTTTAACATATACTATTAAATCTCTTCATGCTGGAATATCTATTTTTGATTGAACTTTACTAACTTCAGAAATATTTCTTTTATAGCAAAGTCTCTCACATGATACGCAAACATATTGTGGCGTATCTATTGAACGTTCAGTGAACGCTTTAAATGCATTATAATATTTAGAAATAATATTGTCTTCACTCAAAACAGTGTCAGAATTTTGATACTTATATGTATTTGTTTTTTCCTGTGCTGAAGTAATAATTTTATTCAACTCAAGTAATAATTTATATCTAAATCAGCGCTAATTAATGCCGTATCAAGTTCTAACATTCTTCGATAAAAATGTGTAAGTCTATATATTAAGCATCTAATATATCTTATTTGTGGAAAATGCGGAGATAATAGTTGAATTGGCAGAAACATTGCTTTACAATTAGTTAAATTGATATAACATCTATATGGATGACCCAATCTTTTACCTGAAGTTTCTATGATAGATGTACAATTATGAATACATTGTATTAATTTTGATATATTTTTTAAAGTGCATATATTTATATTTTCAAGAATTTTTTGATATTTATCAATTAAAATCTCATTAATTTTACATGATGTATCGCACAATCACGACTTTTTCGCTCGTGCTGCTATTAAAGGTAACACATTTACGACTTATCCTTCTGTATTTATTATTAATGATTTCGGTAAAATTATTTTTTCATATGTAGATTCTATAAAATAATTTTCTGATGAAGTCGTATGTCTAGACATTCCACATAATGCATATAATTTTTCTTCAATTGTAGAACATTTATTAATCAAAGTTAAATATACCTCTGATTTTTTTTTTAAGTATAGTTAATACTTTGTACATACTACGAACGTAATTATTTCTGATGTACATGCTCCAACATACGATTTTCTCGGCTTGTAAATGTTTTTTAATATCTTCTTTAATATTAAATTTATTTGCAATATTTTTTGTAAATGTTTCTAAATTACCAGAAATTTTTATAAAATTTTTGGATCTAAATTTTTCATATCGTTTAATAATTTTTTGTACAAGTTTTTTTAATGCAACTACAGAGCAGCAGTTTTTTTAGATAATATCGCTTATTATTATTATTAGAGCCATTTTTATTAGGATCTAAAACTTTTTGTTTATATTGTTCAGATTGTATTTATTTATAACATAACGCATGCATTTTGTTCACATATTTTTAAACGATTGTTTGCATATTGTCGATCTTTAATATGATTATGTTCAACATTTTCTTGATATCGACATCGTTTTTTAGCAAGATTATCTATTAGATTTTTATTATATAGGCAGCGCTTTTTAATACGATTATTTTCTAGATTTTCATTGTATTGACGCCGCTTTTTAGCACGTTTACTTTCCAAACATTCTTTATCTTTGGTAATATACTTTTTTTTCACTTTGACGTATTGAACGCATATAAGCTGCTCTAGCTTCTTTGTCTTTAATTATTGCTAATGGCAACATTTTTATTACAGCATTATGAATCTTGAGGAAAATGTTCAATTATATTAGTTTCTAAAATTTTTAACAAATGTAAGCGCATTAAACTATGATTATATTTTACCTTTTCTGGTTTAATATTAAATAACAATGAAAACTGCAAAAGCTATTGCGAAAACCGCAATCATTGTTATTTGGTTGACGTTGCACAACAGGAAACTTAACTGCACTATTTTTTTCAAAGTTATATGTTGGAAATAATCTTTTTAAGAATTGTTCATGATGTATATATAATTTTGTACCATTTAATGAATCATATATAAAAATATTTTTAGTATCATAGTAACTACATATCCAATGTCCATCATGGATCAGATGAACTGTGTAATATTTGTATATGTTTTTTTATTTATCAGTATAGGTTGTATTGTTTCGAGACATTGTATTCGCCATGTTTCAACAGGTGTATATTCAAAATAATTTCGTAATAGATGATGGAAATGTTCCACATGTATGTCAACCATTCATCATTAATAATTATATTTTTATCTATAGGCATTAAAGTCATAAGTTTCTTTTTGTGAATAAACATTTCTTTCTTTAATCTAAATTAATTGTACTATATATCAGCGATTATAGCAGCCGTTATACAGCGCTAAGCAGAAAATTAAGGCAGCCGATATAGTGCCGAAGCTGATATATAATATTATTTTGCTTTATCTGATTTGACCTGTAAAAGAAAAATATTTATGTAATATAATTCATTTATTATTTTTATAAGATGATTTAATGATTTATCGTCAAATTTTTTATTTAATAATTTATCAATTAATATTGTTTTTTAAATTTATTTTTCTTTTTTAAAATTATTTTGAATTTGTATTAAATGATTGTAAATATGACATCTTATTATACTAGATCAACTTGAATTTAAAATCAACTTGAATAACACTCATAGTTTTGGAAATAGAAAAAAATGCTTAAAGCAAAAATTGGTTAATACCAATGACCAATTGATTTATCTCATTATTTTGTATAAAAGTATTAAAATACAAAAAATTAATTACTTAATATTTTATATTTTATGTTAAAATATAGTATGATAAAATATAAAATATTTCGTCAACTACAAATTTTTCGATAACTTTACTATCGCATGAGGCCTTCCTCGATAATAAATAATTTTTAATTCCAGTATTTCTTTTTATCTTCAACCTATATGTGTTATTTAGATAGCCAATATTAAGTGACCATGTATCGCAAATAGAATACTTGAAATTATGAAATTTGTCCAATGAATCACTTCAAAAATTAATATTAAAACATATATATATATATATATATATATTGTATATATACTTACAACAAATTTTTCAAATGATGTAAAACAATGTTGCTACTATTTACAGACAAACAGTGTGCAGTAGATTTAAAAAACTACAATAAGCGAAATATATTATTAAATAATTATAAAATTGAGTTAAACAACGCAAATTTATATTATTTTTTAAAGAAAATTAAAGCTACTATCACTTGGAATAGAAGATTTTTCAATAAAAATAAAAAACTACGTATCACTTTGGTTTTACACAATAAGCGAAATGTATTATTAAATAAAAAAAGAAAATTGTTATATACACATATATATTAAGATAAAATGAAAGCTATTACCACTTGAATTGGGAACATATTATTTGAATTGAGTTAGACAAATTTATATTATTATTTTTTAAAGAGAATTAAAGCTACTATCATATGGGTTAGAAGATTCTTTGAAATTGAAATTGAAATAAAAAGATACGTAACACTTTGTGTGTAATATTAAATTATTTCTTTATTTTATAGCGTTATTTTAAAATTAAAATATCAAGTTGCTGAATTAGATGCTTATTCTAGATTTAATAGAAATTCGAGTTTATATGCCGACCTGTCGACTATCAAGAACAAACTTATGTTAAAAACTAAGTACTCTGGCATATGTAACATTAAATTATTTCTTTTTTAAGTTTATTTCAAATCTCTAATCGTCGAGTCAAGTACTTCTTCCGTTTAAAAAAAATTCAAACTTATGTGTCGGTTAATCTGTCATCAGCTAGAATAAACTCTTAGAATTTCTGTCAAACGGAACAAGCACCTGATTTGGCTACTTGATATCTTAAAATAACAAAAGGAATAATTTAATACCATATATGCCGGAGCATCTTATTTTTTAACATAAGTTTATTCTTGCTGGTTAACAGATCTGCATTTAAGTTCGAATTTCTAACAAATGGAATAAGTTCGATTTATTTATTTAAAATCACATATGCCGGAACATCTAATTTTTTTAACATAAATTTACTTTTGCACATTACATGTGCTCTTGGCAACTTTTTTTACTTTTTTAATAAAAAAATCATTATGATATGATATATTACTTACGCAGATTAAACTTTGCTGCTACTTAACTTGGCTTATGGCTTATATTTATATTTGGTTAATTGCTTGTAAAAAAATCTGTAAAAGTAAAAAATAATGATTTAATTGATTTGAAGTAGAACATATTTTATAAATTTATATTTTTAAACGAATTAAAATTCAAATTATATCTAACTACGTGCCGCTATAAAAAAAAATATATATATACGAGGATAATCTGAAAAGTTTTGAACCTAACATAGAAACAAGTATTTTTTCGGTCAAATATAGTTTTATTTTTCAATATAATCTCCTTTTAAGTCGATACACTTTTCCCATCGATACTCTAACCTCTTTAACCCTTCCAAATAGTAGTTGGCGTCTTGCTCCGCAAAATAGGCGTTTACGTATGCGATGACCTCCTCGTTCGATGAAAATCTCTGTCATCCAAGCAAAACTTTAAGCTTAGGAAACAAGAAAAAGTCGCTGGGGGCCAGATCTGATGAATACAGTGGGTGGTCAACCAATTTGAAGTGCAGTTCATGAATTTTGGCCATGGCGACCGCCGAAATGTGAGCAGGTGCGTTGTCTTGATGGAACAGCACTTCCTTCTTCTTTAAATGCGGCTGTTTTTTTGCAATTTCTGTCTTCAGTTAATCAAGTAATGATGCGTAATACGTTCTCGTTATTGTTTTACCTTTTTCAAGATAGTCGATACACACAATTCCGTGACTATCCGAAAAAACAGTCGCCATTACCTTCCCAGCTGATGGAACCGTCTTCACCTTTTTCGGAGCAGGTTCACCCTTTGCAATCCATTCTTTTGACTGTCTTTGGAGTGTAGTGGTGGATCCAAGTTTCATCTACAGTTATGAATCGACGCAAAAAATCTGACTCGTTTCGCTTGAACCGCTCCAACAGGGCCTTGGAAATGTTTATTCGAATTCGTTTTTGGTCCAAAGTGAGCAAGCGCAGCACCCAACGCGCGGATAGCTTGCGCATATCCAATTCTTCAGTCAATATATGACAAACGCGTTCTTTCAATATGCCCATAAGCCTCTGCTATCTCTCTAACCTTGATTCGACGGTCGTCCAGTACCATTTGGTAAACATTTTTGATGTTATCAGCGATGGTCGCAGTTTTTGGCCATCCCGAACGCTCATCATCAGCCAAGCTGGTATGACCACGTTTAAATTCAGCTGCCCATCTTTTTACGATGGCAAATGATGGGGCAAAGTCCTCGTAAACAACGTCCAACTCGATTTTAATTTGCGCAGGCGTATTGCCTTTCAAATGTAAGAATTTAATCACGGCACGATATTCAATTTTTTCCACTTTTACAAAAACACTGACATCGACTGACACAAACGACTGTCAAACAACAACTGAGCGCCTAAAATGGCTGAAATTTTCACAAAAGTCTTTCAAAGCATATACTATTGTAGTACTAGAATGGTTTTGACATTAGTCAGTGGTCTTTAATAGCTCCGGAATATTTCGAAATCAATAATTGATATTTATTAGAAAATCCCGCTGTAATAATAATCTTTTACGGTAACATGTATTATGAAAAATATTCGGATAAATAATGATATCGTCTTTCACGGACGTAAGAATAAACACAAGTGTGTGTGTGTGTGTGTGTGTGTGTGTGTGTGTGTGTGTGTGTGTGTGTGTGTGTGTGTGTGTATATATATATACACACACACACACACACTTGTGTTTATTTTTACGTCCGTGAAAGACGATATCATTATTTATCCGAATATTTTTCATAATACATGTTACCGTAAAAGATTATTATTACAGCGGGATTTTCTAATAAATATCAATTATTGATTTCGAAATATTCCGGAGCTATTAAAGACCACTGACTAATGTAGTTTTTATTATATTTTGAACAAAATATACTTTATTTCTTTTCAGTTTTCTATATCTGATACATAAAATAAGTATTTTTTTTGTATAATTCTTATAAACAAATTTATTACAATTTTGACATCTTGTACTGTATTTCGTATCAACGCAAATATAACATTGTAGTCATTTTCGCGAGGGTGTTTTGAACGTCATCATTTTTATAATATAAAATTATAATTATTGACTTTAAATTCGTGCTAATTTTGATATCTAACATGGAAATGTAAGTATTAAACTTAATAAAATTAAGTTAATATTATTATCTTTCTACTTTTATAAGATTATTTCTTTTATTGGATTATAAGTTGGCGCCATTTTTTGACATTACATTTTTGTATCAATTAAAAATTTATTTATTTTTTGATAAAAGTTTTTTTTTATAAACACATATATAAATTTCTTGTATATAGTATTTCACTGTCGTAAGGTTGATTTATTTAATGAGATTAAAAGTTAGTTTATTTCATTACAGTATGGTAATTTTATATATTAGATTAAAAATTGGTGCCAATTTTAATTTAAATATCATATCTTTTCAAAATGAAATAAATTTCTTGTATGATTTAAATGTCGAAAGATTTTTTAATTTAATCTCATTAAATACTCTTATCTTCTTGCACTCTTCCATAAAAATGTTTTTAATGCAACAAAAAAAGAATAAACCTCGGATAGTGAACATAGTACAACATTAGTAATACTGATAGTACAAATGACAGTGACAACAGAAACCATAGTGATATATTTGTTTATTTAAAAAATGAACAGCAAACGGAAGTAAGATAATATTTCTTAATATTATTTAATTATTTTTATTATTTTTATTAATTCTTAATATTTTTTAATATTATTTATATATATTTATTATATATTATATATATCTAATAAATATTATTCAAATTTACAGATGGAGATAAATTTCGGCATGGAGTTCGAAAATTCGTTATTTGCTGCGGCGGAGGCAGCAGATTATAGTTTTACTACCGCCGCCGCTCCTGCTACCATCGTCGCTAATTCCGCTGCCACTGCCGCCAATCCCATTATTACTGCCTCCGCTCTTGCCTCCGTTCTTGCCGCCGCTCCTGCCGCCGCTCCTGCCACTGCCCCTGCCGCCACTCCTGCCGCCGCTCCTGCCACCGCCCCTGCCGCCACTTCTGCCGTCGCTCTCGCTGTCACTCTCATCGAAGGTAATGCTCTCGCACTCTCTCAATTTTTCATATTCTCTCGCTTTTGCTTTTCCTCCTCCCTCTCTCTCTCTCTCTCTCTCTCTCTCTCTCTCTCGGCAGACGTGTGTTACATCGCTCCGTGAAAATCATAGTTTTTACGGTGATCCGAGAGGGTGGAGGGGAACAAGAGTTTCTACAGTGGTGGTAGTATCGACTATAAATATTTGTATGCGTTATCTAGTCAGAATGTGTTGAATAGTCCAAGAAAGGTAAGAATTTATGTGACATTCTGGTGCTGAAAAGAGGTGTCAATTAAAGTGCCGACGTGGATTATTCGGCGACCGCGGACACTAAGGTAACTAATTAGTGGAACGCGTGATTTATCGACTTTGAGGAAAACAGTCGGTAATGAGGACATGCTTGAATCTGATTATGTAGAGTATCATTGCTGTGCGTGTAAGAAGGAAATAAAAAACGTTGTGCTGCAGTGTACGGCCTGTGTGAAATTCTTCTTTCATCCGGGAGGCGCTTTCAAGCATAAAGTATATAATAAGCAGGATGAATTAGTAAAATGCGAAGGACCATTTAAAGAAATCATTGGCGACAGTGAAAAGACAGAAATGAAGAAAACGCCTGCAACGGGTGGCAGTAGAGACAGATTGGGATCAACAGGATCGACAGATTCGACGAGAACAGCAGACTACATCAGGTGCGAGCAAACAAACTGGAATGGAGGTGAAAATTGATTGGTTGATTAGAACAGTAAGGAAGATAAAAGATGAAGTAGCATGTAAAAATGAAATTAAGACGATGATTGCAAAAAATTCATTCATTCGGGAAGAGTTGGAAACTTTTAGGCGTAAATTTGAAGAAGTGAAGAGGAATATGCAGGAGAAAATCAATGGAATATCAGGACATGGATTAGGAAGCTACAGTGCGGCAGTAAAAAATAAGAAGAAAGAAAGCATCTTAATTATCCAACCGTTAAAGGAACAAGAGAGTAAAACTACCAAGAAATTAGTAAAAGAAAAAATAGATATTAAGAAGATGGAGGTAGGAATAACAAAGCTGAGGAAAGGAAGTAAAGGTTCGGTCATTCTGGGATGTGAGAGCGAAGGAGAAATGGAAAAACTGAAAGATACAGTACGCGAGAAGCTAGGTGAAGACTTCAAGATCATAGAACTGAAAAAAATAAGACCGAAAATAAAAGTTGTAAATGTTAGAGAAGAAGAAATACAGCTAAAAGATGAAATCTTAATTGATACGATCAAGAAGCAGAATACAATCGACGGCAGAGAAGATGAAGAATTTGACATAAAAATTGTGAAGAGAATTGCTAAGGGCGATTCCTTAATACTAGAAGTAGATGAAATGACTCATGAGTTAATACTAAGAAGAGAGAAAATAAATATCGGATGGAGGAAGTGTCATGTGTTCAATCATTACAGTATTAAGAGATGTTTTAAATGCTGGGGTTACTACTATATTGCCAAAAATTGTACGCGGCAGGAAACATGTCATAAATGTACTGAGAATCACAGAGCAGGCGAGTGTAAGGCAAAAAAGATGAGATGTGTAAATTGTATGTACAAGAATAAAACATACAATTTAAACATACAAAGATAAATGACGAACACGATGCTTTAAGTAGAAAATGTTCGACTTTCATCAGAGCGTTGGAGGAGGAGAAGAAGAGAACTGGCTGGGAGTCTACCCTCTAAATAGCAATTACGGAAGGAGTCAATTGTATACACGAATACGCAAAGTCTTATGGCGCACAAAGACGAAATTCAAGATTACATGAAGGGGATGAATCTGGCAATCATGGCGTTATCGGAGACCAGACTCGTCCCTGAAATCGAAGATGAATTAAATGTGCCGGGATATGATTTAGTTAGATGCGATGGGGAAAACAGAAACACAGGAGGCGTTGTGATTTATATAAGAAAGGATATCAAATATCAGGTAATAACGAAGAAGAAGATAGAATCTAACTGCTGGTGCGTTGCGGTTAAGATGAGAGATAATATATACAAAGGCGTGATTATAGTTGTGTACCATTCACCGAGTGCTTCAGATGGCGATTTTATAAAATTTCTAGAGGATATAGTGGATCTTCTAGTAACGAAAGGTCAATGTATTATGACTATGCTAGGTAACTTTAATGTAGATTTAATGACGGATATGTTTTACGCGAAAAAATTAATAAATGAAATGTCATGCTTGGACATAAAGCAATATGTAGATAAGCCAACGAGGATCACAAAAATCAGTCAAACTTTGATAGATTAAGTTTTCGCAAATACCAAGATAAACTGTAGAGTATACGATAAGCCAAAAGTATCAGATCATTCATGGATAAGCGTTGAAATTAATATAAGTAATAATAAGGTAAAATATAGAGAATTTATTAGTAGGGATTTCAACAAATTTCAAATAAATGAATTTTTATACGAAATAGGGAAAAGATTGGAACAAAGAGGTAATTTAGATGTAAATGAAAGAGCAGAGAAGTTTGTTCAGAATATGGTCGCGGCATTAGATATCATAGCACCAAAGAAAAAGTTCCAAAGTTATGGGAAGGGAAAAAAATGGTATTCGGATGATATAAGATTAGCTACAAATAAAAGAGATGAAGCATATGTGAGAGCGATATATACGTGCAATGAACAAGATTGGCTGCAGTTCAAAATTGAAAGAAATATGGTAG
This sequence comes from Pogonomyrmex barbatus, assembly GCF_055798465.1. Lineage (NCBI taxonomy): Eukaryota > Metazoa > Arthropoda > Insecta > Hymenoptera > Formicidae > Pogonomyrmex > Pogonomyrmex barbatus. The sequence goes on from NW_028297138.1 coordinate 2,731,106, forward strand.
TTAAATTAATTAGAAATAAAAAAAAAGAATACTATGAAAAAATAATAGATGATAATAAAAATGATCCTGTTCTAATGTGGAAAACCTTAAAAGAAGTCATAAGAGGAGAGACTATGGGTTCAAGAGAAATTAATATAGATTTTGAAATATTAGAGAATGTAAATAGGTGAATGTACTTTAGCGAATAAATTTAATATATTTTATATACAGAGTATTAAGGAAATAATAGAATCTATAAGAAAAAATGACAGTAAAAGTATAAAAACTATCTTTGTTATAGAAAGCAGAGGCATAATTGAAAATTTCGAATGCATAAATGTACAGAAATTAGAAAAAATTGTTATGGCGTTACCACAGAAGAAGGGAACAGATGAGGGGATATCTAGCGATATATTAAAAATAAGTTTTCAAGTGATAAAAGATAAACTATTAAGAGTAATAAATGAGTCATTAACAAATGGTATATGTCCGGAGGGATGGAAAACATCTACGATAATACCGATAATTCCTAAGATAGAAAAACCAAAGAAAGCCTGTGAATATAGACCAATTAATATATTACCAATTTATGAGAAGGTTTTAGTATTAGTTGTAAAGGAACAAATTGAAAAGTACTTGCATAGTAATGATATTATAACAGAACATCAGTCGGGATTTAAAAAATATCATTCGTGTGAAACAGCGATACAAAGTGTCATTGATGATTGGAAGTTGATAATTAGTGAGGGAAAAATGATAGGAGTAATATTCTTGGACTTAAAACGGGCATTTGAAACGATAGATAGAAAAAGATTACTGGGAAAATTAGATCAATATGGAATGAGAGGGAGTGGTATTGGAGTGGTTTAAATCATATCTAAGCAATAGAACACAACAAGTTAGATTTAATAATGAATGGTCAAAGTGTATCAAAACAGAATATGGAGTTCCGCAAGGATCGGTACTAGGGCCTTTACTGTTTATAATTTATATAAACGATTTAGTAGAATTGTCCAGAAGAATGCAATATAAAAATGTTTGCAGATAATACTTTAGTATATATAAGTGGGGAAAGTAGTACTGAATTAGAGATGAAAATGAACATGGTACTTAGCATAGTAGAAGAGTGGATGAGTGTAAATAAGTTGAAAATGAATGCAAATAAAACAAAACAATACATGATAATCAGAAGTGTAAGAAAGGAGCAAAAAGGTAATATTACATTGAGATGCTCGAACGGAATTAAGTTGGAACGCGTCGAAAAAATAAAATATCTTGGCGTAATTATCGATGATAAGCTCCAATTTAAAGATCACTGTGATTATATGCTAAAGAAAATAAGAAAAAAGACTAGTTTTTTAAATAGAATAGGTAACTTTGTATCAGCGTACACTAGATGTATATAAGTCGATCATAGCACCTCACTTTGAGTACTGTGCTACGCTATTAATTGAAATGGGAGAAACGCAATTGAGCAAACTTCAAGTAGCTCAAAACCATGCCATAAGAATTATTTTGTAATGCAATAGATATACCAAAGTTGAGGACTGCAGGCACTGCAGTTTATGTCCATAAGGCAGCGATTATATTATAATGTGGGGGTATTTATTTTTAAAATTTTAAATAACATGGCACCGATGGCGTTAAGTAATAGATTAGAAATAGTCGGAAGTGAATGTGATAGACAGGCGGAAACATTGTATTAACATTTCGTAAAACTAGAAGTGCGCAAAAGAATCTGTTTTACGAAGGAATAAAAATATACAATTCTTTGCCAACCGAGATAAAGCAGTGCGTAAAAATTGAATCGTTTAAGAGAATGTTGAAAGTATATGTGATAAATAGTGTATAATAATTATGTATATATATATATGAAATAGCTGAGAAAGCTAATAAAGTTCAATCAATCAATCAATCAATCTCTCTCTCTCTCTCTCTCTCTCTCTCTCTCTCTCTCTCTCTTCCCTTTCTCCCCCTTCCTTCCTCTGTCTAATATAATAAATATATTGTTTTATAAGATATAATTAAATATTTTATTTTATTTTGCAGAAAGAAGGCCTAGAGGAAGTCGAGCCGGCATACGAAGGCAGCCGAAAAATTTTATAAGATTTTTGTATCAATTCTCCACTGCCCCTATTTATTGCGGCAGGGGAAGAAGAGGAAGAAGAGGAGGAAGAGGAGAAAGAGAAGGAAGATGAGGAAGAGGAGTAACAAATTTTTATTAAATTTATGTTACATTATGTTATTTATGTTATATATGTTATATGTTATATGTCAATTATGTAATAATTTATATAAATGTATAATTTGTTAATATTATCATTTGTTAATAATTATCAATAAATGTTAATAATTTAATTATTAATAAATATAAATAAATAATATAAATATAAATAAAATAAAATAAATATAAATAAAAATAAATAAAAATAAATAAATATAATATAAATATAAATATTTTATGGTAATTGATAATATTAAAATTAATTAATTATGATTTTATTTTCATTTTTAAATTAATAAAAAAAGTATAATTAATGAAATTGTTTATATGTATTTATATAAGAATGAGTTTTGTAAAAATATAATACATTTGTTGTCAGTAATTTGTTGTAAAAATCTAATTCTATTTCTATTTCTATTTCTTATTCTATTTCTTCAATTATTATATATTATATTATTACAATATTACTTACTATTATATGTGACACATGTTATATCTTCTTTTTTATTAATCAATACGTAGAACTTCATACGAAGGACATCTGTTAAAGACATATCAAATCAAAAAAATGAGCACTGCAAGAGCTATCATACAGAGACATTCATTAGTGCCTCTTGCGACAAAAAAAAGGAGAGTCACGATGACGACCAGGACATTTCTTAAATTTACCCATTTGAACTTTGCATCACGATTGCGTTGCGATATCTCAGTTTGTAGAACACGGAGAAAAAAAATAAAAACACTTTTCTCATATAATTTGATACTCAGCTATCGATTAAGCGTAATTAAAACTTAATCAATGCAGTCATTTCTGACATTGCAGTCATTGTAGACCGAGTTCATCCCGGGGTCTCGCGTAAATAGAGCCACAGGCGCCGCCGTACTACGCGAACTTCGCTGCGCGTGAACTTGGCGTCGAGACACCCGTGTCTCTTGATTTAAAGATCTAAGCAGCGCCAAGTGTCTTTACATAAAATTTTTTTTTATTTAAATTTAATTTTATCATTTATTTTGTATTATTATTCTTTAATTTTTTGTGATAAAAACTTAGGTTAAGTAAAGCAATTTTGTTATATAATAATATTATAAGCTAAAAAATTACTACCATTTGGATTAGAAAAGAGAGTCTTAAATGGGTAAAAAGATATACATATCATTTGATTTTTATTACTTTTAAATTAAAGATACTACTGCTTGGATTTTATTTTTTAAAAATAGTGGTATATCAAATTTTTTATACAAATATATAATTTGACTAAGGTGGATTTGTAGCTTAATGTTTATAATTCTATAACTTGGCGCCAGTTATTGATATCAAATATTTTATAAAAATAATAATGATTACGTTTCTTAAAGTAAAAATTTATGAATCGGACTTTATATATTATATTAGCAATATTTCCGCTCGTAGGGCACATATGTCCCTTTATTTATTTGACATCATTTTTTACCTTTTTTTTAAAAAGATAATTTTGTAATGATATCATGCACTTTTTTATTATTTATACATAATTGATAATGCACTTTGTTTATAAGATCTCTAGTATCTCTAGTATCTAGTATCTCTTTTATTATACTATGCAAGTGCGTGTGATAAATCATTTTTTATATGCTGTATTATCGATTCCGCAAGATTTTGTATCTTAGAGGTCACATAAATTATATTATTTATTGAGATTATCAATTGAATATGTTAGTGACTGAATGCGTTAATAGATTAGTTTAATATGTACAAAAATATAAAGAAGATATACATGAACAGTGTAAACTTCAATCAATCAATTGAATACGTATCGACTGAATGTGTTAATAGATTAATTCAGTATGTACAAAGATATAAAAAAGATACGGCAATAGTTTAGTTGGATATTGTGTTTCCAACAATATCTTTCAGAGTTTTTTATGAGATATCTTAAAGATGTTTCTTAAAAAATTTTTAAAGATATCTTAAAATTGTCTTATGCGTTCGATTTTAGACATTTTGTTCATTGAGTATAAATTTTGAGATTATAAAAAAGATGTCTAAAAAGTGTTTTATTACACAGCGAAAAGACATCTGATAAGATGGCTAAAAAGTGTCTTTAAGATATCCAAAAGTTGTCTCATAAGACGTCTAGAAAGTATCTTATAAGACATCCAAAAATTGTCTGAAAAAACGAATGAAATGTCGGGACATAAGATGTCTTTCAGATATCTTTCATGTCTTTTAGATATCTTTCCATACATTTTTTTGGACAATCTGTTAGCTATTAGGAGTTTCTTAATCGTCTTTAAGACATCTTAATGTTCACTGGGAAATGATTTACAAAGTCTTCAAGACACTTTTAGGATGCCTATTGAAAGTTCTTTAAACATCTCTTATAAAAAATAAGTCAATTCGTATAAAGAAAGCATATAGTTTTGAAAGAAAGTATGAAATAAATCATATTATATGTAACAGAAATGATTTCATTTAAAAAATTAGCGACTATAAAAATTTGAGTAGTGAATTTATCGACGAATAAATCAATATCATAATAATATGGCCTCTCTCTCGAAACTCTACGATTTTTGTCTGAAATATTTTTCTTCCAATATCTTTAAAACATTTGCCTGGGACATTTAAAATGAGAAAAGCTGTATAGGTCACAAACACAGAGATATATAATTTGTAAAAATTTATATATAATTTATGAAAAATGGAAGCTAGCTTTTTTCTGCCTCATACAGATCTGATAGCAATATAGACATTTCATGTTCACATTCTCAATGAATCTTAAAAGACCTCAGAAAGAATGTTGTCGCTATTTCTAATAAATTCCGAAGGAATAGCTTATAACACTTTGTATGACCTGTATATTGAATGAAAAATAATATAATTAATATAGTAAACCAATAAATTTAACATAAAGAGTTTTTGATAACTCATTATGTTAGAAAAAATAAATTATATTAGAAGTGTTTTTTAAATGTATATACAAGTATGAAAAGACATATAATAAACATTTCTAATGTGTGTGTGTGTGTGTGTGTGTGTGTGTGTATATATATATATATATAAAGTGTATATATATATATATATATATATATATATATAATGTAAAAAAATATGTTTAAATAATGGTCTAAAACATTGATTTCTACGATAATGACATGATGAAAAAATTTAATATATATATATATATTAAATTTTTCACCATGTCATTATCGTAGAAATCAATGTTTTAGATCATTATTTAAACATATTTTTTTACATAATAGAATATACTGTCTATATTTAAGTAATTTTATTCTTTTAATTTTTAATTTTTTATAGTCACGTTTAGCTTATTTTCTAATATTCATATTAAATTTCTTTGGAAACAGATCTTTGCATAAAAATTTTTGATATATATTTCTGATTTACTTTATTACATAAAACATACAGTTAATCTTCGCGCTGTTGGGACACTCTGTATATAAGTACAAGGCGAATGGTGGGGATAGAAACTCAGAGAGGGAGTTACTTCAGGCTCAGTTTGCTCTTGTACGATCTTATGCGAGGTTACCCTTCACATCCCTCTACACTAACTCCCTTCGAGATACCCCTTTTTTCCAATTTTCTCCTTTACTTTGTCTCCCTTTCATTTTCATCATCATCTGTTTTTCCGCTCTAAAAAAAAAACTCGCTAAGAATTATTCGTGTGTGTGTTTCGTAAAAGTTAAAAGTTTTAAAAGTCAGAAACAATCTTTCTGTTGCTGTTGAACAAATCTAGAAATTTATTTTGAATGGGTGATCATGACTACAAGATATTGGAGGATATTAATGTCATTATTGCTGATAGTTGGATGTGTTTCAGGTTTGTTACGTACGCGTTTATACAATTTATTTATTAAATAATTCATAAACAAATTAAAAATGTAGTTGAAAATAAATTTAATCTTCTTTCTATTGATACTTTTTCCTCTTTTATTTTGATATTTTTTTATTATTTATTTATTGATTCTACATTTATTTTTGAATCACACTATACATCAGAAAGCCTATCCATGTGCACTATTTTTATCCCAGTTTTGCTCGCTTAATATAACGCTTACGTGTTTGTGATATTGCCCTATTAATGAATATTTTAATTAATATTTAACATTTAGTTAATATTGAACAAAAAATTAAATATTTAACAATAAATTTAATTTTTTGAAAAATGTTAATCCATAATTTTGCCTCTAAAATACCGGAAACGATTTAAAGACATAACTCTTTATCTTTTATTTCTATGCAATTGCGAAATATTTTTAAGCTATGTGGAATCTTAAAATATTTAAATTTTGCAAAATATGTAAAATATTATTATAAATACTTGCAAATATTCTTGTTATAAATTTAATAATTATACATAAAGAGTACAAGAAGTCGAAGCTTGTTATCATTGTGTTCCGTATTTATTATGAAAAAAAATAAGAACAGTTATTACAAAATATCGCTTTTATACTAGATACCTTATCCTAATTTTGCTTAAACTGAACAAATACTGCAATAAAAGAAAAAAGAAAAGTTAGATTTAGAAGAAAAGCCCAATATTTCGAACAAAAATTTGTATTAATATTCTTCATCATGAGAAAGGAAATTATATATTATTAATTAAAAAGAAAATTCCTGTTTTCATACAATATGCTATTTTGTGCAATGATAATGTATGATACTTAATAATGAAATGATTCAAATAAAAGTATATAGAGATATGCTATATTGGTTTATATTTGAGATAAGCTTGATACTTGTTCTCGCGCGCATATGAATACATGTAACTTATTATGCTATAAATAGCAATAATTATTTACAGAAACAAAAATTTAATAATAAAATTTAAGTAACTTTCTATTTTATACATGTTTCTTTAAAACTACGCGTAACAACTATTGATATATTTAACTAATTATGATTTATGAACATATTGATGATTGTTTTAACAATTCCAACACGGATACAATTATTTTTTACGGTTACTATATTTTTATTGATGTAATATAGAGTTTGTCATGTAGCTATTTAGATCGTGATGTATAACAATTTACACCCTATCAAATTAAGTATGATACAGCACTTCGTATTTTACATTCGTATTTTATTTCGTATTTATTACAAAAAAATATATAGTATGTAGAAATGTCCTTAACATAAAAATATAGAGAAAGTCAATTGAAATAATTTAGTTACTTAAAAAATTCTAAAACCGAATTTATAAAAACTATGTCAATAAACTCCGGTTTTCTCTGATATACAGTACAAAATATATATAAACATGTAATTTAAATTATAAAATATAATTTATAAAATCAGATAAATATCAATTCATAGACACACACATACACACACATACGCATGGATGCACACACGCACATATTGTACACATTACTGCACGCGCGTTTACGTATAAATGTTTTATCAAAATTATATTCAACACATTCCTAATACACATTATATAGAATAGTATCATAATTTTAAATTTTAATTAATATATATATTTATTATATATATATATATATATAATTATATATATATATTATATATAAAATTATATATATATATAGTTATATACATATAACAAATATATATATATTAATTAAAATTTAAAATTATGATGAATTTAAAATCATGCACTGATTTATTTATATTTTATATATATATATATAAAATATAAATAAATATATATATATATATATTTTTTTTATATGTATACATATATATATATATATATATATATATATATATATGTATACATATAAAATATGATAAATATATGTATATAAAATATGTTTTTACACAGAATTTAATTTAATATTATAAAATATGCTTTCATTTATAAATTTATACATAATGAAACAAAATATAGTTAAACAATAGTTTTTCATCACATATCACATATAAATTATTTACTTTATTGAATGTTTTACTATTTAATAATCAATTACATTTGAAAATATGTATCGATTTTCCTTAGAATTGACCGCTTTTGAAATTTTCTACATGTGCAGCACGTGCTAATTAGATCGAAATTGGAGTATGCGCACGGCGATGTTGTATTTATAGATCGCAAAAGATCCTCTTTAAACAACATTTTTCGTAATATTCCAATCCTGGATACCAGGATTTTTTCAATAATGTCAAATCCTATTTTAAAATCATATAATAATATTTTCTAAATTTTCCAGTTTTATATATTTCTATAAACTTGTTATAATTTAAATATTTTCGTTATTTATTAAAAATAACGAAGTTTCTTCAAATTATTCTAATTTGATGAAAAATTAAAACTTTCAGAACATCCAGTTCGGCACATCCAGTAGTGTAGTTTCATTCAATAACTATAATCTGCGTATAATCTGTCTAGAAATAATTAATAAAAATCGAATTGAATTGAATTGAGGGTTACTCTGCCCTTCAAGTTTTATTTCTATCAGTATCACGATCTTACGAAATTCGCAATTTCTATCTTCAATTTTCTTTTGTACTATAAACTATGCTTTATTACTTACCATGTGCTTGTTTTCCGCAACATTATTAACAGTCTTACTTAAGATATTATTACATAATAAAGCACTTTGTTTTCAATACATGCTTTCAATACACTTGCAAGCTCAGTTTCCTATAAAAAAAGTAAAGATAATTATTAACGTAATAATTATTGCATTAATATTTAATGCATAGTGTAAGATAAAAGATAATAAAGTAGAATTTAAAAAAAATAAAAAATTTTACTAGACATACATACACAAAAATATGCATAGACAATTGTAATACATTGCATATTATTTATACAGATAAATATGTAAGATAAATAATAATTATTTTATTTACAAAGAGCTAAATATCACTAATATCACTAATATCACTAATATCACTAGTAACAATAAAAATAAATCATGTATAGAATGTATAGAATGTTTGATAATTCATAGTACATCATTCGTGTACTGATAGAGTGGCTTTAATTAATTATAAGTAGTAAATAAACAGTAATTATAATCTAGCACATATTTGTAAATTATATCTCCAAACATCTTACCGCGTTCCTAACTATAACTATAAACGCGCATAAAATTAGACGTATTTGGCATTTGCACATTTGCATTTATCAGAACAGAGCGAGCTTATTTGGCAATCTTTAATCATTAATTCTTCATTAAATATTAAAAAAAAATTGCAAAATAATAAAATTTTTTATTATATATTTTTTAACTCTCGCAGATAAGAAATATAATAATAATTATTGAACATCCTTACATGAATAATTTGCTGTAGATTATATACACTATATGTGTATGTAATAAATAAAAATAATGTTTTGCAATAAATTACTGGGAGTAATAAAGTATTTTCAATATTATTGTATAAAATAAACTATTGATTATAAAAATGCTTCTTGTTTTACGTTAACGTTTCAAATCTAAGTTATAATAACAATACATAGTTGATAGAAAAAACGAAAACATTTAAATACAATATTTTATATAAATTAAATTAAATATCAAAGAACTTACCCTGATCGAAAAATATCTATATTATCTATTTCTGCGTTTAAACATTTCTTTGATCTGTAAACATTTATCTCATGACTTACTGTTAATATAAAAATAATAAAATACTCATAATATAAAAATTAGTTTGAACATTAAAACGTATGTTATAAAATACTTTAAACTGAAAAAGGTAAAAGATCAAGTTGTGAAATATTTAAATAGAAGATTACGCAGACTGCATTTAAAGTCAATTCATAAAGGAAGGTCACATTAAAATAGGTCACATTTTTTCTTATTTATTTGATTCTAAAACTGCACGCACGCACACACACACACACACACACACACACACACACTCTCTCTCTCTCTCTCTCTCTCTCTCTCTTTCTCTCTCTCTTTCCTTTTCCGTTTTCATCTCTCTTTCCCTCCTTCGCCCCGCTTTTTTTTCTTTCCTTTCCCATCTTGAAATTTATATGCGTATTTAAGGCTACGTACATTTTCGCATTTCACGTCAAAGTTTTAAACATAAATTTCCGCATCACATTAAAAGCTGAATCATTAGAAGAAAAAAATCATTTTACACCAGATAAAAGAATTTCATAGATATATAATTGATACATCGAATATTATAACAATTATTGTAATAAATATTATTGTGAAATAAACTTTTATGTTTAAACACACATACATTCATCATACACACTTGCGCGCGCGCGCCCATGAAAAAGTCTATTTAAAAATTCTCTGAATTTAAAAAAATTTTTCAATTACAAAAAATAAGATTCTGTTTTTTATAAAATAATACAGTTATATATATTACAGTTATATATAGTTTCATAATAGGTAATCTTTATTTTTCTCTAAAAATGTACATTTAAAGTTGTTCAAAAATAAAATGTCAATTAGTCATCGCATGCAAGAATTAGATAATTTCGTTAAGTGGCATGGTTGATATCGTTTACAGAGTAGAACAGTCGTACTATTGCAGGCTATTGCAGTTGCATTACAGAGAGCAGAGAATCCACTACAATTAACGTGATTATTTAACAGCGTTCTCGTCGTGTACCCACAATGTTTATTCGCTATTCGCTCGTTACTGGTGTTGTACGCATTTCTCTATACACGTGTCTACGTGTAATATCAGGGATTGGATTTATCCCATGGTTATATACCGACCACCCTCAATATTGACTAGGCAAAACTGTGTTCAGGAAACGCGAAACCATATTATCGCATTATTATCGTAATAACGACATTCATGTTACATTTATTGTCATTTATCGTACCTACTGTATGGTATTAATTATATGCTAATTACACAGAAATAATTGCGTTTCAATTTTGTTAATAAATAAATAATTCGCTTAAAAATTATATATATATATATATTAAAAGATTACATGTTTAAAAAAGCATTTGAAATTTTATATATTACAAAGAAGATTTGTCAATCCTAAAATTAAAAATATAGAGAAAAATCACTGATATAGGTTTCTTAAAAAGACATCGTATTATATATATCTTCAGAAATTAAATATTGCGCTTAATTAATATCGATAAAAACATGATCTATTTAGATAATTAAAGAAATAAAAACCAATAATTCATATATCTTTGATTTGTTTCTATATAAAATCAAAAACAGATTTTTCACTTGAAAATAAAATTCTTACGATTTTCTTTTGCACATTGCGTATTTAAATAATAATGACTACATTATCGATAATGTTAAGTCATTAAATTATTTATTTGTAGTTTTCTAATTATCTTCTTTATATTTCCTTATTTTTAATATCCAAAGTTATAAAAAAATATTAAAAAATGGAACCACAAATATAAACAATAAATAATATTAATTATTTATTAAAATTATATGTTTGGTATTTTTTTCATCTGACCTAATGATTTCAGGAATACGAATACGTAAAGAAACAAAATGTTTCTAAAAGAAAACTTTTTTTCTTAAATCGTAACAAAAAATATTTAAATGAAATAGATTAATATTATATTTTTAACATTGAAATTATTATAGCAAAGTCGCCGATACTATTATTTTGCTTGTATTATATTTTCAAAAGCTAAATATAAGCTAAACAAAAGCTAAATATAAAACTTTGGAAATATACGAAGGCGGTTTGAAAAGTCCGTGCAAAGTCAGAAAGATAGCATCACTGGTGTATATCGAGGTTATTTTCAGTTAGTAACATCAAAAACACACAAGTTTCAGCCAGATCGATCTATTTTTTTGTATTTGGCGTTTGTCTGAATCGAAGAAATCGAGTAATTTCTAAAAAATGGATGAAAGAGAATTTCGTGTGTTGATCAAGCATTACTTTATGAAAGGCAAATCGCTTCAAGAGACTAAAAAAAAGCTTGATAAACATTATGGTGAATCTGCACCTTTGATTAGAACAGTTTATAAATAGTTTCAAACGTTTCGAAGTGGCCATATGAGTACAAGTGATGAGTACAGATGCTGAACATTCTGGATGAGACTACTACTCCAGAAATCATTGATAAAATCCATGATATGATACTGGAATAGAAGAATCAAGGTGCATAAGATTGCTAGTGCTGTGGGCATCTCGAGTGAACGGGTACATAATATTTTGCATCAACATTAGTATGAAAAAGTTATCTACAAGATGAGTGCGCGATTGCTCACAATTGACCAAAAACGAAATCATGTGAAATGTTTCAAGGAATGTTTGTAGCTGTTCTAGCGGAATCCACAGGATTTTAGGCACTGTGGACGAAACATGGATATATCACTACATGAGACCAAAGAACAGTCCAAACAATGGGTTGTCAGCGGGGATTCTGCACCAAAGAAGGCGAAGACCATTCCTTCGGCCAAGAAAATTATGGCGACTGTCTTTTGGGACTCGCAAGGAATAATATTCATCGATTATATGGAAAAGGATAAAACTATTACAAGTGAATATTATTCATCATTATTGGATTGTTTGAAAACTGAGCTGCAAGAGAAACATCCATGATTAAACCACAAGAAAGTTCTTTTCCATCACAACAACGCATCAGCTCACTCCTTCGGAGTTGTGACCGCAAAATTGATGGAGTTACAGTTCCAATTCGTTCCGCATCCCTCCTATTCTCCATTTCTCCAGATTTGGCTCCCTCGGACTATTATTTATTCCCCAAAGCGGAAAAATGTGCAGCGTGTACCGGGATTCGAGAGAATACATGTATATATGTATATTGTAATATATGTATATATGTGTATCATTGTATTGTTGACGTGTTATTCTAAACACGTTATTTGTGATAAATATTATCACATGCCTCGGTAATCGAAGGGATAAAATGCCTGCCCGGTAAGCAGGAGATCCAGATTCGATTCCTGGCTGAGGTGATATTTTTTCGCAAAATAATTACGAGTTTTCACGACTGGTTCGTGGTCGGGCCCCGCCGTGACGCACACCTTCCCTTCTTCTCTTTCAGAGAAGAAGATTCCATTCAAACAAAGAGATGATTGCAGAAACGAATGCCTATTTTGCACAGTTAGACCAATCATATTATTCGGAAGGAATCAACAAACTGAAGCAGCGTTGGACAAAGTATATAAGCCTAAAAGGAAACTACGTTGAAAAATAAAAAAGGTTTATCTCGAAAAATTAAGTAATTTTCATTTTTGCCTTTTCAAACCACCCTCGTAAATACAAACTACAAAGTGTCTTCTATCGGATATAGCAGTTTTTATAATATTGTTTTGTATTTTATAATAATCAATTTTTTCGATAAGAATTTCGATTTTAAGATAAGAAAAATTAAACATTTAAAAAGATGAATCCTAAAATTGATATATTGTAGTAAGTATTGATGCCAGAATTCAGATATAGTAAAGGAATTAATCATAAAATAAATTAATAAATTATATTTATTTTCCTTTATGCTATTTCGTAGGGCAAGTTTATAGGTATAAGTAAATATAACTCTAAAAGTTACGTTAAATTAAATTATCATGTTTTATAATATCCATCTTATCAACAGCTAGATAGATTTATGTTACATCCCGATTTATATTTAAAGTCGTATTATGAAGAAATAAGGAAATATAAATAAGATACTTACGGAAAGTCACAAATAAATAACGTAATGACTTAATATTATCAATAATAGTAATTATTATTTAAATACGTAATTTGTAAAAGAAAATCATAAAACTTTTATTTTCAAGTGAAAAATCTGTCTTTGATTTTATATAAAAACAAATCAAAGATATATGAATTATGAGTTTTTATTTCTTTAATTATATAAATAAATCATGTTTTTATCAGTATTAATTAAGTGCAAGATTTAATTTCCAAATATATATAATACGATGTCTTTTTAAGAAATCTATATCGGTGACTTTTCTCCATGTTCTTAATTTTAGGATTGACAAATCTTTGTAATATATAAAATTTCAAATGCTTTTTTAAACATGTAATCGATGCTTTTTTAAACATGTAATTAATACACACACACACACACACATATATATATATATATATATATATATATATATAAAATTTTTAAGCAAATTATTTATTTATAAACAAAATTGAAACGCAATTATTTCTGTATAATTAGCATATAATTAATACTATACAGTAGCTACGATAAATAATAATAAATGTAACATGAACTGTTTCATGAACTTTTCATTGTTTGGTTAATTTGATGGTGATTTAGACCTAACTTGATGATAATATAAAAATTATCTTTCTTGGTTTACAGTTAATTATTGAACTGATGATTTTGTAGTGATAACTTTAAAAGTTAGTTTAATATCTAAACGTAAATAAAAGAAATCACAATTTTTATTGTTACGTCCAGCCCAAAAAAATTAGAAGATTAAGAAATTAAGAATGAAGTACGAATGGGCTCGGAAGAACGAACAGGTACTTTCTCGAGGGTCAAGTGTCAAAGTGTGATCCCCGAATCGAAATGCACTGATATGTTTCGGCACTGGGTCAGCGATAAGGAGTCGCTTTGACACTGTGGCGTAGACACCCGTCGGTCGTCTTTAAGTCAAGAAATTTAATTCTTTTAACCAAGGACTTCGATGCGATGGGATGGCGGGAAGTCAACGAAAGTTCAAAAAAAGGGACAAAATTTAAAATTGAAATTAATTCTTTAATGAACATAAAAATATACATAAAAATCATCATGATCTAAAGAGAGATGGTATGTGTGTAATGGTGTGTGTATGTGATAACGCGGGTGTTACAATGGTCTCCCCGGAGAGCATCGGGTAGAATTTCGATAAGAGGCGTGTGAATGTTAGAATTAAAATTTTTAAACGGTGATCCTACCTGGTCATACAATAATAATTCTTTAGTCTCAACTTAACCTATCAATATTAATGTTTCATCCTGAGATTAACAATAAGTGTACAGATGGGAATTATGTAGATGAGAATTAACATCGCAGAATACGTTTGAGAGAGCGGTTAGATCGTAGCAGTTTTCGGTGCTTTTGATCGGTTCACTACAACGAGAAAACGTGAATAAATAAAGAAAGGGATGAGGCATATTTAAGGAAAGAGGAAGAGAATGTGAAAAAAGATTCACCAATTTATTCGGTGACCATGAATCTTCAGGGCCTTCTGTAATATAAATAATCCTAGAGGCATCACGACGAAAGGTAGGATAGGTAGGAAAAAAAGATTCACCAATTTAGAAGAAGAGACCTGAAATAACAAATTAGTGGTGCTTAAGTGCAGAAAAAAACCCGGAATAACAAATTATTACTATGTAGAAGAAGAGACCCGAAATTGATACTTAAGGGGATCCTAAAGTGACAGGAATTATCGACACATTACAGTGTCACCAAAGAACTTTTTATTGGTTTAGACAGATTGCAAAATCCTTTCACGCAATTAAAATACGCACAAAAAGAATATATGGGACAATCGATTTAACAAGTAAATAAGAAAAAAATTTTTAAATTCACGTAATTTTAGCTCGTACAGCTATTACATCAGATCTTCGTTTCCTTAATAAAAATTCTATAGCTCATATATACAAAATGAGTACGTTCCGCACTTCGGATTAAATGAATAAACAATATTACGAGGGTAGTCTGAAAAGTTTTGAGCCTAACATAGAAACAAGTACTTTTTCGGTCAAATACAGTTTTATTTTTCAACATAATCTCCTTTTAAGTCGTTTTACACTTTTCCCATCGATACTTTAACCTCTTTAACCCCTCCAAATAGTAGTTGGCGTCTTGCTTCGCAAAATAGGCGTTTACGTATGCGATGACCTCCTCGTTCGATGAAAATGTCTGTCCTCCAAGCGAAACTTTGAGCTTAGGAAACAGAAAAAAGTCTGGGGGTCAGATCTGGTGAATACGGTGGGTGGTCAACCAATTCGAAGTGCAGTTCGTGAATTTTGGCCATGGCGACCGCCGAAGTGTGAGTAGGTGCGTTGTCTTGATGGAACAGCACTTTCTTCTTCTTCAAATGCGGCCGTTTTTTTGCAATTTCTGCCTTCAGCTTATCAAGTAATAATGCGTAATTCGCTCCCGTTATTGTTTTACTTTTTTCAAGATAGTCGATATACAATTTCGTGACTATCCCAAAAAAAACAGTCGCCATTACCTTCCCAACTGATGAAACCGTCTTCACCTTTTTCGGCGCAGGTTCACCCTTTGCAGTCCACTGTTTTGACTGTTCTTTTGTCTCTGGAGTGTAGTAGTGGATCCAAGTTTCATCTACAGTTATGAATCGACGCAAAAAATCTGACTCGTTTCGTTTGAACCGCTCCAACAGGGCCTTGGAAATGTTCATTCGAATTCGTTTTTGGTTCAAAGTGAGCAAGCGCGGCACCCAACGCGCGAATAGCTTGTGCATATCCAATTCTTCAGTCAATATATGACAAACGCGTTCTTTCGATATGTCCATAGCCTCTGCTATCTTTCTAACCTTGATTCGACCAGTCCAGTACCATTTGGTGAACATTTTCGATGTTAGCGGTGGTCGCAGTTTTTGGCCGTCCCGAACGCTCATCAATTAGCCAAGCTAGTCGATCACGTTTAAATTCCGTTGTCCATCTTTTTACGGTGGCAAATGATGGGATAGAGTCCCCATAAACAGCGTCCAACTCGATTTTAATTTGCGCAGGCGTATTGCCTTTCAAATGTAAGAATTTAATCACGATACGATATTCAATTTTTTCCATTTTTACAAAAACACTGACATCGATTGACACAAACGATAAAAACAAACTGTCAAACAATAACTGAGCGTCTAAAATGGCTGAAATTTTCACAAAAGTCTTTCAAAGCATATACTATTGTAGTACTAGAATGGTTTTGACAAGTAATGTCATCTTCATGTTAAGACTTAAAACTTTTCAGACTACTTTCGTATATTTCTGGATTTATGATTGGAAGCTTAGAAAAAAAGTTTGAGACTTGAACAGATTGTGTATGATTTTACGCGTATATATTATATATGCTTGGCGCAGATGTAAAGTGATAAGTAGAGCAGTAATTGCAGTTGACAGATCTTGCAATAGATGGCGTTGCAGAGGAAAGATAAAGATAAACGATCTATGGGATCGATAAAACGTTCAATAAGCTTGCTTGCTAGAATAAAGTGAATTAATTTTTTATTGAAATCGACCATCCCGCACTTCTTTTTTGTATTATTGTGTTGTGTTTCAATTGCACAAAAGAATTTTGTAATCTGTAAAGCCAATTCAAAGATGCCGGCTGTAATGTATCGATAATCCCATCAGTATTTTCAATAAAACATTCAACATATAATTTGTGTTTTTACTTTAGATATATATATATATATATATATATATATATATATATAAATTCCTATTATATTATATATATATATATATATAAATTCCTATTATATATATATATATATATATATATATATATATATATATATATAAGTTTTACAGTAGTCTTGTATGGACAAAATTATATAGTTCCGCAGTTTGAATTACTTTAAAGAACAATACTGAGCTTGTAAAATTACAATCCGAAGCCATCTATCATAAAATCACAGCATTGCAATCTGATCCTGATGAAAGACAAGGATGAATATACGAAAAGAAAGACGGACAATGTCGTCGAAATGAGAAATAATTATACGCATACTGTTGATGCTTAGATCTTTTTTGTTAGGCTTTTAATTATAATTTTACAAGTATTGCTCAATATTGTTCTTTAAACTAATTCGAAGTGCGGAACTGTATCATTTTGTACATATAAAGCTGCAAAACTGTTATATTCGTCGAAATAAGACATCGTGTTTCTCCCTTGCATAACGTATAAGGCAAATGTATAAATTGTAACTTAGAAAAGAAATGTTTTTATTTTGCAAATAAAATATCATTAAAAATTTTTTATTCTAATTAAATTTGCCAGATATTAGTCGTATATTTTATGTTGTAAGAAAGATAAAAAAAAGAAGTTATGAGCAAATAGCATATCTCCTAACAGAAAGTGGCTGGGGATCAAACTTCAGCTTTTCGCACAGAAAGTCTCATACACTGCACTCTACCAACGTAGAACTTCGTTAGTCATCGTTTCGATTCTGATATTTTTATTGTATACATGAATGAAATAGTTAACAAAACATACAACAGACATATTTGCGAAAAGGACTATACTTTAATATATTATTATACACACAATTTATTATATAATTTATTCTCTTTTTTACTGTCGCACATCATATTTATTTCCGATAAATTTATTTTTCAAAATCGGCCGCTATAATATAGGACCGAGGCGTACACACACACGCATATACACACAAACAAGGCACGTACATGTGCGCTCGGCGTTCGGCATGTTGACTGGCCGAAGAGAATAGAAATATCATTTTACTCTGTGCGCCGTGAATACAGAATTGGAATATCATTGTACTCTTTCGCGCAGTATGCACCGTGCGATGGTCCAGCGTCTTTTGATTATTATTCATTATTGCTAACGTAGTAGCAAATGAATTGAAAAGAATAAACAGACATTGCATGAACAATGCATGAAGAGAAACGAAAATCGTTATATATAATTATATATAATTTTATGTATAATAATTATAATTGTGTAATAAATAAGAATGTCTATGAAATTTTCTCAGTATAAATGTATAATATATGTTTCGAAAATCTTTAAGAAATTCACAGTTTTGAGTAATTACTTACAAATTCGACAAGACATTTATTGAACGATAAATGAAATAATCAAATTATATTTCTTCTTTCTCTCTTCTTTTTATTTGATATAAGCAAAAATATGTAATTTGTTGAATTTGTAATTAATTATCTGAAATATAATAAATTTTCCATTTTTAAGAGTTGGAATATATACCAGGTGTATGCATAAGTTTTTTTCGGTTTTTTAGTAAAAAAAGACACGTAATTTTCAAGGGAAATTAATTTTTTTTTTATTCAAAATATTGGCCATCGGCTTCTACACATTTCGCCCATCTTTCAGGTAATTTATGAATACCATGCCAGAAAAACTGCTTGTCTTTTGTGGCAAACCATGCGTCGAGCCATTTTCCAACTTCCTCGAAATTGCTGAAGTGCTGCTCTGCGAGCGCGTGCCCCATTGATGCGAAGAGGTGATAGTCAGATGGCGCCAGGTCTGGGGAGTACGGCGGGTGCGGAAGGATATCCCATTCAAGCGATTTCAAGGTGTCTTTCACTGGTTTTGCTGTGTGAGACGGCGCATTGTCATGTAACAAAATCACTTTGCCATGTTTTCTGGCCCATTCCGGTCGTCTTTCGATTAATGCGTGGTTTAAATTAATCATTTATTGGCGTTGATTTGATAGCGTTGTATTAACGGTTTCGCCGGGCTTCAAGAGTTCATAATACACAATACCGCTCTGGTCCCACCAGACACAGAGCATGGTCTTCTTGCCGAAGCGATTTGGCCTTGGTGTTGATGGACTGGCTTCGCCAGGTGAAAGCCACGATTTTTTCCGCTTAGGATTTTCAAAATAAATCCATTTTTCGTCACCCATCACAATTCGATACAAAAATGATTTCCTTTCGTGGCTTGAAGCAGCATTTCACAAGTGACTTTGCGATTTTCCATTTGACGTTCATTCAAATCGTGTGGGACTCATTTACCGAGTTTATTGATCTTTCCCATTGCTCGTAAATGTCTGCTGATTGTTTCTTGTGATACATGTAATGCTTCTGCTAATTGCCGTTGAGTTGGGTCATCATCCAATAACTCCTGCAATTGCTCGTCTTCGCATTTTTGTGGTCTACCAGAGCGCTCACTGTCTTTCACATTGAAATCACCACTTTTAAATTGTCGAAACCATGTCTCACATGTTCTAATCGATGGAACGTGTTCACCATATGTTTCTACCAGCAAACGATGACTTTCAACAGCCTTTTTCTTTTGATTAAATAAAAAAAGCAATGCGTGTCGCAAATGTTTTTTTTCAGGCACAAAACTCGACATGATCACTGAACGATAAAACAAAGACGCTAGTTTTTGGCGGACTCAACTTGTGTGTGTTTGTAGTTTTAAATGTCAGACGAACAAAATGATGTATGTGTCAAATTAATACGCTGCGTACTTTTCGCTGGCGACATCTCTTAGTTAAACCGGAAAAAACTTATGCATACACCTGGTACAATAAGATTGTAATAAGAAAATAATTTCGTACTTATTCTCATTCATTTATTAGACTCTTCAATTATAATCTTCAATTATAATCTTATAAAATCAACTAATCATTTATAATCTTATAAAATCAACTAATCAATTATAATCTTATAAAATTATATAACAGGTCATTATAAGTATGACAAGTAAAGCATATAACAATTTTTGAATTTTTTCATACATTATTTCCATATCTGCTTACTCTTTTTGATTCATGCTATATATATCAACAATAACGAGCGGTGACCAGGTAACATCAAAAACGCTCGACGATCGCACGGTGCATGGAGCGCGAAAGAGTACGATAATATTTCTATTTCCTTCTTATACGCGTCGAGAGCGCGAGAGAGTAGGATGATTTCTCTTTTGCCAACCCAATGTTGCCAAGCGCACATGTATGTGCCTCGTCTTCCATGTGTCTCGCAGCGGCCGATTTCGAGAAATAAATTTATCCGAAATAAATTTGATGTGCGATAATAAACAAGAGAATGAATTATGTAATAAATTGTGTATGTAATAATGCAATAAAGTATAGTCCTTTTCACAAATGTCTATATGCATTTTGTTAACTCTTTCAATCGTGCATATATCAAAAATATTAGAGTCAAAACGCAATTCTGCATTGGTAGAGTGGCAATGTGTCAGAGTTGCCATGCGAAGAGCTCGGGTTCGATCCGCAGCTACTCTCCGTTAGGAGATGCTATCTACTCCTACTTTCTTTTTTTTATTTTTCTTACAACATGAAATATACGACTGATGTCTGAAAAATTTAATTATATTTAATAAAAAAATTTTTAATAACATTTTATTTGCAAAATAAAAACGTTATGGCGCTGGATATTTGTGAATTTTTATCATGATGCGGGTGTATCTTTAAAATTATGAACAATTTATATATAATTGGACGTTACAAATATGTAATATATATATATATTATATATTTGTAACGTCCAATAATAATATGTAATTTTATATATATATATATATATATATATATATATATATATATTCATATTATATATATATTTCAATCGTGCATATATCAAAAATATCAGAATCAAAGATAGTCAACGGAATTCTGCATTGGTATTATATTTACATTTTAATAATATTTTATTATAAATATTATTATAAATATTATTAATATTATTATATATATATATATATATATATATATATATATACATATAATAATATTAATAATAAAATATTATTAAAATGTAAATATAATACCAATGCAGAATTCTGTTGACTATCTTTGATTCTGATATTTTTGATGTATGCACGATTGAAATAGTTAACAAAACGTGCATATACAGACATTTGCGAAAAGGACTATACTTCATTGCATTGTTACATATACAATTTATTACATAATTCATTCTCTTGTTTACTATCGCACATCAAATTTATTTCGGATAAATTTATTTCTCGAAATCGACCGCTGCGAGGCATACACACGCAAGACGAGGCACATACATGTGCGGTCGGCGCTCGGCAACATTGGGTTGGCAGAAGAGAACAGAAATCATTCTACTCTTTCGCACCGATGTGCTGTGAGTAAAGAATAGGAATATCGTTGTACTCTCTCGCGCTCTCGACGCGTATGAGAAGTAAATAGAAATATTATCGTAATGAGAAGTAAATAGAAATATTATCGTACTCTTTCGCGCTCCATGCACCGTGCGGTCGTCGAGTGTCTTCGACATTACCTGGCCGCCGCTCGTTATTATTGATATATATAATATGAATTAAAAAGAGTAAGCAGATGTAACGCGGTCACCTCGCTCGACGTTCGGATCGGCTCGGTGTCCAGGTTCGAGAGGAAGGGAGACTCAAGCTTACGCAAACACAGGTTACAGCGAAAAGATCATTTATTTAGAGAAAGATACAGAGCAGTGCAGGGCCGAAGATGTCGCAGTGTCGCTGGTAACAAAGCGGAGACGCAAAGCGGTTGGCGTAAGGCGGTGAGAAGCGCAAGACAGGTGCGGCATGCGGTCGATAACGATTTATTTACACGTGACTATGGCGTGGTTACAACTAAAGAACTTAGAGCTACCGGCTTGTGACTAGTGGACTTAATCTCTATCGCATGCACTTACAAGCTAATCAGGTTGGACGGCGAAGTATTGCGAGCAGGGCCGAATGTCACATCAAGCCCTGCCTTAGCAACGGAAACTGGCGAAACCCAATAGAACTGAGCGAAACCTCAGCCCGCGGAGTGGTGACAGAAGTCGGCGAAATCCGACAGAGCTAAGCGAAACCTCAGTCCAAAGGTAGAGAAAACCGATAAAACCCAGCAAAAAGCCGGCAAGCGAAACCTTGGCCCCGAGAGGTAGTAGGTACTGGTCAGGTCGGTGTCAGGAGTCGGATCGCAGGATGGGATTTAGTCTCAATATCTCGGCCGGCCGGGCTTATATACCCGGCCGGCGTTCCCCACTGTGTGCCGTTGGTCCGGCGGTGGGGAGTCGGTATCGCGTGGGGCACCATGAGAGAGATAGCATGAGCGAGACGACGCGTGCGGTGTACAGGCAAGCGAGTGAAATAGCGCGAGCGGTGTGCGTGCAAGCAGGATAGATAGCGCAGAATAAATAAACCAGGTGTATATATATATATATATATATATACATATATATATATATATATATTTATCCTACAAGTAACCGCCCTGCCATTACATAGCCGTTACAGATATGAAAATAATGTATGAAAAAATTCAAAAATTGTTATATGCTTTATTTGTAATACTCATAATGACCTGTTATATAATTTAAATTTATTATTTCATTTTTATTACTTCATAAATTACTTATATTTTACTTATATTTTATTACTTATAAAATTATAATAACTGAAGAATCTATGTGTCTAATAAATGAGTGAGAATAAGTACAAAATTATTTTCTTATTACAATCTTATTGTATACGAGGGTAGTCTGAAAAGTTTGGAGCCTTAACATGAAGATGACGTTACTCGTCAAAACCATTCTAGTACTACAATAATATATGCTTTGAAAGACTTTTGTGAAAATTTCAGCCATTTTGGATGCTCAATTGTTGTTTGACAGTCGTTTGTGTCAGTCGATGTCAGTGTTTTTGTAAAAATGGAAAAAATTGAATATCGTGCCGTGATTAAATTCTTACATTTAAAAGGCAATACACCTGCGCAAATTAAAATCGAGTTGGACGCTGTTTACGGGGACTCTGTCCCATCATTTGCCACCGTAAAAAGATGGGTAACTGAATTTAAACGTGGTCGTACCAGCTTGGCTAATGATGAGCGTTCGGGACGGCCAAAAACGGCGACCACCGCTGATAACATCGAAAATGTTCACCAAATGGTACTGGACGACTGTCGAATCAAGGTTAGAGAGATAGCAGAGGCTATGGGCATATCGAAAGAACGCGTTTGTCATATATTAAATGAATAATTGGATATGCGCAAGCCATCCGTGCCGCGCTTGCTCACTTTGGACCAAAAACGAATTCGAATGAACATTTCCAAGGTCCTGTTGGAGCGGTTCAAGCGAAACGAGATTTTTTGCGTCGATTCATAACTGTAGATGAAACTTGGATCCACCACTACACTCCAGAGACAAAAGAATAGTCAAAACAGTGGACTGCAAAGAGTGAACCTGCTCCGAAAAAGATGAAGACGGTTTCATCAGCTGGGAAGGTAATGGCGACTATTTTTTGGGATAGTCACGGAATTGTGTGTATCGACTATCTTGAAAAAAATAAAACAATAAGAGAAGCGTATTACGTATCATTATTTGATAAGCTGAAGGCAGAAATTGCAAAAAAACGGCCGCATTTGAAGAAGAAGAAAGTGTTGTTCCATCAAGACAACGCAACTGTTCACACTTCGGCGGTCGCCATGGCCAAAATTCACGAACTGCACTTCGAATTGGTTGATCACCCACCGTATTCATCAGCTCTGGCCCCCAGCGACTTTTTCCTGTTTCCTAAGCTTAAAGTTTCGCTTGGAGGACAGAGATTTTCATCGAACGAGGAGGTCATCGCATACGTAAATACCTATTTTGCGGAGCAAGAGGCCAACTACTATTTGGAGGGATTAAAAAGGTTAGAGTATCGATGGGAAAAGTATATCGACTTAAAAAGAGATTATGTTGAAAAATAAAATTATATTTGACCGAAAAAATACTTGTTTCTATGTTAGGCTCAAAACTTTTACCCTCGTATATTCCGACTCTTAGAAATAGAAAATTTATATTTCAGATAATTAATTATAAATTTAACAAGCGCATATTTTTGCTCATATCAAACAAAAAGGAGAGAGAAAGAAGAAATAATATAATTTGATTATTTCATTTATCGTTCAATAAATGTCTTGTCGAAATTGTAAGTAATTACTCAAAACTGTGAATTTCTTAAAGATTTTCGAAACATATATTATACATTTATACTGAGAAAATTTCATAGACATTCTTATTTATTACACAATTATAATTTTTATACATAAAATTATATACAATTATATATGACGATTTTCTTTTCTCTTCATGCATTGTTAATGTCTTTTATTCTTTTTAATTCTTTCACTATACTACGTTAACAATAATGAACAATAATCAAAAGACGCTGGATTATCGCACGGCGCATACTGCGCGAAAGAGTACGATAATATTTCTATTTCCTTCTCATACGCGTCGCAAGCGCGAGAGAGTACAACGATATTCCTATTCTCTACTCACGGCGCTTCGATGCGAGAGAGTAGGATTGTAGTGGAATATGCATTGCCGGTCTATGATTTAGGCTGAAACTGCTACCTCTGCCGGGAAGGCAGATCGGCTGATCCTGAAAAATCGGAGAAGCAGGAAGGTTGCAAGGCAAACTGAGTCTTACCACCACGATTTGAAGTTCGACCATCGCCAGCAACGTCTCGCGAAGTTCTGACTCGATCTCGTTTATTTCAACAGACAACGGACAGTAATTTCTAGAAGTCAATTGTTTGACAAACAAAAACGCGAACGCAATTTACACGGCTTACAACTAATATCACAAGACAAAAGGAATTCGAAAACGTATAATGCCAAAAAAGGCACCGCGAACACAAAGAATGCACGTGACAAAATGTTATTTTGCGGAATGTACAATGTCAGCAAGGGCACCGCGGACGCGAAGGAACGTTCGAGACTAGAAGCGCTGAAACAAAGAGAAAACAGAAAAAGGAATGCTGAAAAGATTGCTCGCGAAAGAAGTGACAGATCGCTTGGAAACGCAGGCTGCGGGACCATGCGGAAACGCTCGCGAATCGCAGGAGATCGCGGGCAGCTGCCGCACGCAGAATAAAATGCAGATTAAAACTGAAAAGACGCGACGCAGACGAATGACAAGACGCAACGCGGACGAGAATGAAACGCAACGCGGACGCGGGTAAAACGGAGAACACGCGAAAGAGAAACGCAGCGAATGAGACGCGAAACTTTGACGATGGCGCAGAACGCGGATAAAGCACAAAATAAGATGGGACGGAACGGAACAAATATGATCGGAACAGACATGACCGGACGCGGATGAGACGCACGCTGATCGCGGATAAAACAACCGCTCGCGAGCGAGAGAGAATCACATGGCCGACCGCGCGCGAGCGAGAGAAAGAGCGACGGATCACACGCGAGCGAGAAAGAGAGGCAGCACACACGCGAGCGAGAAAGAGAGCGAGAACAAGCCGGTCACGCGCGAGCGAGAGAGAAAGAACGGCACACCAGCATCTCGCGCGCAGACGAGAGAAGTGGGGGCGCGGAGAGCGAGAGGGGCGGCGAGCACCCGGCGCAATAGGTACGGAACGTCGCACGTGATCGCACGACACAGACATGATCGCGACACAGCACAGAATCCGGCACGTACGCGACACTCGACATTACACAGGGCGTGGTCACAGGGCGCACTCGCACGACACGAACGACCACGATGATACCTGGATCTCTCTCTCTCTCTCTCTCTCTCTCTCTCTCTCTCTCTCTCTCTCTCTCTCTCTCTCCCTCCGCTAGACGTGTGGCTGTCTGCGCGTCCGATGGCTGGCACAAGGAATCGCGTAAGCGCAGCGGAAGTAAGTGAGGGGCGCCACAGTCACTCCCCTCTCAGTGATCTTCGCCGGTGGGGAAGGGCACAAAAAGTGTACCCTTTTGGTAGGAACTGTAGATGCTGTTGACTAGGAAGATGCGCTGACTCTAATGTAGATGTCAGATAAGCTGGCTTGAGATAGTCGGCTGAGACCGTCTTCTTCATCCCGTTGACAAGGATGACGAAAACTTTGTCATTGAGTCTCCGGTATAGGGCCTCTTTACGAGTTCATTCGTTTGAACACGTGGATAGGTCCTGAAGGACGAAGTGGCGTGGCCTCATGTGATGGGCCATAGGCGTGATTGACCTGATGTGGTCTCTGAGTGCTGGAAGAAATTCCTGCGGATCAGCTGTGAGATCTTGGGTGACAAAAAACTCATCCGGAATGCGGAGAGACGTGCCGAAGAGTAGCTCAGCCGGGGAGGCCTGGATCCTCCTTGACGGCAGTAGCGTAGGCCAAGCAGAACAGTAGGTAATAGCTGTGGCCATGGTCCGGGTTGCACATCAGGGTCGCCTTCAGAGTCCTGTGCCAACATTCGATGATTCCGTTCGATTGATGGTACGGAGTAGAGTGGGTCCTCCGCGCTCCAACCATTCTTGCGAGGGCTGAGAAGAGAGCCGACTCGAACTGTGGGAGTGCCTTGGTCCGTGGTTATGATGAGCTGCCGAATTGGTAGACTCAGCTACCATAAAACGCTGTGGCCATTGTGCTCACCTGAATGTCCTTGAGCGGAATCGTTGCTGGCTATCTTGTGAAACGATCGATTATTGTAAGACAGTACTTAAGATCGTTTACCTGAGGCAACACGATGATGTCTAGTGGACATGATTGAAGCGTCCATCCGGCACAGTGATCTTAGTTGGAGTGCTATGGTTGTGGCAGTGGACTTTCGCCCGTTGACATGAAAGGCATTCTCGACGGCTGTCTTGGCTATGTCAGCTTGAGCGACCGGAATCTGGAAGTAGGCTCGCTCAACATCCAGAGTTGAAAAGATGCTTTTACCGTGAAAACGTTGAAGTATGTCATCTATGCGAGGAATCGGGTACCTGTCAGGCACTGTCTGGGCGTTCAATCGTCTATAGTCGCCTGTGGCACTCCAACCACCCTTCTTTTTGCCAACCATGTAGTTGGCCCATTGACTGCTCGAAGGGCGGATAATCCCATGGTGCAGCATCCATTCGAAATCCTCGCGTGCAGCTTTGAGTTTTTCGCCTACAAGTCTGCGAGTTCGTTCGGCAACCGGAGGCCCAGACGTCACGATGTGGTGTTCGACGTGGGCTAAGGCTGATGGAAAATGAGGCTTGGCTCTGTCAAGATTCTCGAATTCCTTGACGAGAGCCTGATAGCTTGATGCGATTGGGTCCAGAGACAAACCGGACAGACCAGAAAAGATCCCAAAAACAAAAGTCACGGCGAGATTGCCTTTGCTGGAGAGCGAGGTAAGAGCGTCCCGTAGAACTCGCTTTTTTAAATCCAGGATTAGGCCATAATGATGGAGGAAATCTGCTCCAATGATGACTGATTGAACGTCAGTTATTACAAAAATTCATTTGAAAGCTCGACGAAGGCCGAAGTCGACGGTCAGAATCTTCTCGCCGAACGTGTTGATAGGTGAGCCGTTTGCGGCGTACAAACCGTGTGCGTCGGATGGCCTGAGCGGTCTGGCAATGAGACGTTTCGGCATCAAAGAGATAGCGGAGTCAGAGTCAATCAGGAATTTGATGTTAGTTGTCATAGATATGAAACCGGAGTTCCGTAGAAGGCAAGGCGATTGCGCTGTTATGATTGCTACTCGCCTGCTTCAGATGCTGAGCTGCCGGCTTAGTTTAACGGCTGTTCTAACGACTGATTGACCTTAAAAGAGCAGGGTGTGGTGCATCGCTGACCCGCAGTACCGAATCGCTGATGATAGTAGCAGATGCCTTGAGGCGCAGGTGAAGAAGCTCTTGACCGCGAGCGTGAGCGAGACCTGCTGAAGTGCGAGACTGGAGAGACCGGTCTGGACTGGAGCTAACGAATCAATGAAATGAGCTGCGCCAAGGAGCTCTTGATTTCCAGCAGATCCAACAGACCTGTCAGACTGTCGAGGTTGGTTGACTGTGCCTGAATGCGTCTGGCTGACGACGAAGAACGAGTATACGACGTGGACATCACAATAATAAGAGCTGTTGCTGCCCTCCAATAAATGATCCGCTGCGACGGCAAGCTCATCCAGGTTGGGAGCGCTGAATATTTTCAAGAAGCGCTGAGCGTTGGGTGACAGGACAGAAAGCCACTTGACTCTGAGAATTTCTTCCGAGGCCTTGTCTTCGGAGAGGCTGCGCATCTGGCGCAGGAGCTGCGACTTTTGTCATCCAGTTTGAACTCGTTGAATAGTTTCTGCAGCTGGCGATCAGCGGAATCTATGAAACGGCGAGTGATGTTTTCTTTGAGAAAGGTATATTTGTCCGAGGCAGGCGGAGTACGAATTATATCGGAGACCTCCGCCAGAGATTCCGGGTCCAGAGCACTGATGACTAGGTGATACTTGGGATCGTCTAAGCGGATACGACTCGAGGCGAAAACCGACTCGATCTGGAAGAGATCTGAGTTGGTCTTCCAGAAAGGCGACAGCCTGCAGCTGTTAATAGATTCGACGTCACTGTCTTGAAGATCAGGCATGTGCGAGTTGCTCCGCGCAGAAAGCCGGAAGACCGAGGATGCCTCGTTGGGTGGGCTTCCCGGGCGATGAGAGCGTTGCGGCGGAGGCTGGAGTGCTGAGTTGTCGTTGCGCTGAGCTGGACGCAGCGGAGAGCGGTCCATCATTTTAGACACAAATGGGCACTGACGACACAGAACACGCACTGACTTGAACACCGGACACGGTTGCACAGAAACACTGGTCGGCTGCAAAAAACGCAAAGAAGAGAATAAAGAGATTCGCGCCGCGAGATACACATGAGACAGAATAACGCGCTGACGAGGATCGAACGTCGAGGTCACCAATTTATAGTGGAATATGCGTTGCCGGTCTATGATTTGGGCTGAAACTGCTATCTCTGCCAGGAAGATAGATCGGCTGATCCCTGAAAAGTCGGAGAAGCAGGAAGGTTGCAAAGCAAACTGAGTCTTACCATCACGATTTGAAGTTCGACCATCGCCAGCAACGTCTCGCGAAGTTCTGACTCGGTCTCGTTTCTTTCGACAGACAACGGATAATAATTTCTAGAACAGTCAATTGTTTGACAAACAAAAATGCGAACGCGATATTTATACGGCTTACAGCTAATATCACAAGACAAAAGGAATTCGAAAACGTACAATGCCAACAAGAGCACCGCGAACACGAGGAATGCGCGTGACAAAATGTTATTTTGCGGAACGTATAATGCCAGCAAGAGCACCGCGGACGCGAAGGAACGTTCGAAACTAGAAACAAGACTGAAACAAA
This sequence comes from Pogonomyrmex barbatus, assembly GCF_055798465.1. Classification (NCBI taxonomy): domain Eukaryota; kingdom Metazoa; phylum Arthropoda; class Insecta; order Hymenoptera; family Formicidae; genus Pogonomyrmex; species Pogonomyrmex barbatus. Next base: position 2,760,971 of record NW_028297138.1, read on the forward strand.
CAGAAAAAGGAACACTGAAAAGATCGCTCGCGAAAGAAGTGACGGATCGCCTGGAAACGCAGACTGCGGGGCCACGCGGAAACGTTCGCGAATCGCGGGCAGTTGCCGCACGCAGAACGCAAATTAAAACTGAAGAGACGCGACGCAGACGAATGACAAGACGCAACGCGGACAAGAATGAAACGCAATGCGGACGCGGGTAAAATGGAGAGTACGCGAAAGAGAAACGCAGCGAATAAGACGCGGAACTTTGACGATGGTGCAGAACGCGGATAAAGCACAGAATAAGATGGAACGGAACAGACACGGACGCAGATGAGATGCACGCTGATCGCGAATAAAGCAACCGCTCGCGAGCGAGAGAGAATCACATGGCCGACCGCGCGTGAGCGAGAGAAAGAGCGATGGATCACACGCGAGCGAGAAAGAAAGGCAGCACACACGCGAGCGAGAAAGAGAGCGAGAACCAGCCGATCACACGCGAGCGAAAGAGAAAAAATGGCGCACCAGCGTCTCGTACGCAGGCGAGAGACGTGGAGGCGCACGGAGAGCGAGATCCGGCGGCGAGCATCCGGCGCAACAGGTGCGGAACGCCGCACGTGGTCGCACGACACAGACATGATCGCGACACAGCACAGAACCCGGCACGTACGCGACACTCGACGCTACACAGGGCGCGGTCACGCACTCGCATGACACGAACGACCGCGATGATACCTGGATCTCTCTCTCTCTCTCTCTCTCTCTCTCTCTCTCTCTCTCTCTCTCTCTCTCTCTCTCTCTCTCCCTCCGCTAGAGTGGCTGTCTGCGCGTCCGATGGCTGGCACGAGGAATGGCCGCTTGACACAATGTGGCGGGGAAGGCGGAAGTTACCACACTGGTCGTGATATAAGCGTCTGCTTTCTCGGTAGACGGCGGCGGGCGCGCCAAACGGTGCAGCGGAAGTAGGTGGCAAGGGCGTCATAAGATGATATTTCTATTCTCTTCGGCCAACCCAAGTTACCGACCGCCAAGCGCACATGTACGTGTTTCTTTTGTGTACGTGCCTCGCACACGTGAATCCGCTGCGGTATGGTCAAAACAATTAGAATCGAGACAGAGCGTGACACGAAGTTATATGCTCGGAAGAAAGCGCTCTTTTCATAACTATTTTATCCACAATTATATTCTTATAATTAATGCAATGATGAAAAGTGTTTCGTCAATGTCAGAAGCGTCTATTTGGACGGTACTGATAAAAATTATAATCAGAAACGTCTGTTCTGATGGTTGCAAAATAAAATGAACGCCAAAAGCGTCTAACAGTTCTGATAGTACTGGTTATTAGAAATAAATTATATGTAAATAATTAGAGAGACATGAAAGAAATTATCAATTGCATTCTCATAAGAAGTCCATTCGATATTTTATATACAGTATGATTCGAATAATAAAAATCAGAAGCGTCTATTTGGACGATACTGATGTAAATTATAATCAGAAGCGTCTGATGTTACTGACAAAAATGTATGTCCAGATGATACCGATTATTACTAATGCATTATTTGTAAACAATTGGAGAGATATCTACCCCACACACACACACACACACACACACGCACGCACACGCACGCACGCACGCACGCACGCATGCACGCACGCACGCACATTACATATTAGATTTGTATATGTAATTTTAGAAGATGAGTTAGAGTGAGATGGGCGGCCATCGGAATTCATTCCTTCGCTTTAGGATCCCCTTAAGAACTTACTATACTAGTGAGACAACGATAAGTGAAGGGGTGGCATCGGATTAGAAAACCCTTGATCACTTGTAGTAACTATCTTTCGCTCGAAATCAGAAAATAATGTACCAAGTATGGTATTGAGTACGGTACTGAGTATACAGAACTGTACTGACAGATTGAAGGACTGATAGACTGATCGACTGCTGATTGATTGACCAACTGAATGCTATATCCTTAAAGGGCATTTTATATATATATATATATATATATATATATATAATTCTGTTGAGGAAAACCAACTGCACACGTGCTGTTTTTCAATAATTGAAATAATAGTGTGAGGATTATCCGCGTGGCTCGGGGGGCCCACGTGTTTACCATTTTTCAGTTTCCCGAGAACAAAAATAATAGTGTAAAGATATTCTAGTTATTGCTATCCGTGTGGTCCGTAGCCTGCTTATCATTTCCCAAAATTGTAAGGATTATCTGCGTTACCCAGAGTCTACGTGTTTGTCTATTTTCAGCATCCTGTTTCCTGGTATTTTGTTTTTCTCAATAGAAAAGATATTTAACATCTATTTGTTTATTTAACTAAATATTAATAACTAATTCTCGAAAGAAAAGGATCGTGTAGTTGACACGATGTAACACCCATCTTAGACAAATATCGGAGGTATACGATATTTGCATTGAAAAGTAATGATTCTTCTCTTTCGATAGATGTTATTGCATTTTCTAATGTGAAAAAGAAGAAAAGAAAAGAATCTTAATTTTTTTAGTTTTTCCTAAGTTTCCTTATTTATATTTTAGGCTTGTTTTTCATAGCATGCATACTTAAGTGACGTATTAAAAAAAAAATATATATATATATATTTGAAATTTAGAAAAGAAAATTTCCTGGTGCAGCGATAAGAAACAGTCTTCTAATTTGACATGATTATCTATTAATTATAATAAAAGTAGAATGTAAGTTATAATTATTTGTTTTTCTACCTTTTTTGTTTGTTTGTTTTGTGTATTCTAATATATATATATTTCTAGTAAAATTATTTCAAATAATTACATTTGTTTTTAATAGTTGCATAATAGTCATTTAAACAAAAAGTGTAGTTATTCTTTCTTTTAAAAAAATTCGAACGTATCGGAACGTATCGGAACATATATTAAAGATATTGAAGGTGGGAGAATAATTAATTTAATTAATGTTTATACCTATATGCTAAACATTATTATATATATATTTATTATTATTATTGTTGTTGTTGTTATTTTGTTATTATTGTTATTATTTCTATTTTTATATTAATTAATTATTAATTATTTAATAATTGTATTATTATTACGATGCATATGTTCTTTTCTTTCTATATGGTAAAAAAAGATAAATTTAAATATGGTCATTTAAAACTAAGGAATTGAAAGGATTTATCTTAGATATGTATCCAATACAAAACGCTAGAAGTTAACTACCGAGTGGCCAGATGTTCGGATATTATCTCCTTGACACATTCGGATACACTCTGTCCTTGTCAAAAAAATGTACAAATACATGTGTACATATACTTTTTTGATGCATTCCCGATCCTTATTTTATCGATCTCCATTTGGTCGTGAAGATGTACGCCATTTATGTACATTGACTCTTATGAGTTAAATCATGTGGTACTACTAAAATATCTTTAGAGAGTTTGAGATTAATTGATAACTAATTGCTGATAATAATGCTTGGTGGGAGTAAGATGCATCAGAGATGATTTTGAAGACTGATAGACGTTGGCAGAATTTTTTTTTCTTTTGAGCATGGCATTCTGTATCATGACCCCCAAAGCTATTTTATAAGATTTAATTGTTGATGGTAGAAAGGAGAGAAGATTCTAGTGTTGGAGCTGCTTACTTATGATTAAGCTTAATTAAAACGGAATTGCAACGGTTCCTCCTGAAAATTATTACTTACTGCTAGTGTATTTCGCTTATCTTGTGATTACATTTATTAATTTCGACAGAAGAATAAATATTTACCGCGACTTTTTTTCGATCTGTGCGTATCCTAGGTTATGAGAACGTCTTGAATATTCAGCTATGGTCGTTCTCGTGTGATAAAACCAGGTTGACAAGTGCGGCCTCGTCCTTCAGAGGGTGTACTATTTTTAAGTATCCCTCTTGTCCTTCTACAAGGATTCGGCATAATACTCTTTTTGGACCATACTTGAGTTGGACATTGTCGGGCCTATATATAGCTCACACGCGAGAGTTTGCCACGACAATTTCCTGGAAGCGATCTTCTAGAATGTATAACTCGTTGAATCGCCGTCCTTCGTGTTACACTTTCCATTCTTTGTCCCTGAGGGCTACCCGGGCAATTCCTTGAATCCAATCGTTGTTATTATCCCTCGGTGCTATACGTCGTCATTCTTGATTGCGACAGTTCATTCCAGGTTCATTCTCATCAAGTGTCCAATAAATGAGAGTACTTGACTTCCGATTCATTCAGAACCCAATTTCCTCCATTAGTTCTTTTAGGCTTGGTTCTCCATTTTTGAGTTGTACTCAAAAAAGGTGCAGCAATTCCACTCGGAGTACTTTGCAGTCAAGGCGGCCACGGGCTGGTATCGACGTTATTCCATTTTTCTGCTGTTTGCAAAAATATTAATTATTATTAAAGAAGATTTAATTTTTTAATTATAGAGAAAAGTTGGTTGAGAGGTCAGTGTAACTTCTGTGGAAAAAGGAGGATATATTGGATTTGAATTTGCGCCTTTTGTTGGAATCTCTTGCAGTGCGTTGCTTGGAGTTGTTCAGAATTTTATTCAGGTGGAGGGGCGCTTGCCTCCATAGTTTTTTTCTGTCCGTATGTACTAAAATGTACTAAAAGATGGGGGAGTCCCAAATGGCTCCGAGTAGATGTATCGACCATCCATACACAATATGCAGGGTATATCCGTATACCGCAGTGTCTAGTATTAATTTTATGATTCTAATGGTTATGTATATCCCGAGCATTCCGCTGATATTACCGAAAATGAGAGAACGATTTCAAAATTTTTCTCAGGTGAATGTGGCTATTTTTTTCTATAGACACGTCTAACAGATTAGAGAATGATCCTCCGTTTTTTATAGAGATAGGTTGTTTTAGTATTCCTCGGGCTACAGTATTAAGTATTGCAGGCCGTTATGTTGGAAATATTATGTGAGCCCAAAGATCCTGTAAATTCTTTTCCGTATATATCCCGCTTATGGCGAGTGCTCCAGGATTAATATACTGTGGTAGTTGATTTTATGATAATTAGGGGTAATGATTCATCTGTTTAGGCATGAATTTGTATCATAAATCTCCTAGTAGGTACATGGCAGGTACAAGTTTATTATAATTTACTTCGGGTCCCTGTCGTAGTAAAATGTGTGTTTGAGGAATTAAAAATTGTGTTTGGTTATCTCGTATCATTTGCAATTATAAATATGGTCATAGCACTTATCGGTTGTCGGATAGTCTTACTTCAACTGGTACGCATTTTATTATATATGTATTACTTTTCTGGCTCGTAGGACTATATATCCTGGTCTCTTCATTAGATGGTAAGCGAAGACATCTGGTGATAAGTAGCTACAGCTAAGGCATTCTTTAGCATTTTCTGTTTGAGATTACATTGTTGCAGGAGAATATTTCTGTATAACTGGCTTAATTGTGTGCGGACATGCCTTTCCACATATACGACTTTGGAATTCACATAGGTGAATATATTCAGATTATAGGCAATATTCCTTTATGAAAACTCTAACTCCGGCGGTTGTTACGAAGATAAATAGTTTGGGATGTTCTGTTCGGGTAAGCGTATATCCGCATTTTGCAATAGTTCCCTTGCTGGTTAGGGCGAAGATATATCATGCATATCCTGCGTGACTAAAGAATAGATTTCGTTGGGTCGATTGTTTAATTGGTTGATCATTTTTCCCGCGAATTCTTTATATAATAGGCCATTACTAAGCTGGTAATCATTTTCGAATAATGAAGTTTTAGAAAGTATCTCCTTCTATATCGATACACTGAGTAGCCGAGAGTTCACAGATTACTTTCGAATTGAGTATCACTCTATTGGTATTTACTTTCACTTTGGTTATATAAACTTGCAGGGTGATTTTTATAGTTGCGAGGACGGTAATGTTTGTCCACGTTCCATAAGGGTTTAAATACGTTCCTCTATAACACGTTCCGTCGGCGTCTATTTGTCCTGCCAACGATCACGGGATTTGATGATCGATTGGTTAGGTTGAATGCCCATAATAAGCGTTGCTCCTAGATGATAAGAGGCGCATGTTTATTCATGCTCTTCGGGATACTTCCTGTATGTATGAATATTTGCCATTGGGGACATCCATAAAGTGAGAAAACATCTCACATTTTTTAATTCTATTAATTTTAATTTTACATTGTTGTATTCTTATGCTTCGAAATTCATTAATTTGGAGTAATTGCAGATAAACTTGAGTTTTTTTACAGTCTGCGGCAGAATGTCGCATTCTTTGATGTTCAAGAGTGATAATAGTGTAAATTTGTCTGCGGTAATCTACAGTCATAGCCTATTATTCCATGAGTTTTCCGAATCCATATAAATGTTATCATTATGGCGATCCTTCCGATGTTGGAAGTCTGAAAATTTAATTATTCGAGTTGGCTTGATATGAGAAATTGTTAAGCGATTGGGATGAACTATGCGGCTATTTTTCTTAATTTTAATTTTAACGTTATTTCGATTTAGTATTTCTAAAATTTCGTAGGGGCCTGTATATTGGTCTCCAAATTTCTCTGGTTTGGCCCTTTTAATAAGAATACATAATCCTCTGATTTGAAAATTTGTGATTTAATCTTTCTGTCATAATATTTCTTTAATTTGATTTTTGCTTCGACAATATTTTCGCGAGCATTTCCTTGTATAGTGTGGCGCTGGGTAACTAGATTTATTACATATTCATCATAGTTTGCTAGTTTATCTTCTGGAGTTTTGGCTAACAGTTCACTAGATGGTATTCTTACTATTTCCCCAAAGACTAGTTTGTAGTGTAAACATATCCCAAAGACTTGTTTGGGATATACTTAACCCTTAGAGGGCCGCTATTTTAAAAACTAAAAGAGCTTGTTATTTCCATAAAAAAGAATTTTGAGATCCCCCATCCAGGACCCAAACAAGGACGGATGTGTACAAGTCAGCCCATGACGCCCTAAGGCATAGCGGTCCGGTACGGTACGGCGCAATGTTAAAATTTAAAAAATTTTTTAAAATACAATTTTTTAAGTTTTTATGATTATTGATAATATTTTTTCAGTTTTAGATAATAAAAAAACAGTATTGTTCGCTCTTAGCATTACCCAGAATCAACGACGTGGAGAGCATCTGACTCCATGTGTGAGTGTGTATGGTGTGTGTGTGTGTGTGTGTGTGTGTGTGTGTGTGTGTGTGTGTGTGGTGTGTGCGTGCGTGCGTGCGTGCGTGCGTGCGTGCGTGCGTGCGTGCGTGCGTGCGTGCGTGCGTGCGTGTGTGTGTGTGTGTGTGTGTGTGTGTGTGTGTGCGCGCGCGCGCGCGTGCATGCGTGTGTGTGTGTGCGTGTGTGTGTGTGTGTGTGTGTGTGTGTGTGTGTGTGTGTGTGTGTGTGTGTGCGTGTGTGTGTGCGTGTGTGCGCGCGTTAACTTTTCGCCAGGTATACGGAATCTGTCCTGATTGTTTTTTATAAGACTTCTTACATTTTTCTTTTTTTGTTTATTTAGATGTTCTAACCGCAATAACTCTATAATTTTAGCAAATCAATTCTTTTCTTCTTCTTCTGATACTGCTGAGCATTCATAAGAATTGTCGTTTAAGATAAGTGGCAATCCTCGTGTGGATTTGCCTTTATGTTTTGATTTGTCTATCATTTTTTATGTCTGGACATGCGTGGAAGAAAAAATTTTTGAAGACGGTTTATCCTTTATTCTGGAATTATTAAACTTTTTTTTATTTACTTCTTTCAATGGAATCGTTTTCCTAGCAGATATATGAGAGGTTTTTACTTCATCAGTTTTGTTCGTTGAAAATTTCTTCTTTCTCGAAAATTTAATCTTTTCTAATGAGGTTCAGTGATTTTTAATTTTTATTTCTTTTTGGTAAGACTGTGTCGAATTACGGCCTGAGATTTAATAACTTCCCTCCTTGCAATCGACGGAAGTGGGATATGGTAGAGGGGTACGGAAACTTCCCTCTGCAATTCCAGGATTTTCTGGAGAGATTTGGAAATTTCCCTCTCCAGGGATCTTGGGATCTTTTTATTTTTATTTCTCTTTTTATTTTTATCTTCATTTTCTAATTTCTCATAGATTTGATTTTTATTTTTAGGATTTATAGGATTTTTAGTTCCTTTTTGGTTTGTACCTGTAATCCCGTCTTCAAGTGAATAAACAAGTTCATTCGCATTCTTCAGATTTTTAACTTTTTTGATCTTTTCCATGAAGATTATTAACCTTATTATTGAGAGTTTTGGTACTCAGTGATGTCAACTCGGATTGTTGTTATTCCGCTATAAAGCTTTGTAAATCTCGCTAAAAACCATTAAACTTTTTTGTGCCCTTTTCCACCATAAACCACTAATCATGCTTTTCTACCAAAAAAATCACTGCATCTTCTTCTTAAAACATCAGGAGATACAGTAGAATCTCGGGTGTCAAATCAACTGAGAATACTACCGTGTGACTTTACGCGAGTTGGCGAGATGCGAGCATCCGAAATTATCGGATCTCAATAACGGCTAAACTAATCAAGTTCTAAGTAGGCTTAATCGATAGCTTGAGTTCGACTTGCATAATAAAAGTATTTTTATTTTTCAGTATGTGCCGTACAAGCAGAGATATTGCTACGCAAAGTCCGATTTGGAAATTTTTACTTTAAGAAACGTTGTCATTATTATTATCGTCGTCGCCTTTATACTATTGCAACGTCACGAGATATTATTATTAATCTTATTGACCCAGCGGATTATCAGACTGATAAATCAAGGTCACTGTAGGATTTAGCGAATCAAGTTCGCTGAGTGTGCAGTGATCCTGACTTATCGGCCTAATTTATCCGCAGAGTCAATAAGTCTAATAATATAATAAATACGCGTGCAGCGAAACGGACACATTACGGATAGCAATATATCCAATAAACACACTAATTCTTTTTATTTTTTCCATCTTTCTTTTCTCTTTTTCTAATTTATTATAGAAAGAAATACATAAATTATATTATATCTTCATCATTATATTGTTCATTCGTATTGATTTTTATATCTATATAAACATATATTTCGTAACCTCTAACTACAGTCTCTGCTCCTTATGTCACGATTCTAATTGACTGATTATTAATAAATACACATAACGAGAGTAAGAAAGTAGAAAGAGTGACCGAGATAGTATGCTTGTTGCTCTTTTTCCGCGCATCCGATTGTCGGTCAACGATGTTGTTGAGTTTCGCGGTGAGTTTGATGATTTTTATTGACAGTTGGTGATAATTTATTTTGAAGTGTAAGTGACTCATGTTTGTGTTATTTTGCAAGTAAGTTTTAAAATAAAAAACAATATAAATAGTGTCATTTTAAACGAGTAAAAATTGATATAATATATTTTTATCATACATATTCATGTATTACTTTATTTATTACATGTACATATTTATTACATATTTATTACAATTTTTTAATAATATTACTTTCGAGTTTTTAATACAGTTATGATAATTTATTTAATTAATTTATCAAGAAAATATATTTAATAATTATTAATGAAATAGAATGATCTTTTTAATGAAATGTATTAATAAAATTACAAGAAATCAGGAGATACGGATGTCAAGTCATACGATAAGAAATACATTGTACTATTAATAATATTTATAATGTTATTAAGGAAAGAAATAATATCTGAACAAAATTATCTTTTTTAAAAAATTAAAAAAATACAATTAAAAAATTACGCTACGTTTAGTATATTATTAAAAAAAAATGTCGAATATAAAAGTGTCAAGACGCTTTTCGAACATAGAAAGATGGTCATTTACACTCCGAAACAAACTATGACCAATTATCAAACTCGCCGCGAAATTTAACGACATCGCCGCCAATCGGATACGTGGAAAAAGAGCAAATATGCAATCTCGCTCGTTCTTTCATTCTCTATCTTATTTACTCTCGTTGTACGTATTATAAAAAAGAATGCCAAGTATAAAAGGTGTCAATTATAGACACGCTTTTCGAACACAGAAAAATGATTAATACTATCAAATGTTTGATATCACTATCAAATTACCTTTTTAAAAAAAAGTAAAAAAAGGGTGTCAAATATAAGCAAACCATAATGTAATTGCTATATAATATAGATGTAAAAATATGTAAATTTACATCTATGTTACATAGCAGTTATATTCCTGGTTTACTGGTTAGTGGACGCTTGAAAAAAAAGAAACTGTTGTACCAAATTAAAAAGTAAAACCTAACTGACAATATCTTTTATTTTAAAGAAATGGAATCTAAATGGTACGTATCTCTGTATCTGTATTGAAGAATCTTTTTACTCTAACCTATGTGATAGTAATTTTAATTTAAAAAAAAAAATTATGTTATAAAATTGTTATATCTAACTCAATTCTAGTTGTGATCAAACTAAAAAATAAAATCTAAGTGCTAATATCTTTGAGATCTTTATATTCATTGAAGAGTCTTCCTATTCTAACTTGAATGGTACTTTTAGCTTTAATTAAAAAACAAAAAAATTTGTTTCCATATTGTCAACTCGACTCAAATGATATCATTTGTATAAAAGATTTAATATTAATAACTGGCGCCAAGTTATAATCCTACTATAAAAATTGCTTTATTCTATTAAACTCAAGTGATATGCATTAAAAAATAAAATCTAACTGACAATATCTTTTATTTTAAGAAAATAGAACCTAAGTGGTACGTATCTTCATTGAAGAGTCTTTTTAGTCTAACCTACGCGGTAGTAGTCTTAATTATTTAAAAAAAAATTTGAATTTTAATGAAGAATCTTCCTATTTTGATCCAAATAATACTAGCCTTAATTCATTAAAAAAGAAAATTTTGTTTTCACATTGCCAACTCAAATGACTGTAATAATGTATAAAATTTGTATAAAAGATTTGATATCAATAATTGGCGTCAAGTTATAATTCTATAAACATTGAGCTACAAGTTCACCTTAATCAAATTATGTACTTCAACAGAAAGATTTGATATACCACTATTTAAAAAAAAAAATAATAAAATCCAAGTAATAGTATCTTTAATTTAAAAATAATAAAAACCAAATTATATGTATTAATATATCTTTCTATTCAAACTTTCTATTCAAAACTTCTTTTTCCAACCCAAGTGATAGTAATTATTTAACTCTAAAATATTATTATATCACAAAATTGCTTTACTCAACCTACATTTTTATCACAAAGAATTAAAAAGTAACAGTACAAAATAAATAATAAAATTTTATTCAAATAAAAAAACTTTTTATGTAAAAACACTTGGCCGCCCCAGTAAGCTCGACGAATCTTAATTTCTCTTTTGCCTCTCAGTAAGAAATGGACACTCCGAACGGAAATGTCCTCGTTTTCCACATTGCCACAACACTCTTTCGATCCGAATTTGAACCCCTCCCTTTCGTTATTTCTCTTATTTTCCCTATTGTTTCGTCCAAATTTCCGCACTCCAAGATCATCTTCTTTTCTAAACTTTTCCTCTCCTCGAACGCTTTCGCGTTCGAGCCTTCTTTCCCCACGTTCGCTCTCACATCCTACCTTTCTCTTCTAAAACCGTTTTCTACTCTCCTACCGAAATCCCCGTGAATAACCTTTATAACCTTCGCCCTTTCATTCTCAATGAAGTTACTCCTTCTAGCTGAAGAATTCTCTTTACTAATCCGTCCACGAAAGATGAATCAAATTGCGCGCACGCTATTCTGTCGCGTACCTCATGTGTATGATCGTTCGATACGTCAGGTAAAAAAGCAATAAAATCACCTATTTTCCGGAAAATTCTTTTTCACTTTTCGACGTAATCTCCTTGGAGCTCTACACACTTAGTCCAGTGGTGTTCCAATTTTTTGATCTCTTCGGAAAAGTAGGAAGTCTCGAGACCTTCAAAATACGCATCTACAATAGCGATGATCTCATCGGACGAAAATTTTTTTCCCCCAAGCCAGATCTTGAGGTTTGGGAATAGAAAGAAGTCACAAGGGGCCAAATCAGGAAAATAGGGTGGATGGGGCAGCAATTTGAATCTTAATTCATGCAATTTTACCATTGCAACTGTGAAGATGTGAGCCGGAGCATTGTTATGATGAAAGATGACTTTTTTGTGCGCCAATCTCGGCCGTTTGATTTGCAGCTCTTCGTACAAACGATTCAGAATATAAAATAATATGCTCCTGTGACTGTTTGACCCTTCTGTAAGTAGTCAATGAAGATGATTCCTTGGGAATCCTAAAAAACAGTGGCCATTATCTTCCCGACCGACAAAACAGTCTTCGCCTTCTTTGGCGCATTCACCAGGCGCTGTTTCCACTGCTTCGATTACTGTTTTGACTTGGATGTATAGTGATGGATCCAAGTTTCGTCTACGGTCACGAATCGATGCCAAAAGTCTTGTGGATTGCGAAATGTGTTTTTCGCATACGTTTTTGATCGATGGTTAACAATCGCGGCATCCATCGTGCACAAAGCTTTTTCATTTCTAATTCTTTGTGCAAGATATTATGTTCTACCTACTGAGATGCCTACAATCTCAGCTATGTCTCGCACCTTCATTCGGCGATCTTCCATGACGATATGATTGATTTTTTTCAATCATTTCTGGCATAGTAACTTCAATTGGATGTCCGGGGCGCGCTTCATCTTTGGTTGATGTTTGGCCTCTTTTGAATTCATTAATCTAAAAATAAACGATCTTCAACGCTAGTGGAAAGTTCCCGTGAACTTCATCCAATTCGGCTTTAATCTGCGCAGTCGTCCACTTTTTTAAATAAAAATGTTTAATCACTACACGAATTCGTCTTTCTTCATTTTTACGATAATTTTTTGCCATAATTTTTGTTCATTTCCAATGTCTGCCACATGTAAACTAAGCGTCGCTTTTGACTGAAATTTACGCCAAACGCGCCAATCTCTCTATCTCTAAACCATAAGCCGTGTAATTTTCTTCGTTTTTTTTGTTTTCGACTTACAAATTGGAAATAATATGACATCAAAGCCCTTCCTCTCCCTTCCTCTCTACCCATCCTTCCTGCTCACCCTCCCTCTCCATCTCCTGCCTGTTCAGCCATTCTTTCCCCTCCCCTTCCGCTCTTCTAAAACTACTCCTATCATCTTTTGCCATCCTTTCTTTTCTGTCCATTCCATACATTCCTCCCAGATATGCTACCACGTTTTCTCTCCATTGCCACACATCCTACACCTCCTCTGCTCTTTGTCCATCCAAGTGTATACCTATACCTATTCCCCCTCGTCCTATTTCATTTCCTAGTCTAAATTTTATTACCTTCTGCCATTTACTTTCCCCCCATCCTTGCTTCAGATATTCCAGAACTCCTTCACTTTTTATCCATTTATACTCATCCATACTTATCCATTTTAACTCATTATACCTTGACTCCCTTATCCTTTCCCATCTTTCCTTTCTTTGCAGTTCCTTATCTCTTTTCATTAAATCCTCCAAATTTATCCCCTCCTCCTCTATTTTTTCTCAATCTACTCCATTTCACAAAATATCCTTTTCTTTCCTCCTCCCACTTCAACAGGCCTTTTTACTTCTCCCCTTTCCTTTATCTCTTCCATCTTGCTAATCCCTGCCTTTCCCTTCCTCCAACCTTCTTTCAAAACCTAACGCTCTTCTTCTAATCCTTTCCCTCTCTGTAACTCTTCCCTTGTCGTATATCCCAGTGCACTCCAATTCACCCTTAGCATCCATCTCAGATACCTGTCCTTCTCCACTATCTCCCTCTCTCTCTATCTTCAAATCTCTATTCCACATCTCACTACCGGTCATACCAGAGCATCGAACAACCCATAGCCTCCTTTCCCAGTCTCTTCTGAACCTTCTTTAACCAATCCCCCATACCTTCCTCATACCTCGTATCACCGCTGCTCCTCTTTTCATCCTTTTCTTTACATGCACTTCCTGCCCTCCATTGCTCTGCACTGTGTAGATGTGTACTCCCTCGCCTTCTCTATCACCCCTTCCTTCCATCTCTACTTCAGCTTTCTCTTCCCTCCCCCTTTCTAAATCTCACATTCCTTGTCTTGCCCACATTTAGCTCAAATCCTTTCTTATCTAAATACTTCTCTAACCTTGCCAACATGCTCTTCATTCCATCCTCCTCCTCTACCATATCCGCATATGACAGGGAATACACCCTTCCCCAGTCTAACCCCTCCCCATCTATACTTTCTTAACTCATCCTCTAAATCCGCCATTAGAAGATTGAACATATACGGGCTTAGAGGACATCCTTGTCTTACCCTTCTTCCCCTCCAAAAACAATTTCCCACTCTCTCCCCTGTGCGTATCCTATTTTTTATTTCCCTAAGAATCTCTTCACATTTCATTACGAGCCTTTCTCTTATTCCTCTTTCCCTCATTGCACTAATATCTCTCTATTCATAGAATCAAACGTGGTTCTAAGATCCACAAACAGGGCCACCAGTTTTCCTCCCTTCTTACTCACTTGCCTATTAATTAGATAGTTCAGCACAAATATATTGTCCATCGTTCCTAGACCCTTTCTGAACTCCGTTTGAATCTGAGAATGAGACCTTTTTTCTCTACTTCTTCCCTCAGTCTATTTGCTAACACCGACGCATATATTTTGTACAGTGTCGGCGTCAGCGAGACTCCCCTATAATCTTCAATTTTAGTTCCCTCCTCTTTCTTTACTATTGGCACTACGACTTCTTCATTCCACTCTTCAATCCATCCCTCTCCATTCCAGATCCTATCACACATCCTATCACAAACTATTCCTCCATCTGTTCTCCTTCATATTTCCAAACTTCCGCAGGCATCCCATCTATCCCCATTGCCTTCTTATCTTTCTTCCCTATGAGTATTTCCTTCACCTCCTTCCTTATCAATCTCCCCTTTTTATCCTCCTTTCCTCTCCTTCCTATATCTTCCACCTCATCGCCTTCCATATTCAAATCCCCCAAAGCCTCCCTGAATTTCCTCCCTGTCTTCTACCATCCAGATCCATCTCCTTACTCCTCCGTTCTCTTCTCTCTTTCCCTCTCCTCTTCACTCTTTCCCTTCCTTTCTTTCCTCCCGTTCTTCTTCTTTATCCATATCACCATGGCTGATGATCCGAAGCAATACAGTCCTCGATCTCCATCCTGTTTCTCTCCTTCGTTTCCATACTCCCTATCACGATGACTGTTTCTCTCCTACCGCCCGTCCAATTCCACTTCTGTCCTCTTCCACGTTCCCATTAAATATTGCCCATCCTACTTCCTCCAATTTCCTGAGCAGCACTCTTCTCTCTCTATTTATCTTCTTGTCCTTGGATTTCCTTCCCCATCCTTTTCCCAATATGCTCATTCACTCCTTTCCCCTCCTCTCCCGTTCTGGCATTAAAGTCCCCTCCTATTATAGTTTTTATTCCCTCCTTCCTTTCCTCCATCCACTTCTACACATCTTCCAACTTTCTATCCAGATCCCCATTTATTTACATCCCCATCACCTTCCAATCTCTCTACTCAATTCTACTTCGATCACCATCATACCATTCTCCCTTTTCTCTTCTCTTATCTTTCAATTAATTTCTCGTCTCATTCCTATTAGCATTCCTCCCATCGCTTTTCTCTTTCTACTTTTCTTCTTTGTTGTCTATAGCTCTCATCTATAATCTCTCGGTATGCACTCCCTACATCTATTCCATCCCTTTTCATCCATCCAAGTCTCGCTCATTAATACAATGTCCCATTTCTTTACTTCTATCCAAAAATCCTTTTCCTTATTAACTAATCCCGCCACGTTCCAGAACGCTATTTTAAAATTTTCTTCTTCCTCTTTATGCTCTACTTCCCCTCTCTCCGTTACCATTCCCTCCCCTCCCTCCTGCTTTCTTTCCTCTTTTCCTCTCTCTTTCTCTTCCTTTCTCCATTCTCCTACCCTTTTCCCTCCCCATCTCTCGGCAATCCTTCCCCCCTCTCTTCCTCTCTTCCCCCTCTTTGCATCCTCTCTTTTTTCTTTTTCTTCCTCCTTCCTTTTTTAAATTCTCACTTATCTTCGCCAGGTCCCCAGGCATCTCTTAGTTCCCCCATCCTTTCGTCTCATATCCACCATACTCTCTATATCCAAATCTTCTCTTGCCCTATCCTCATTCTTTTACCCTCCCTCTGTGCCACTCTTATATTCCTTATTCTCTTTTCTCCTTATTTTCCTTTCTTCCCATGTTAAATTCTCCTCTACGTACATCTCCTTATCCTTTAACCTCTACTTTTTTAACATTTCTCTTGTCATTCCCTCACTCTCAAGTCTCGCGATTACCATCTCCCATTTCTCTCCACTGCCTGCTTCTACTTTTTTCACCTCTTCTATCTTAACCTTCACTCCCACCTTCTTCAAAACTCTCTCCTTCAAACTCCCTTCTCCCTCTTTCAGCCCTTTTATTATAATGCTCCTTCTCTTCTCCTCTCTCTCCTTCATTTCCCATCTTCTTTCCAGCCGCTTAATCTTTTCCTTCCATTCCTCTATTTCCCCTTTCCTGCCTCCCCATCTTTGCTAGCTTTCCCTCCTTCTTTCCTCGCTACTTTCATCTCCTCCATTTCCCGTTCCATTTTCTCAATCCTTTTCCTAAGCTGTTCCCTCTCTTCCTCCCACGTCTCTTCCCTGGTCCTCCTCTCCTCTCTCAGTTCTCCACCTCGCTTCTCAACGCCTCCTTCTGCCTTTCCGCCTCTCTTATTTTCTCTCTCATCCCCTTCAATCCCTCTCTCATCTCTTCCTTCAATTCCTCCAAGCTTCTCAAATCATTTTCATTTTTTCTTCTCTTCTCGTCGGCGATCTTACAGTTTTACTATTTCTTTTAAATATATTCTCCTCTTCCTCTATCGTATCTTTCCCCAACATCTCTCTTTGACTCTTCATAATATCCTTCATGCTGCTCTCTTCGCATCTTTCCCTGTACGAGGATAGTCTGAAAAGCTTTTGAGCCTTAACTTGAAGATGACGTTACTTGTCAAAATCATTCTAGTACTACAATAATATATGCTTTGAAAGACTTTTGTGAAAATTTCCATTTTGGGCGCTCAGTTGTTGTTTGATAGTCGTTTGTGTCAGTCGATGTCAGTGTTTTTGTAAAAGTGGAAAAAATTGAATATCGTGCCGTGATTAAATTCTTATATTTGAAAGGCAATACGCCTACGCAAATTAAAATCGAGTTGGACGCTATTTATGGGGACTCTGCCCCATCATTTGCCATCGTAAAAAGATGGGCAGCTGAATTTAAACGTGGTCGTACCAGCTTGGCTGATGATGAGCGTTCGGGATGGCCAAAAACTGCCATCGCTGATAACATCAAAAATGTTCACCAAATGGACGACCATCGAATCAAGGTTAGAGAGATAGCAGAGGCTTATGGGCATATCGAAAGAACGCGTTTGTTATATATTGACTGAAGAATTGGATATGCGCAAGCTATCCGCGCGTTGGGTGCCGCGCTTGCTCACTTTGGACCAAAAACGAATTCGAATGAACATTTCCAAGGCCCTGTTGGAGCGGTTCAAGCGAAACGAGTCAGATTTTTTGCGTCGATTCATAACTGTAGATGAAACTTGGATCCACCACTACACTCCAAAGACAGTCAAAAGAATGGATTGCAAAAGGTGAACCTGCTCCGAAAAAGGTGAAGACGGTTCCATCAGCTGGGAAGGTAATGGCGTTTTTTCGGATAGTCACGGAATTGTGTGTATCGACTATCTTGAAAAAGGTAAAACAATAACGGGAGCGTATTACGCATTACTTGATAAACTGAAGGCAGAAATTTAAAAAAAACGGCCGCATTTGAAGAAGAAGAAAGTGCTGTGCCATCAAGACAATGCACCTGCTCACATTTCGGTGGTCGCCATGGCCAAAATTCACGAACTGCACTTCAAATTAGTTGACCATCCACCGTATTCACCAGATCTGGCCCCCAGCGACTTTTTCCTGTTTCCTAAGCTTAAAGTTTCGCTTGGAGGACAGAGATTTTCATCGAACGATGAGGTCATCGCATACGTAAACGCCTATTTTGCGGAGCAAGACGCCAACTACTTGGAAGGGTTAAAGAGGTTAGAGTATCGATGGGAAAAGTGTATCGACTTAAAAGGAGATTATGTTGAAAAATAAAACTATATTTGACCGAAAAAATACTTGTTTCTATGTTAGGCTCAAAACTTTTCAGACTACCCTCGTATTTCCCTATCGCTCTCTCAATCTCTATATTGCCTATTCTATGCCTGTTCTCCTTTACCTCTCACTACCACTCTACGCTTCTACGCATCTATGTCCGTCACATTCTATACCTGTCATTATTACCACTTTTTTGCTCTCTCTCCACTCTCTCACCCCTCTGCCCGCCTCCTAACTTCTTATCTATCTTATCTCCCTCGCTCTTTTCCCTCCCCGCCCTATTCCTTTCCGCCCTACTCTCCCTCTACTTTTATAGTTTTCTCACACACCATCCTTCACTCTCTACTCACACTCCCTTCTCCACTTCACTCCTCACTCTCACTTCACTCTCCTTCGCAAAAATCCGTCACTTCAGGTTATCCGACCGGAAACGGAAGTCCATTTTGACATGTATTTTGATATAATATTTCTGGAACTAACTTCTCTCGTATTTAATGAAATTCTCCGTGTTATTTTCTCAAATCGCAATTTGAAATTTTTATTTCATTTATTATTTTTTGCACTTCATTAATTATTATTAAAAGAAAGATTACATTTTAATAATAACGTTTATGTTTGTAATACTAACAGCTATTTTTTAAATTCATTTCCTTTTTAAAAAGAATATGCTCTCCGTCAAATAAATTACGAAAGAAATAAATTGTTATCTTAAAACCCAAATTTATTTCAATAGTATATAAAAGTTGTAAATCTTAATTCAGTTTTTTGCTATGAACCTTTCATATTTCCATATGAATGACCATATCTCTCATATTTATAAATTCATTCTAATTTTCCATAGCTAAATTTAGGAACTTTTTGTTTTTTTTTAATCAAATGATATGTTTGTCATAAGATAAGAGAAAGCAATTTTTAACTTTTATTTTGTATAACTCCAAGTTAAAAACATTTAGAATCTGTTCGTTCCTGTTTTCTGCCGCTATCCAATATCGTATAACTCAATAAATTTAAATGATTTTGTTAGCTATTAAACCGAAAACCTCTCATCTTCAAAACATTTATACAATATCCTATACAAAGAAAAATTTCAAATAACTCGATAAATTTAAATAATTTCGTTAGCGATTAGGTCGAGAAATCTTTCGTCTTAAGAAAAACATTTAGGCAATGCTATACAAGAAAATGTCAAACGACTCAATAAAATTAAACGGGTTTATTAGCTATTAAACGCCGAAAACCTCTAGTCTTCAAAACGTTTATACAACAAACTCTATAAAAAAAAAAAACAATTTTTCTTCCGATCCTTTTCGCATACCATGTCATAAAAAATGCTTTCCATTCTCGTCAGTATATTCCCTTCAAGCGTTCACTATTTTTCTTTTTGCAGTCGCCATTTTGTCGGCCACCTCGATCGGACCTAGACACCTAGAACTTCATTCTCTTCCCCTACCCTTTCCGTCTGACATTTCAATTACCAATCACACGCCGAGCAGCTGGAGAATCCTATCAGAATGCGTATACCGTGTCACAATAAATGCATTTACTCGTCAGGTCAAATATATTTCTTTCAAACATCCACTATCTTTCTTTTCGCAGATATCATCTTGTCGGATTTCGAAAGGGTCTAAATTTTCTTCCCTTTCTCTAGCCTTTTCAATTGGCAACCAATCACACGCCGAATAGTTTTGAAAGAATCTAATCAAAAGCTCCCTGCTTACCTAATTATCACCTGTAATATCCATCGACTAATCAGAACGCTCCGACTAATCACCTCATTAGCCGGTCACACAACCAATCAGAACGCTCCATATGTAGCAAACAGTTTGAAGGCCATGCTTCTGACGCCAATGAGAATGTGAAGGAGGTGTGTTTTGACGCCCCGTAGTTGTCCACATATTACTAATTTGAACAGAGCGAAAAATACATATCATGTGCATCCAGACTTAAGCCCTACAAGAAACAAGAATAGAAATTAGGAATAAAAGGAATAAAAAGTGAATATTAAATTATAATTAAATTATAATTAAATTATAATTAAATTTCGGAAATACAAATTAGAAATAAAATAATGCAAAATGGATAAAGATAAATGTAAAATGTAACTGTGATAAATGTCAAATGTATCTTATTTGTGTTCATTATACCTTCATTATATTCGTTACATTTTAATCTTTATTCCTAATTTTTATTTTTAAAGGTATTTCAATTTTTACTCACAGCATTGTCCAAAAAAAGACACTACTGCTGAATTCGATAGAGCGTTCTTATTATCTCATCTTAAATACCATGAAAAAAAACTTGAATCTAGTGATCACCGCTTTGTTAATAAATGATTACTTTATCAACTTTATTTTTGATGATATTTATGTAAGATTAAAACTTCTTTTTAAACGAAATGATCGATCAATCACGTCAAATACAATGATGAATTCGCAAGAAACAAAATGGTTCACATTACCTTTTGTTTTGAGAATTTCAACTAAATTCAAAAAAATTATTGATGATTTTGATGCTAAACTCACGTTTTTTAAATAAATTAATCAGAGTTCATAAGAACACTTTATCAGCATATTTCAAAAAAAATATAATACAAGATCTGTTGTAGTAATTGCGATGCGTGCTATGTCGGATAAACTATGAGATAATTAAAAACGAGATTACAAGAATGTCAAAATTACGTAGAAATACAAAAACGCATTCTGATTTAATGTCATTAATTTTAATTACTTTCTGATTGTAATGAAATTTCATAAATTTACAAATAAATAATTAAATACTCATGTATGGACTAATTATTATTATCATCATTGTTATCATCGTCGTTATTCATATAAACGCATAAATAAGAATGTAATAAAGACGTTGAAATGAAACTTATAAAGATATTAATATTTCTTTATACAATTTTTTTAAATTATTACAATAACTACTTAAAAATTTTATTTAGAAAAAATATACAGATATAATTAAATAAATAATTTTTTTTCGAACATCTACAATAATATAAATAATTACTGATACGAACAAATTTTTAATACAAAAAAAGAAGTATACGAAACAGGATTTGAACACGCGATCTGCCTCATACAAAGCCAACATCTTATCGACTGTACTACTGCTGTTCTTGCTTAACAGTGACGATCTAACGTATAAAGTGTTGCGAGTATCGCAACTCAGATTACGTAAACCGATCTTGTCATAATACTGCTGACCAGCCAGATCCCAATGATTCTGGCTAATCCGAAATTTATAAAATATAATGTTAAAATAAGTTTAAATAATAGAACAATGTGCACCCTTGCCAATTGAAACAAACCAAGGTGCAATTCGGCAAGGACGCTGACTCTGATAACATCATGTCGAAACGCTGACGTAACAACGTTTCGACACGAGGACGCGTCGAAGCTGCATAACAGCAGACCGATAAAAAGCGACGAAAGTAATCAAGCGGCGTTTAGACGCCCAAGTTCCGACGCGTAGACGTAAAGAAAGTGTAACCTAAGTGCGCAACGATCAAGTAATGGCCAAAAAAACAAACGCAAAATTTTCAATTAAATAAAACTTTTTATTTCATTAAACAAGTGTGAAGTTAATGGCCCTCTTCTCTCTCTTCTATCATTTTCCTAGTTGCGTCCGGAGCGGCACAATAAAAGCGTCGCGCCGTATATCAGCCGACTAAAATCATTTTTTAAAAATCAATTTCTTCGAAACTATGGGCCATTAGCGAGAACGACCGGACGCGTATCGTTTTTTTTTTGTTCAAGAACAGCCTGTATAAAGCACATCAAAATACCCCGACCTGGTTCCTCTTGTAAGCATGAAATGTGTTGTACTCTTATTTAGCATTCTTACTGTAAACTGTGTTCATTTAGTGAATGACAACCATTTTATGCCAACTCTTCCGTTTTATTTAACATGACAGATACATGTACTGTCTCATAGAGATAGATGACAGATACATGTATCTCATAGAGATCAGAAATTATTAAAATTAATGATTTCTAGTTGATTGATATGACTGATATAAAATCATTGATTTTTAGCTTTGATTATTGATTTTTGGTTGGGCTCAACGACTAGATATAGAGTTAAACTTTATTGTAAATCCAGTGCTGAAATTTAGATATTTCTTTTTTTTTATAAAATAGACGTTTTATACATGAAAATTCTTTATTGTATATTGTTTACGGGTCGCACGAAGTCTCGTTATGGCAGGTGTCATGACACAACGGAAATCCTCTCGCAGAAGCAACGAAAATCTTCGGGAACGCGGCAATGACGAAAAACTTCCTATGTGATAGCTTGCTTCAAGCTATGGTTTTTGGTCGGCTTTTGTGTACACTTCATACGAGGTCACTTCACTTCTCATGACAAATGCGGCAGCGATAACGAATTTTGATCCAGATACGAGAAGGCAGTAAAAGCGAAGGTCGAACAGAGAACACTATCGAACCATTTTTAGAGATCCGTCGATCGGGAGCGAGAAGCGAACTTGCCTGTCGTGTGCAACAATGTTCATTGATCCTAATTTCGAAAATCATATAGCTGAGCCGCGCGGCGGATTCCACAGAACATGTGTTGATCGTGTGCGTTCCATGTACGCGTGATGTTTACAATTAGAAACATGTAATGGGTGATCTACGGGACAAAAGAATAACGAAAGTTTCACTTGAATTATCCTATTCCAAAAACCGCCGCCTCATATGCAGACATTCGAAACGGTTTCTAATACAACAATAACGACAATAGCGTAATTTTTTTAATTTAAATAGGCACACTATAACATAATATGAATGTGATACGCAAAGATAAATTGATTTTAATCAAAAACTATAGAAAATGTAACATGTTTATTTTATGGAGCACTTCCGCCGTGACGGAAGCTTTTGAATATTCTGCGTTGATATCAGGAAGGAAGTACAATTTCGTAATCAGACGTTGTATTCAAATTTGCTGGTTTTAATGATAACAACGCGGGTTACATCGTTATCGCCGAGAATGCAAGCGAGAATGCAACCGAGTTCCCATTAATTGCCCTCCGCCACTTGGCGGAGCCAATGGATTACGCAGCAGAACGATTTGACCAATTTTGGCTAGTCGCTGTACGGTGTGCTATTTTGGATGTTGTTGAAGGTATACAAATAGTCGCTTGATCACGACTTCCAAAGATCTTCGATTAGACACTGGATTAATTGCCAGTGCGATAATCTGTTTTCATCTGTTTTTAATTCAAGCACGCTAGATTCGGAAGGAGCAATAAGAGTTCCAATAAGAAAATGACCGGGAGTTAACGCTCGATAATCGTCAAGGTTTTCGGAAACGGCAGCGATTGAACGAGAATTAAGCAAAGCTTTGACATGACAGAGCAGCATGGACATTTTTTCTTCAAATGTGTATGAAGACCAATACATCGTTTCAGATGATGCTCTACACTACGAATACCGGCTTCCCAGAGACTGTCGAAGTGCGGTGCTGCAGGGGGTAAAAAATTCGCCGTCTTATCGACCGCGAAATAATTCAGAAAATTTGGATATTGCCCTACTAAATGCTTCGGACAATTCTCGACTTTGGAAGGTAGTTCCGTTATCCCAATACAGAGAGCGGCAAACCTTGGCGGGAAACGAAACGTTAATATGCGGCGAAAAAAGAGGACGAACTATAATCGCTAACGAGCTCTAAGTGAATGGCCTTGTTAAATATACGAATAACGCAATATAGACCTTCTGTGACTTGTGACCTCGGCCAGGAGCAATTCGGATCGCGTGCGGTTCTGCATAATCAACGCATGTACAAAGGCTTAAATTGTGCGATTAATTCGAACATCTGGTAGATCAGCCATTTGTTTAGCAAACACTGCGGCTCTTTCGTGCGCACATGGTATGCATTTGCACAGGACGGAATGAACGGTAGCGTACGAGGATTCAAAGTTCACTCCGCAACGACGCACGCGAGTGTAAATTGTCCGGCATGCAACCTTCTCAAATGATGATACTCGACGATAAGTGCCAAGAGCGGATGGAAATATAGAACGATTGGATTCTTTGTCGTCACCGAGAGATTAGCGTTGTTGTACCGCGAATGGGTTACGCACTTACTATTTGGGAAAGTCGAGTTCGCCAAGTCTGAGCTAGAATTTCGAGCAGAATCGTTGGGTGTAAGGTTCTTCGTTAAATCACTTTCACTCACTTTATTAATAATTGATAACTGATAAATTTATTAGTAAATGTACAAAGTATTATTATTATACCTGATAACTTGGTTGACGACGATTTATCGAGTGAGAGACCAACATCGCTCTGGAGTACCGGTCGTGGGGATTCGAAAGAATACATGTATATATGTATATTGTATACATGTGTATATGTATATTGTAATATGCGTATATGTATGTATCATTATATTGTTGACATGTTATTCTAAATATGTTATTTGCGATAAATATCACCACATGCTTCGGTAATCGAAAGGATAAGATGTCTGCCCTGTAAGCAGGAGATCCAGGTTCGATTCCTGGCTGAGGTGATATTTTTTCGCAAAAATGATTACAAGTTTTTCACGACTGGTTCGTGATCGGACCCCGCTGTGACGCACACCCTGCCTTCTTATTTGGGAGTTCGAGCCATGCTTGATGCAATCTCTCCTGCCGCCCTGCAGGGGGACCCATTGTTCTTTCTTCGCCTGTTTGAAAAAATGCGGCTTCGCCGCACTTCACTCAGAGGGAATAATTGGTTTTTCCGGCTCTACTTTGCAACGAGAGAAACCCCGTGTAGCTTCGATGACATTGGCGACTGAGAAGTGATGGGATCGAACAAGCGTAAGCGGTGAAGCACTGGCGCACCAGAAGGATTATTTATATATTTGCCAATGGCATTGGAGGGTGTCGCCGCTGCGGTTCGACCTGCATCCATCGAGTGAGAGACCAACATCGCTCTGGAGTACCGGTCGTGGGGATTCAAAAGAATACATGTATATATGTATATTGTAATATGCGTGTATGTATGTATCATTGTATTGTTGACATGTTATGTTCTAAATATGTTATTTGCGATAAATATCATCACATGCCTCGATAGTCGAAAGGATAAGATGTCTGCCCGGCAAGAGATCCAGGTTCGATTCCTGGCTGAAGTGGTATTTTTTCGCAAAAATGATTACGAGTTTTTACGACTGATTCGTGGTCGGACCCCGCTGTGACGCACACCCTCCCTTCTTATTTGGGAATATTTTCTCACGCACACAGATTCAGATATCGTCGGACGACTCGACACGATACTCGACTCGTGATACTCGGGAGGCCGACAACCATCACTTAATATTTATCACAACTCGTGTGGAATTAACGATGGATTTTCTGTACTGTGACCGATCGCGAAAGATTCTCACTTCACGTAGTACTTCGTATGATTCCGCTTGATGTCATTATGCGACATGATATAATGCGTTCGATATCGCTAGATCAGTGCTCTGAGAGTGCGTCGTTCGATTGTGCAGTATTGTCAATCGATATTGCGCACAGTTCAGCTGGACGCGATTAAGGAATTTGTCGATCGAGCTTTTTGCAATCGTTTCATACGATGTGTTTCCGTAGTCTTTCGAAAGAATGATCGCAACTTTTGCAAACTTGCCCTTCCGTAATCTTTAGAAAGCCTTTTCTCGAAATTTACTGTTTTTCGCAATTGTTTTATGCGACGCGTTTCCGTCTTTCGAAACTTACTGTTGCTATGCGAACTGCTTTTATATCTAGTTGTAGGTATGGCTATAACATTCCCCCTCCCCCCCGCCGTTGACAAAACGGGGGCGCAAGGTTTTCGCTATTATTTTACAGAAAAAAAATTTTTTTAATCTGATACAATTCTTGTTACAATCGTTGCCTTAAAATCATGTACTCTCGCTTCTTCTAACGGCACGATTTATAGCGCGTAGTTCGCTGTTTCTACTTAGATCTATTAATATTTGTTTGATAATATTTTGTCGTTTTTTTCTTTTTTATTACAACTATCATCGCTATTGTAACGATTACTATTTTTAATGTGGTACTACTTATATATATATATATATATATATATATGATATACGAAATGTTTTTGTAAGAAGGGCGATTTTTCATTAGTATCCATTTTGTCGTTTACCTTGTTTAATTTTTTTGTTAGGTCCGTAAGGTCTGTCGCGTCTTGTAAGGTCTGTCGCGTCTTTTAATTTAACTTTTTTTATTTTATTTCTGTTGAAAGTCTCACCTAATATTGTTATATTATAATTTGATAGATAGGTATTTTTATTTCTTTTTACAATTCTTGATTTTATTATAGTGTCCGCTGTGACTATTTTACAATTATTTGATACTGTTATTTTTCCTGTATTTGTAATGATTCTACACGTTTCTATATTATTTTTACATAAAATTGTGATAGTTTGTTTCGTTGGTGGAACATAATCAAGAATGTAAATTACTTAAGGCTATCCATATACTATTCTTTATCATCATATATTTAACTTTACAATTTTTATAATGGTAGTCGGTTTCTATATATATATATACATATAAAATAAAATATAATATATATAATATAATTATATATATATATATATATTTATTTATTTATATAATGTTTATATAAATTATTATTATTTATTTCATATAATGGGTCAGTTTTAATATTATTAATCGGAAAGCTTTGTTTACATAAATAATTTGGATTGTCTTAGCTTTTCTTGAGTCAATCTTGTATGTATGTCCTTGTATGTATGTATGTGTGTCTAGGGCTATTAGTGGATTGTTGATTTCTATTAATTAGGACATGTTTTGTTTATATACAATATATTGTTTATATTACAATAATGATATAATGTTTAATATTTTGTATGTCGGAAGTGAAATCAGTGGGAAATGTAGGATTGTATAACGTAGAATTGTCTGTGTTGTTACAGTTCGCGCTTATAGTTGTTACTTTTTCCATTTTCCAGTTTTCTTTCCTTATTTGAAATGGATAGTATAATTCTTGAGGTATTTGTGTTGTTGCTTCTTTCAGATTTTCTAATATTTTTTCTAGTGATATTAGTCACGGATATAATATTCCATTTTTAATCGCGGTTAGTGTTCTAGTGCATCTTCTGCGTGTTGTGTCGGATAGAACTGTATTTATCTTTTTATATTAATAATGTATATATTACTTTTAAAAATATTTGTAAATAAATTTTTTATATAATTTTTATATAATTCTAGAATAGTAAATCCTTATAATTACTATTCGCTCCAATAGTAAACTATGTACGATTTTACTAGTAATGAATAGTAAGTGCCTACAGTTATTATTCGTTCCAATAGTAATTACTTATAATTCTAATAGTAATGAATAGTAAATGCTTATAGTAACTATATCCAATAGTAAACTATTCATGTTTCCAATAATAATGTCCCATAATACTATACAAAATTTCAAGTTTAGTTTTAATGTTCATTGATATTTTCGCAATTTATTTTTGTTATTATTATAGTTTCTAATTTTTTAATTGCGTTAGCTATTGACATTTTCGTTATTTTGGATCACTTTTTCTTGATTGTTTATGTATGCTATATCGCGTTTATAATTTTTATTTGGTTTATTAATTTCTATTATATGTTGCGTCGCTTGTTATTTAGTGTCTAAAATCTTTAATTGCTTTTTGATTAATTTTCTGTCATCATTGTTCATTGTTCCGAATAATGTTTTGGCAATTGTTGTTATCTCGTCGATCAGTCCTCGTCTTTTTTCGTATTTTGAGTCTTATATATAATGATATATAATGAAGATAATAATATATAATGAATTTATTTTTTTCATGTTTTCAAATGTTTTAGCCGTTAACAGTTGTTTTTCACTATAGTATTATAGTCTTGACATGATCCTTTATTTGTATATGCTAACAAAATACATTGTTGTACTCCGGATGGGCTACAATGTTAATTTTAGAGATAGTCGGGTTCGTTAAGCCTAAGGAGTTGGGATTCCGAGCAGGATCAAAAGAGTGGAAGGAAATCTTCTTGAAATCACTAACACACTTTCTTTATGTTACTTGGTTTATTTAACAATTGCACAATTTCTTGGATTTAATATTGCTTATTTTATTTCTTTCACACACGGTTAAACGTCGGCGGCGCGTATCGCGTTACTCTGGCGGCCGTCGACCGAATATGTCACCTGAGACGCTGATAGTACGGCTCGCGTGAACTTCGCTGTGCTCGTGTAATATCTTGCGCGATAATTATAATAATTATAATAATTATATAACGATTCCGAACGACGTTATGCTTGATTGATTCCCGACTCTATCTATTCCGCCTTGTGTAACCGATTATATAGTCTGATCGATGCCCGGTCAGCATTCTGATCGATTGCGTGATATTGATTAATCAATATTACGCTCGGTTTGATCATCAAGTTTAGGAATTTGCTGATAGGTTTTTTCGCAATGTTCTCGCGATGCATTTCTGCGGTCTTTCGAAAGACTGGTCGCAATTTCGGCGGTCACACATTTGTGTCATCTTTCGAAAGACTTTTCGAGATTCATGCGACCTAATTTTGTTGCCATGCGGACTACTTTTATTATTGGTTGTAGACCTGGCTACAACATCCCCCCCCTGTTATTAAAAGAAAACGGAGGTACGAAGTTTTCGCTTTTTACATAATTTTTTGTTTTTTCCGCTACATTTTTTGGTATAATCGTTTACTTAGAATCGAATACTTTCGCTTATTCCAACGGCGCAATCTACATTGCATGAGTTATTATTTCATTTTGTTTTTTCTTTCTTAATACAATTATTATTGTTGCGATAACAATGATTATTATTAATGAGCTGCTAATTGATACAGGATATACAAAGTGTTTTTGTTGAAAAAAAGGTATCTCGTTATTGCTTATTTCGTTTTTCATGTCATTTAATTTCTTTGTTAATTCTGTCAGGTCTGTTGCGTCTTGTATAACTTTTAATTTTATTTTTTCTGTCTTATTTGCCTTGAAAGTTTCGCTTAGTAGTGTAATGTTATATTTTGGTAGATACGTTTTTATTTCTTTTCCCTTATTGGTGCTTGTCGATTTTATTGTCGCGTCTGATGTGACTATTTTGCAATTGTCTGATAACGTTATTTTTCCTGTATTTGTAATGGTTGTACGCGTTTCTTTATTATTTTTGCATGAAATTGTAATAGTTTGTTTCGCTGGTGTGGAATATAGCCAAGAATATGAATTGCTTAAGGCTATCCATATGCTATTTTTTATTGTTATGTATTTAATATTACAATTGTTATAACAGTTGTCATTTTCTATATATATATATATATATATATCTATTTCGCATAGCGGGTCGGTTTTTACATTTCTAATTGGAAAGATTTGTTCGCACAAGTAATTTGTATTTATTTGCTTGCATTGTTTTTCGTGAGTTAGTTTTGCGTACGTGTGTCTGTTAGTATCCAAAGCGATTAATGGATTGTTCGTTTCAATTAATGCGGATATATTTTGTTTGTATGGTACCGGTAGTGGTATTACGTTTAATATTTCGTATAGCGGAAGTGCAATTAATGGGAAATGTAGGATTGTATACACGTTTGTTTTGTCGCAGTGCGCGCTCATTGTCGTTACTTTTTCTATTGTATGCCAGTCCTCTTCCCTTATTTTAAATGGGAAATATGATCCTTGTGGTATTTGTGTGATTGCTTCTTTAAGATTTTTTATTATTTCTTCTAGCGGTATTAGTCGCGGGTGTAGTATTCCATTTTTTATCGCAGTTAGGTATTCTAGTGTGTCTTCCGCGTTTTGTGTCACTGCGGCAAGTATTGCGTTGGTGGTAAAGTGTTCTTTTATATTTTCGCTACTTATTTCCGTTGTTAGCGTCATTTATACTTTTTTGATTGCGTTAGCTAAAATGTTTTCGTTATTCTGGATTATTTTCCGGGCCTGGGATTCTTCTTTGGTGAGTCCCAACATTTTTATTTTCTTATTATTTTTATTTTATTCTGTATTGTGTGCTTTTTCTTTTATCTCCTTTTTAATTTTCAACGAACGGTTTAATTCGGTTCGCGTGCACATTTATCGTTCGGCGGCCCATTTTTATTTTATAGTTTAAATCGCTTAATTTTTCTAAAATTGTGTAGGGTCCGATCCATAACGCGTCTAGCTTTTTTGATCTCCCTCGCCGAACTGTTTCGTTGTGTAGTAGGACTTTATCTCCTATTTCGAACGTGCGTATTTTTGTTTTTCTGTCGTAGGTTTCCTTCGCTTTTTGTTTTTCTTCTTTTACATTTTCCTTCGCTATCTGATTCGCGGCTCGTATTCTTTCACGGAGTTCTTGCGCATAATCATCGTATGTATACGATGATTTCGGTGAGCTAGTTAGGGCCGTAGATAGTGGTGCCTGGTGCCCTATACCAGTTCGAACGGCGTGAATCCCGTAGCGGTGTGCGGTGTCGTATTATATGCGAACATCGCATACGGTATCCATTCGTCCCAGTCTGTCTGATCATTATTAATATAATGTCGTAAATATTCGGTTAATGTCCGATGTGATCTTTCGAGTGCTCCGTTTGTTTCTGGATGATAGGCCGTCATTTGCAATTTTTGTATTTTTAGCAATTTGCACGTATTTTTAAATAATTCGCTTGTAAAGTTTGATCCTTGGTCGGTCAGGATTTTGTCTGGAATTCCATATTCTAATATAATTTTTGTGACAAATTCTTTCGCTACTGTTGTTGCCTCTTGATTTTGTATTGGTATTCCTTTGCTAAATTTTGTTAAACTGTCCTGAAATGTCAATACATATTTGTTTTCCATCGTTGTTATAGGCAAAGGTCCTACAATATCTAACGCGCATTTCTCAAATGGTTTTGTTGGCGTATCTGTTATCATTAACGGTGCTTTAGCGCGTCGTTGCAATTTATTTTTCTGGCAATATTCACATTTTGAGATGTATTGTTCAACATCTCTTTTTAATCCTGGCCAGTTGTGGTGTAATCGTATTCTATTTATTGTTCGTTCAACGCCCTGGTGTCCTCCTATAGGTGCGTTGTGGTATTCATATAATATTTGTTTCTTTTCTTCTTCTTTATATTGTTTTTCTGACGCGACGTCGTCAGTTTGCTGCCTTTCTGTTATTGCTGCTACGTTACGGCTCAATGCGTCAGCGTTAGCGTTTGCTTTCCCAGCTTTATGTATTATTTCATAATCGAATTCTTCCAATTTTAATCTCCATCTGACTAAACGTGATCCGGGATCTGTTACGTTAAATAACCATATTAACGGTTTATGATCGGTAATTATTTTAAATTTTGTCCCGTATAAATAAGGTCTGAAATGTTTTACTGCCCATACTATTGCGAGTAATTCCTTTTCAGTCGTATTATAATTCTGTTCTGCTCGCGATAGTACACGGCTGGCGTACGCGACGGGTTAGTCTTGACCTACCTCGTCTTGCGATAAGACGGCTCCTATTGCATAATCCGATGCATCCGTTGTTAGGAGGAATTCTCTCGTGAAGTCTGGATATTTTAATATCGGTGCCGTCGTTAATTTATTTTTTAACATATCAAATGCGTTTTGCTGTTTTTCGGTCCATTCGAATTTCTCTCCCTTTTTTGTGAGTTTTGTTAAAGGTTTTGCTATTCATGAGAAATCTTCGATAAATTTTCGGTAATATCCGGCTAATCCGATGAATGATTGCACATCTTTTACTTTTTTGAGCATAGGGAAATTTTTTACGGTGTGCAGTTTTGATGGATCTGGCGAAATTCCATTTTCCGTAATTATGTGTCCTAAATAAATTACTTCTTTTCTTAAAAATTCGCACTTGTCCGGTTGGAGCTTTAGATTGTTCTCTCTTAGTCTTTGGAGAACTAATTTTAATCTTTTGTTATGTTCTATTAGGCTAGGACCATATATTACAATATCGTCAAGATACACTAGACATTTAATTCCTTGCAACCCTGTTAAAATTGAATTCATTAATCATTGGAAGGTTGCAGGTGCGTTTTTTAGACCAAATGACATTCTATTAAATTCATAATGACCGTATGGTGTAGAGAATGCCGTTTTATTTTTATCTCGCTCCGTCATTGATATCTGGTGGTAACCTGATGCGAGATCCAGTGTCATGAAGTATTTCGCGTTGCCCTGATCAAGTATATCCGTTATATTGGGCAACGGGAATGAATCTCCGATTGTGAGATCATTTAATTTTCTGAAGTCTATTACAATTCGTAATTTTGTTTTTCCTGATGCGTCTGTCTTTTTGGGCACGACTAATAGTGGTGCGTTCCATTGGCTGACGCTCGGTCTGATAATTTCTTGTTTCAACATTTCTTGAATCTGTTTATTTACCTCGTCTTTGTGTTTTTCCGGTAAACGATAAGGTCGTACGTTTACTGGTGATGAATCTGTTCGTACTGATATTTCATGCTTAATCTTTGTTGTGCATGATAATGTATCCTCTTCTAGGTGGAACACGTCATTATATTCGTGACATAATTTTAATATAGATTTTCGTTCTTCCTAATTTAAATATTTTGTGCGCAAGGAATTGTTTATTTGCTCTTCTCGAGCTATTGATTTTGTCTCTTTATTTTTTGTCTGTATTGCGTTCACAGATTCTTGTGTTATTTTTTCTTGTATATTTATTTCTTCTATTATCACTTGTGGTACTTGCACACTTTTTTCTTCTTCTGTAATATTTATTATACTTATTGGGCATGTATAATTTCGTGGTTCAACTAAGCAACATCCAATAAAAATTCCAGGTATCATTTCCTCTGGTTTCGTCAATCCAATTATATTTTGGTTAGTCGTGACTTGCACGATTGTTTCGCTGCGCGGCCCTAAGGTTACGCGCCTGTATGGGTACAGTCTGAATTTCGTATTTTGAAATTGTACTAAATTTGTTTTTGGATTGAACGCAGTCATGTATTTCCAAATAAAATCTGCTCCTAGGATTGCATCGTATTCCATTGGCGCATTATCTCGCACTATGTATATGGGGTGTCGTATCTTTTTTCGCGACAGTTGCACCGTAATATGTGTTTTGCCCAATGTTATTATTTCATGTCCTGTTATGCCTGTTAGCTTAGTTTTTTCTTCATAGATTAGGACGTGGTCTAGAACATGTTTCAGTTTTATTATTGTTGCTGATGCTCCCGTATCAAACAAGAAATTTATTTTTCTACCTTTGGCTTCTGCAATCGGTAATGTGATCGCATTTAATCCAGTGTTGACGAGCGGTGTCCCCTTGACGTGTGTCACGCGATACTCTGACGCGGGACGCGGGACGGTCGATTTATCTGCGCCGGTTTCGCTCTTTTTATTTTTAAAGTTCTTCGCGGAATTTTCTCTTCGCGAATTCGAAAAATTTTTTCCGGAATTTTTGCTGTTTTCCATTTAATGTCCAACATTCGTGTCGTAAATGTCCTATCTTTTTGCAATAGCTACACTGTTTTTCAATTGTATTTATTCGTGGTTGCCTTTCTGGCTTAGGCAGGGTATATCTGTTTGAAAAACGGCTAGTCCTACAATCGTATCCGTAATGACCGACTTTTCCGCATTTTTCACAACGCGGACTAGGTGTATGCGCTTTAAATACTGGTCGGTTTCGATAGGTTAGCGTTCGCATGCTAGGTCCTCGCGTTTTTTCTTCCGCGGTTGCTCCTACGATTGCTTCCTGTATTGTTTGATATCGCTGCGATCGTACAATTAATTTAATTTCGTCGTGTAAACCATTCTGATAATTGTGGAGCGCCTGCTCTTTTATTTTCTAAGATCGCGCGTTGCTGTTCGACCGTATGATTTTTTCCTTCTTCCATGGATTCGTATAATTCCATGGCTATATTATCGGTTCGTCTGCCGAATTCTTGTGCATTCTCGTTTGGTTTTTGTTTGAGCGAGTTGAATTCGAGTTGCAAATGTGCGGTGCTTCGTTTGCTCAAATATTCCTTTTCTAATTCTCGTTTTAATTGTTCGAAGTTTATTATATCTCGCGTACGGAAATCCATCATGGCTTTGCCTTTGAATTTAGTGCAAAGAATGGCTTCTAATAGAGAATGTTCATCCGCGGGATGTATATTTTTTATCGCGTACATACTTGCGTTTAGAAATTCGTACACGCGTCCTCGTGACGTGCCGTCGATCTCTGGGATCATGTTACGCGCGTCTTTCAGTGTGAGGAATGCCAGTGCATTTCCCAGCTGGTTTCGTATATCTCGATACGAACGTCCATAAGTTAGATCTAACGGGTGCGGCAGAAAATCCTGAGATATTCTCGTTTGTTCGCCCATAGGCAATTGTGTTTGCCGGCTTAATCCGTTGACTTGCACACGGAGATCGCGTATTTCATGCATTAATTCTCGAAGGAGATTGTTATCAGGCGGTGCGTCGATTGTGACGCGGCGGTTCGTTCGACTTTCTTGTGGTCCATGTCTCTCGACCGAATGTCGTAGTTGTAAAATTTCGTTGTCGATTTCATTCTGTTGTTCGACAGGTGA
Organism: Pogonomyrmex barbatus; assembly: GCF_055798465.1. Lineage (NCBI taxonomy): Eukaryota > Metazoa > Arthropoda > Insecta > Hymenoptera > Formicidae > Pogonomyrmex > Pogonomyrmex barbatus. The sequence goes on from NW_028297138.1 coordinate 2,795,592, forward strand.
GTGAGCCATTTCGTTTATTAAAGATTGGTATATATTAAAAGAATTAAATAGGCTTCCGTCTCGTAGGTTTGTATGTATGTTTTTTCGCGCTTGTACGTGTGTGTTAATATGAGAGTCGGTGTCGTTCGGTTCGAGCAAGCTGTAATCTTTTTCGTCGTATGGAAATTCGCGTTCTGTTATTACGTGGACGTCTTCGTCACTATCGTATTGTAGTACGCGGCGCACGTTATCGCGTATTTCTTTTAATGCGTTTCTCGCGGTATTTAACGCGGAGATAGTATGCGGAAAGTTTACAGAATTATTTATTGACCGCGATTTTGGCCAAGTCGCATTTGCTACGCTGTCCTTCGCTGCGGACATTCGCCTTTTTAAAATATAATTTTTTTGGACTTACATTAGTAGATAAATCGCATACGCTCGCATGTTCGCTGCTTGTACTGGTGCGTCAATTGGCTGCGTGTAGTAGTGCGTGTCGGTGAAGCGTCCTTGCTGCCTGGTATCGTTGTACACGGTCAGCGCTGGCTGGCTCTCGGTGCTTGTGGACTCTCTGGTCGTTGCTCCGCTGCCACTGGACACTCGTTGTCATAGGTCGGCACTCTACTAATATTGCACTGTACACTTGACACAATTTCGTGGGCGGCTTATTTTTTGACGGGGCCTTTTCCGTCCGCCTGTTTTCTACAGGTCTTGTATTTTCTGTTTATTGAGAATTTGATTCTTCTGCCTGTCTATTACTGCAGGTCTTATCTTGTTTGGGCGGCTTATTTTTTGACGAAGCCTTTTCCGTCCGCCTGTTTTCTACAGGTCTTGTTTCTTCAAGAAGAAAAAAATTTTTTTTTTTTTTTCTCTTCTGCCCGTAATGCAATGCGTCGGGGCTTACTCGTTTGATTCTGCTGGCTTGATTAACGATGATCCTCTCAAGTTGTTCTTGGGGATGGTTTTGACTATCCCACCGCTGCCACCAAAATGTTGTACCCCGGATGGGCTACAACGTTAATTTTAGAGATAGTCGGGTTCGTTAAGCCTAAGGAGTTGGGACTCCGAGCAGGATCAAAAGAGTGGAAGGAAATCTTCTTGAAATCACTAACACACTTTCTTTATGTTACTTGATTTATTTAACAATTGCACAATTTCTTGGATTTAATATTGCTTATTTTATTTCTTTCACACACGGTTAAACGTCGGCGGCGCGTATCGCGTTACTCTGGCGGCTGTCGACCGAATATGTCACCTGAGACGCTGATAGTACAGCTCGCGTGAACTTCGCTGTGCTCGTATAATATCTTGCGCGATAATTATAATAACGATTCCGAACGACACGTTATGATTGATTCCCGACTCTATCTATTCCGCCTTGTGTAACCGGTTATATAGTCTGATCGATGCCCGGTCAGCATTCTGATCGATTGCGTGATATTGATTAATCAATATTACGCTCGGTTTGATCATCAAGTTTAGGAATTTGCTAATAGGCTTTTTCGCAATGTTCTCGCGATGCATTTCTGCTGTCTTTCGAAAGACTGGTCGCAATTTCGGCGGTCACACATTTGTGTCATCTTTCGAAAGACTTTTCGAGATTCATGCGACCTAATTTTGTTGCCATGCGGACTACTTTTATTATTGGTTGTAGACCTGGTTACAACAACATACATTTTGCGTTTTGAGTACGTATTCTTCTAATTGTTCCGCTCGTTTTTGAATTGGCGAAATGAACCTATTGTTGTAGCCAGACCTACAACTAATAATAAAAGTAGTCTTCATGGCAACAAAATTAATCCGCATGAAATCGGAAAAAGTCTTTCGTCGAAAGACGACATAAATGCGTGATCGCCAAAATTGCGATCAGTCTTTCGAAAGATCGCAGAAATGCATCGCGCGAGAACATTGCGAACATTCGCGAAAAGTCTATCAGCAAATTCCTCAATTTGCTGATCGAACCAGGCGTGATATTGAGCAATCAATATCACGCGATCAATCGACGCAACCGATCAGAATGCTGATCGGACATCGACCAGTCTATATAATCGACCATACAAGGCAAAGTTGAGAGAATCAAATACTACGTGTCGTCCGGAATCGGACTTATAATAATCGCACGAGATATTATCGAATCTCGTAGCGAAGTTCCCGCGAGTCATACTATCGGCATCTCAGGTGACATATTCGGTCGTTGGCCGCCAGAATAACGCGATACGCACCGAGTCACTCGACGACGTTTAACCATGTGTAAAATATAATCGTTAATATATCAAGCATCTGTGCACTTGTGAGAATAAATCAATTAAAATAAAGAAAGTGTGTGTAAATGAATTCAAGAAGATCCCTACATTCTTTTGATCCTGCTCGGAGTTCCAACTCCTTAGGCTTAACGAATCCGACTATTCCTAATATTAACGTTGTAGCCTATCCGGAGTACAACACTATTTTTATAACTATTTTTCAAAATGATTCAATTATATTTAGTTTTCCTATTTTTTCAAAATATACTCTGGGATGATGGTTAAAATTTTCTATTTTACATGGTAGTTTTTCTTCGGTGTTTACGGTGTTTCATAATTTTATTCCATAATTAATAATAAAGTTCTTTTTTACTTTTTAGAAAAAGGAGAGAAGGGAAAAAAAATTTTTGTTTTTGAAAAGTCAGTAGCTCACGTATATTTTTCAATCTCTCATATATTTATTCATATTTCGCTTTCTTATGTTTTTTAGACTTTTAGTGTTTATCTTTTGATTTCGCGGTGTCTTTTTTCAAGATAGCACCTGCTTTTTTATTACCCGTTTTTTTATTATATTAGAGTTAATTACTTTCTGTGGGTTTTCTAACAATTTTCGCAATGAGTCCTGTGGCTGCATATTGCCAGTCATTAAAACATCTTCACTGTGCTAACATGGGATCACGCGACAATCATTTTGAGCGCCTGACGTTTCTGAAGTGTTAAATCTTCCCAGAAAAGGATGATGCTGAACTGGATGAATTTTTGGAACAATTCGGTAATTCGGGAACGTTTTCATCGTGTGAGAATATGGATACAGATTATTAATTGTTTTTATAATGACGATTTGTTTGGGCTTGGTGCGGATTATATTTTGTACGTTCCTAATGACCCGGACGCTGAAACTGTAGATTGAACTCTACGAGTTGAGTAGTTGTTTCCCTCAGATGTGGGTGGTGTAGATGTTACGAGTCTTAGTAGTCGGAACGAAACATTGGGAGGCGCCTCCTACAGGATGGAAAAGAAAACGAGACAGAGGCAATCCGCTTTTTAGACATTCGAAAACCAATATAGAATACTGTAATATAATAACCGTGCTAATATATATACGCGTGTCTATTTAACATCTGCCTAACTCAATATCCTACAGCTTGGCGACGAGGATGGGATAAGTGAAAAAAAGTGAATCTGCGCAAAAGTAACACGCGTGGTAGGTACACGTGCATCGAGCATAACCTTAAAAGGGAAAATTACGTACTTCCAAGTGTGTCCACCAACCTTTTTCCTTCAATCCAGGAGCTCAAATTCCTGATGATAACCCACTTCACAACCTTCCGTTTTCCCTGTCATAAACACGAAATACAATGGAGGCACAACTATCGCAAGTACTGGCGCAGATGATGGAGACAATGCGCGGCATGCAATTGCAACAGGCAAATCTACAAAAAGCACTGCTAAATGAAGGTACAAAAAGTATCAGCGGCATCAACTTACAGCCGTACGACGAGGTAAATGAATCATTTACCAGCTATTTGAAAAAGATTGCAAAATTACATAACCCTAAAGGGTGTTACAAACGAAACCACAAAATTACAAATTTTTTTGAACTGTATCGGGCCGAAACGTTACCAAATGTTGAAAAACTTAACGGCACCAAATACACCTGAGTCGAAATCGTATGATGAATTAGTGAAAATACTGAGGAGCCACATAGTACCTGAGCCTGGGGAAGTAGCACAACAGCATAAGTTTTGCCTTAGAGCGCAACAAGAATACGAAAGCATCGCAAACTATGTAGCCGGGTTAAAAGAAATAGGCGGAAAATGCAACTTTGTTTGCAATAATTGCAAACAAACAACATTTGAAACTCATCTCAGAGTTATTCGAGGACTGCGTAATGCAGAGATAAAAGAGAGGCTGCTACAGGAATCATCAAATACCAAGTTTGATGACATTATGAAAATTGCCATAGCCATAGAGACGTCTAAATCAGAAACTGAAGAGATGGGACAAGATGTACAATCCAACATAAATAAAATATCAGTAAACAAATCCAGAAAAAATATATACACAAATAAAGAAAATGATACAAAGCAAAAAGAAATACAGTGTTTCCGTTGTGGTAAAAATAATCATACAGCGAGTCAGTGCAGACTAAAAAATAAACTGTTTTGCAAGAAATGCAAGACTAAAGGACATCTACAATCTGTGTGTTTTAAGGAGCAAAAACAACTAGAAGTTGAAGAAGATTCATCATCACATAACAGCGATAAAGAAATATATGAGATACATAAAATACCATTGGAAAATATGGCACAAAATGATAAATTCAAAATAACATTAAACTTAAATGGAAAATTACATATCTTAGAATTGGATACCGGTGCAGCAGTTACAACATGCTCGGCTGAATATTTCAACAAGAATTTTCAAGGCCTGAAATTTACAAATACGTCAGTAAAATTGAGAACTTACACAGGTGAAGTCATACAACCCATCGGGACCGGCAACATAAAAATTATATACAAAGATAAGCAAGTTCAAGGAAGAATATTTGTGATAAAAAAAAAAATAAATCCAGTGGTAAGAAGAGAATGGTTAAGAAAATTAAATTTACAATTTGAAGTGAATGCAATATATAAAAATGATAAGGACATAACTGAAAAAGAATTTCAAGAAAAATTATGAAACCTAATAGAAGAATATAAAGAATTATTTTCAGGAAAAATTGGAAAAATTAAAGACTATCAAGCTGCATTTAAATTGAAAGAAGGAATAGTACCTGTATTTTTGAAAGCACGTCCAATACCGTTCGCACTCAAAGACCAAGTGGAAGCAGAGATAGACAGATTGGAGGATGCAGAAATATTAGAAAAAGTTACTTACTCGCAGTGGGGTACACCGGTAATCCCTGTAATAAAGCAGAATGGAAAGGTGCGCTTATGTGCAGACTATAGGGCAACTATAAACAAAAATCTCGAAAATGATAACTACCCTATTCCAAGAATTGAAGAAATATTTTCAAAATTAAGTGGTGGAAAATACTTCTGCACACTGGATATAAATCAAGCATACTTATACATGATGACCAATGATGATACAGCAGAAATGCAGGCCATAAGCACATGCAAGGGCACTTATAAAGTAAAAAGATTAATGTTTGGTGTAAAAATAGCACCAAATGTTTGGCAACGTTACATGGATCAAACTCTACAAGGAATAGAAGGTACAGCATGTTTTTTTGATGACATTGCCTTACAAGGAAAAACATACATCCAGCTGTTGCAAAGAATTAGAACAGTTTTCCAGAAAAAAATGTGGACTACATCTAAATAGGAAGAAATGTCAATTTTTCCAAAGGTCAATAACTTATCTGGGACATAAAATAAATGAAAATGGATTACATCCTACTCAAGATAAAATTAATGATATCAAAAATAGCCCACATCCTATTGATGTATCATCTCTACGTACTTTTTTGGGGATGATAAATTATTATCAGCAGTTTATTTCAAATCTGGCATCAAAACTAAGTCCACTTTATAATCTGTTACAGAAAGATACAAAATTTATCTAGTCAAAAGAATGTGAGAAGATTTTTCAAGAATTAAAGGAAGAAATGTGTGGAAAAAAAGTTCTGACACCATTTCATGGAAATTTACCAGTGACCCTAGCTACAGATGCATCACCTACCGGATTCGGAGCAGTGTTATCACACATAATGCCAGACAAGACTGAACGACCAGCATTCGCATCAAGATCCCTATCTAAAGCCAAGAAAGGTTACAGCCAACTAGACAAAGAAGCAGCAGCGTTAATATAGGGACTAAAAAAGTTTTTTCAATTCTGCTATGGAAGAAAAATCACATTGATTATTGACAACCAACCATTAGCCAGAATACTTCATCCTGAAAAGGCTACACCTGCAACCACAGCTATTAGACTGATACATTATGCAAATTTCTTAACAGGGTTTAACTATGATATTAAACTCAGGAAAACTACAGATCATGCAAATGCAGACTACTTCTCAAGACAAATAAATTCTACAGAAACAACAAAGGAAAACCTAACAGATGATGATGCATTCTATTTAAACCAAATCTCTGAAACAGCCCATAATATTACAAGAAATTACAGAAGCTACTAGAAAAGACCCGGACTTATAAAAACTGTACCTGGACATTCAATCAGGCAAAATGGATCCAAAGAGACTACATGAATTTTCATTGCAAAACAACTGCATTTTTTATGGTACAAGAATTGTATCTAAGAAATTACAACCTCAGATCTTAGAGGAACTGCACACAGTTCATACAGGTATTGTAAAGGTTGAAGACATTAGCTAGGAGCTATGTATGGTGGAAAAATCTTAGATATTGAACATATGGTAAAACAATGCAAGATGTGTTGTTTAATGCAGAAAAATCCTGTAAAAGTACCAGTACTGCTGGGAATATCCTAAAGAACCATGGAGTTGAATTCACATAGACTATGCCGGACCATTCATGAATCAATATTTCCTGATGGTTGTAGATGCTTACACAAAGTGGCTAGAAGTCATATCAACTATATCCATCACAGCTACATCAACGATAAACATACTCAAAAAGTTATATGTCACTTTCGGGCTACCCATCACCCAAGTTTCAGACAATGGTAGACAGTTCAGATCAGAAGAAATGCTAAGATTTTTGAAGAAAAATGGGATTCAAGCAAAGTTCACTGCACCTTTTCATCCATCCACAAACGGGCAAGCAGAGAGATATGTACAAACTTTCAAAAATAAACTCAAAGCAATGGCTAATGAAGAAGGATTGCTACAAGACAAACTTCATAAATTCCTGATGATGTACAGGAAAACACCAAATAGTGCGACGGGTTTGAGTCCTAGAGAAATGATGTTCAAGAGACTATATAGAACAAGGATTGACTTAGTAAGAAGAGGAGAAGAAAAACAAAAAGAAGGCAAGAATGATGATCTGCTAGTAAGAAAAGAATTTAACAGAGGAGATAGAGTACAGATTAGAATGTATGACAGTATAAATGGAAATTCGGAGAAATCATTAACAGAAGAGGGAAACTGCATTACGAAGTGGAAGTAAACGGAAGAATACACCAAAGGCATGTTGACCAAATTATAAAGTCCGCATGCATGAGTGACAATGTCTACATACCTGATACGCACCACCTTAGTCCGAGACATCTGCAAGAAGCCATACCGACACAAAATCAACCTGAAACAAAAGAAACTGTGCAACTTAGCCCAGAAGTGGCGAGAGACACACTACCTGGACAAAGTCCGGTCACAAGAAGGGCTATCACTCCTACTCCTGAAGAGCAACAGGAACCTGTGGAACCTATCTTACTTAGGGAAGCTGCCTAACTCCGAAGACTGCGCCACGTCGTTCACAGAGAATTAGAAGACGACCTGAGCGGCTGAACTTTTAAATAATAACGAGAGAGAGAGTATTACGAGTCTTAGTTCGGAACGAAACATTGGGAGGCGCCTCCTACAGGATGGAAAAGAAAACGACACAGAGGCAATCCGCTTTTTAGACATTCAAAACCAATATAGAATACTGTAATATAATAACCGTGCTAATATATATACGCGTGTCTATTTAACATCTGCCTAACTCAATATCCTACAGTAGAGAATGATGTAAAGGATGATCTTGTGGATGATAGATTCTGAGAATGAGAATGATCTGGTGGAAATGGGGGAGTGCCCCCCCCCCCCCAGGGAGATAATCCGGAACAAATAACTATTATTTTTAGTTTAAGTTTTAGTGTAGTAATTTAGTCTTAGTTATTATTTTTTAGTGATTAGGTTTTTGAGCTTGTGTATTAGTTTAGTGATTATTTTTTTATATTTCCACGGGGGTTTTTTCTGGTGAGTCTTTCTTTTATTTATTTATTTTTATTTTTATTTACTAGTTTTAGTAAATGTTTTTTAACCGATTTGCATGTATGATTTATTCCGTAATATTGAAATAAAATTTCTTATTCTTCAAGAAGAGTTTTTGCGGTATCTGTAAAATGGACATGTTCTCTTTATCAGATTTTTCGAGATATTATTACTTTACTCTTATTTCGTTTTTTTAACTAAAGTCTCCTTTTGAGTTTGCTTTTTCGCAGTATTTATCTTTTTTCCCTCCTCTCTCCCTTTTTTCTTTCTCTAATTTCCCGATGTCTTCTTTGTGATAACACCTTTTCTGCTTGCATTTTATTTTATTTCATATTAGTCTCATGTCGTTTTTCTAACCGTGAAGATGTCTCCGCGCGATCCTGGTCTTATAGATAATTATTTAGTAGTACATGACATACGTAAAGTTATCGAAGAGTTGCCCGGTAAGTTTCTAGATGGGAGTGACTAAGATTGCTCGTGCGAATACGAATATTCATGGTGGCTAATATATACGGGAAAATTTTTGAATGCGGAAAAGGAGACGCGCTGGCGCGAGTATTTTAATATCTATAATGACGATTATCTTAATACGGATCTTTTGGACCATCTTCTTCCTGCTTCTTCCGAATGAATAATGAAGAGAGGATAGTTTTGCCCATATCCTCAGAAGTTTCACTAACTTCCTCTGTTAGTTTATATTGAAGATCTTGCTCTTGAAGTTGAGGGAAATCACTTGTCGGAAAATGAAATTCAGTTTCGACGTTTCGTGCTTGACCGCGGATTCCGCAGATGAATTTAATGTGGACGAATTGGTGACTACAGATGGCGTCCTCTTTCCTCGTTAGGATGGGAAGATAATGAATTTTTTGAAGTTGACTAATAATTTTATGTTAATCAATACGTGTGTATGTGTGCATGTATATGTGTTTAGTTTTAGTGATTATTTTTACCCTTAATGTGTAGTTTTTTTTCTATTGGGGACCATAATTTGGGATTTGCAGCTGTTTGCTTGTAAGTCCCATTTTTTTTATTATATATTTTTATTTTTTTACTTTCGACGAACGCTTTCAATCGGAAGCGAATGTCGTGTACGTTTATCATTTGACGGCCTGCTTTTATTTTATAGTTTACATCGGACATTTTCTCGATAATCACGTACGGTCCGATCCATAGCGCATCTAGTCTTTTTGTCCTTTTCGAATCGTTTTATCATGTAGTAGAACTTTATCTTCCATTTCAAATGTACGTATCTTTGTTTTCTTATCGTAGCATTCCGTCGCTTTTTTCTTTTCTTTTCTGGCTGATTTGATTTGTGGCTCGAGTTCTTTCGTAAAATTCCTGTGCGTAATTATTGTACGAATATGAGGGTTTAGGTTGGCTAATTAGGGCCGTAGGTCCTAATAGTAATGATGTTTGTAAACTAGATCAAACGGCATAAATGGCGGTATGGGTATAAATGGTGTTGTAGGCGGGGTGTTGTAGGCAAATATTGCGTACGGTATCCACTTGTCCCAGTCCATTTGATCCTCTTTAATATAATGTTGTTACGTCCGTGTTCTCGTCAGGAGGAGGAGAACTCGGGTGGACGCACGGAACCTCCCCTTTTCTCGCGGAACGACGTCGTGATGCCGATCCGCGAGTCGAACGCGCGTTAAGGGGGGCAGGGATCGGGTCAGCGTCAGCGGCGCTATTACCCTTACCTGCGCCCGCGCTATTCGGTGGTCCGTTTTAGGTCAGAGAACCGAATCTCTTTGACCAGGGATGGACCTAGTGCGATCTTCAGGGAGCCGGGAACGGCGCGGGGTCAGGTTTAGGAGAAAAAAAAACTGTTTACTACCGAATTTTGATCAATTAATTTTAATAAGAAATAATAAACGTGAACTACAATCTTCTGTTCGTATACATAAAAGGTTAAAGTATTGATAACAAAAGAAATCTTGTACATACAAATATAAAAAAAACGACCGCGGGGAAGGAAAATCTCTTATATACCCAATCAAGTTGGGATAAGAAATTGGTGATAGCGAACGGGTCTATAGGATCGGGTTGCAGGTGTGGAGGAGGATTGGGGTGCGCGCTGCGGAATGCCTTAATCGGGACGAGGTAGGGGAGAGGATCGCGGGAAATGTACATTGGGACAGTATCGGTTATGGCATGCTTGGATATTTGGTCCCAGAATTGTTTGTCGGGTTTAAATTTCCTTGGGATGAAGAAGGTGCCGGGAGGTGGATGGGCGGGAGAGCGGGGGAATTGACGGACGAGGTGGAAGAACTTCTCCACGTCGAAATTTTCCGGAGTGCACTGCCTCTCGAATTCGGCTGCGGAACGGAGGGCGGAGGCGTATTGGTGGAGCGATATATTGGCTAGTTCCGGCTCTACTTCTACTAACCGCTCCGCGAGTTCTTCGGCGTGGCATTCGCGACGAATCCGTTTATTTGCCTTCTCGCGACGGTGTCGCAATGCCCGTTTCGTTGGTCCGTTCCGAATGGCATTTGTTTGGTTCACTATACAAATGAAGGTCAGATAAGAGAGAAGTTGAGGAATCGAAATAAGGCAGCTTCACCGAATCAATCGGCGGCTTGCCCGGTTGGAATGTTATGGAATCGGAGGAGGCAGTTTCACCGAGTTAATCGGCGGCTTGCCTGGTTAGAAGGTTGTGGAAATGATTGTGAAGTTAGGGAAGGCAGCTTCACCGAGTTAATCGGCGGCTTGCCCATTGGGAATGTTGGGGTGGTTTTAAGATAGATAAATTTTTGAGGAATAAGTAAATAAGATGTCGCGAACCAAACTGCCAGTTACCGCGGGAAAAATTGATAAGGTTGGACTTACTTTTTGTTGTAGCGGCCGGGGGCGGTGGTCGAAGAATGTAATTGCCCAGGCTGGATCACTGAATGGTTCGAGAATAAAGTCGCGCACAGATTCTAACTGTTACGGAAGGTGTCGACCTCGAGTGTATCAGGAAGAAGAGAGCGATCCGCTCCGAGTCGCGGGTTTTAAAGGGTTCCGGAGGGGTGGGAATATCTGAGGGCGTGATGGATTTTCGTGTTGGCTTGTCAAATGATAATTTAGGAAAATTATGAATATAGAGGAAGGAGGGAAGCGGTGTCCTATGATTTGTGGTCGTTTTTCCATTTTCAGATTTCCCAGCGAATGATAGAATTAGTTTTTAGATAGATAGAATTTATTAATAAAAATTCTCCCGCTAGTTCGCACTCTTAATCGCTCATTGGTGTGCCAGCCAACGGCCACTAATCAGTTCTTCTTGATTGGTGCCTTTTTGTGTTTCCCCACCAATGTGGGGAGTGTCATCCCCGAACGATCCAACGCGTTTTTTATCCGTTAGGAATTTGCTTTTGTTAATATAAAATTTTTTTTATTGGTAAGTCGTAAACTTGTCGGCGCCGACAAGGCTGTTTACCAAGGGTTTTTTTATAATGAGACATATCTCGGGAGAACGATTTAGAGTTTTTTTTTTGTTTGATCGGGTTATTTTTGTTTGATCGTTCGAAGTGCCCGTTTATGGATTAGCGGCCGTTAAATTTTTCCTTCCCGAAAGAGAAGAATTTGTGAAGTCCCCCGGACGTAACAATGTCATGGGTATTCTATTAAGGTAATCTTCAGTGTAATCTTTCTCCAGTGTAATCTTTCAAGAGCTCCATTTGTTTCCGGAGTAAGCTGTCATTTGTAGTTTTTATATTTTTAATAGTTTGCACACATTTTTAAATAATTTACTTGTAAAGTTTGTTTCTTAATTGATTAGAATTTTATCTGGGATTCCGTACTTTAACACGATTCTTTTCATGAATTCTTTAGCAATCGTTGCCACTTCTTGGTTTTATATCGGTATTTCTTTACTGAATTTCATTAGACTGTCTTGAAATGTCAGTACGTATTTGTTTCCATTTGTCGTAATGGTCTTACTATATCTAATGCGCATTTCTCGAAAGGTTTGGTCGGTCAAATAAGGGTGCTTTAGCATGTTTCTGTAACTTATTTTTTTGACAATACTCGCATTTCGCGATATTGTTTTATATCTTTCTTTAGTCCTGGCTAATTGTGGTATAGTTTGATGCGATTTAGTGTTCGTTCAACGCCCTAATGTCCTCCTATCAGTGCGTCATGATATTCGTATAGAATTTGTTTCTTTTCTTCGTCTCCGTAAATTTTTCCGGACGTGACGATATCATTTTCTATTTCTGTTGCAATATTTCGACGATTTAGAATGTCGGCGTTCACCTTCGCTTTAGCCGGCTTATAAATTATCTCGTTATCGTACTCTTCTGAGCTTTAATCTCCAATGGATTAATCTCGAGCCATGATCTGTAACGTTGAACAAACATATTAGTGTTTTATGATCTGTAATAATTTTAAATTTAGTTCCGTATAAATACGTCTAAAATGTTTGATTGCCCAGATCGCTAGTAATTCCTTTTTTATTGTGTTGTAATTTTGTTACGCCCGCGATAATACGCGACTGGCGTATGCGATCGGTTGATCCTGACCTATCTTTGCGATAACACGGTTCCTATTGCATACGAGAGTCGTCTAAAAAGTTTTGAGTCTCGACATGAAGATGGCATTATTCATTAAAAATCATTCTGGTATTACAATCATATATGCTTTGAAAGATATCTGTGAAAATTGTAGCCATTTTGGGCACTCAGTTATTATTTGACAGTTATTCGTGCCAGTCGATGTCAGTATTTTTGTAAAAATGGAAGAAATGGAATATCGTGCCGTGATTAAATTTTTGCATTTGAAAGGCAATACGCCTGCGCAAATTAAAACCGAGTGAACACTGTTTACGGGGATTCTGCTCCATCATTTGCCATCATGAAAAAATGGATAGCTGAATTTAAACATGGTCGTACCAACTTGGTTAATGATGAGTGTTCGACAACTGCAACCATTACTGATAATTTTGAAAAAATTCACCAAACGATATTGGACCATTGAATCAAAATTAAAGAGATAGCAGAGGTTGTGGGCATATTGGAAGAACGTGTTTGTCATATTGACTAAAGAATTAAACATGCGTAAGCTAATCGTGCTTGCGTTGGGTGCCACGTTTACTCACTGCAACGTGGACCACAAATGCATTCGAATAAACATTTCCAAAGCCCTGTTAGAGCGATTTAAACGAAATGAGTCAGATTTTTTGCGTCGATTAATAACTGTTGATGAAACTTGGATCCACTACTTTACTCTTGAAACGAAGGAATAATTAAAACAGTAGACTGCGAAGGGTAAACCTGCTCCGAAGAAAGCGAAAACAGCCAAGAAAGTGGCGACTGTTTTTTGGAATAGTTATGGAATTATGTTTATCGACTATCTTGAAAAAGATAAAACAATAGGAAGTGTACTACGCATCATTAATTGACAAGCTGAAGGCAAAAATTGCGAAAAAAACATTTGAAGAAAAAGGAAGTTGTTCCATTAAGATAACACACCGGCTCACACTTCAGTGGTCGTCATGACAAAAATTCATGAATTGCGGTTCGAATTGATTGACCACTTACCGTATTCACCAGATCTGGCTTTTAGCGACTTTTTCCTGTTTTTTAGAATCAAAGTTTGACTCGGTGAAAAGTAATTTTTGTCGAATAAAGAAGTCATCGCATCCATAGAAGCCCATTTTGCAGAGAAAGACGCCAATTATTATTTGAATGGGTTAAAGGAGAGGAGGAGCATCGCTGGGAAAAGTGTATTGACTTAAAAATATTAAAATATAGTTGTCAAAAAATAACTGGGATACGAGGTATTTTATATTTTATGTTAAATTGCATATCAAATTCGAACCCTATAACTTGGAAAATGTTTAATGAAAAACAACTTTATTATAATGTTTTGGAAAACTCTCGAGGTAGGCTACAAAGAAATTCAATGAAAAGTACGGAGTTCCATTTAAAAAATTAAAAATCACCTCTATGTGACCTTCAAACAATTATTCAAAGTCAAATGAATGGCAACATCTTATGTCTCGAAATCATATAACTTTTATCTGAAACATTTTTTCGTATTTTCCATATTTTTCGAGATATTTGCCTTGGGCAATTAAAATGAAACACACGGTGTATATGTATGATACAGGGTGTCCCAGACTTCATGTGCGACCCGTTAATAGCAAATTCCTGAGATTATTTTGAGACGAAAATCCTAATACCAAAATGTCGAGGCTACAATAGTTTTTAAATGAGAAGGATTTTAAGTTTACCAATTGAATTGTCCGAAATTCACGCGCTCAGGCACAACACATTGCACGGTAATAAAGATCTTTTCTAACATCAATTCTATTTTGCGAATTGTATAGTTCCGCGTTTATTGTTGCAATTGTTTCTTATTTTTATCTTTTTATGCATGTGCTGTTGATTAATAATAATTGAGGAATAATACAATAACAGCATAATAAAAAAATGTATAAAAATGCGATACTGCATCGAACAGTCACAGCTGTCACATGTAATATATCATAAATAACAACATTCGCATGGTACAAATTAATAACTAATGAATATTTTTTTTTAATTATGTATTTATTTCATGTCTTATTCTACGTACAAAATAGAATAACACATAATAATAAACATTTTTTATATTAAAAAGCCGGTACTTATTATTATTCTAATTCAAATTAAAAATCACTAATGGCGTATCATTAGAAAAAACGTGATAAAATATTGTAATAAACCTGTACTTTAAATTATAATAATTAATTTGATGCTAGTAATAATAAAATATGCAATTATAATTTTACAAATTATAAAGTCATAATTTATAAAATAATAAGTTATTAAATCATAACTTTTAACTTTTAGTTATTAAATCATAACAAATTAAAATCATAACTTTACAATTTATTGATAATGAAATTAATTATTTTTAATCCAATATAAAAGAAACTTAAATAAAAAGCATAATTTGATTGCAATTTCTGTTGGTATATCATTTTTTAATCAACGCGCTCTAACTACACACTAACGCTTGCGTGCGCTTGTCGCCTTTTTTTTCGAGCCGCTTTTTATGCGTGCTTATGAGTGTCTCAATAAATATAATCCACTGTTCAAGTCACACCTTGTAGATTATTTAATAATAATCTCCAACAGATTATAGACCCAGGCCTAAATTTCGTCGTATCAAAAAGTGCCTTCGAACTATAATATGAGACAGAAAATTGAGGTGTGCCTAGCTTAATCTAAAACCGCCACGTTCTCACTGTATAATCCGTATAACTCGAATAACGCAATGTCGAAACCCTATAATGATGGACAAGCTCACAAAGGACAATTATGATACGTGGCGCTTACAAATGAAAGTCGTGCTAATAAAGACAGACCACTGGGGACATGTGAACGGAACAATTGTGAAACTGGGAGAGCCTAGTGCAGACGCCGCTGCATGGATCAAAGCGGATACAAAAGCACAATCTAATATCATTCTCGCCATATCACCTTCGAAATTGCGCCATGTTAAAAATTGTAACATGTCTAGAGAGCTATGGATTAAATTAAATAATATTTATGTCTCTAAGGGTTCCGCTCGTAAGGCCACGCTACTAAAACAACTCCTTTTCTCGAAAATGGAACAAGATGATGATATGATAAAACATCTTAATACATTTTTCAACATCGTGGACAAGCTAAGAGAAATGGACATCGAAATACAAAATGACTTACTATATTGTTATTATATAGCATACCTGATACGTATGAAAATTTCAGACGCGCTATCGAGTCACGAGACGTCCTATCCAATTATGAAACTTTAAAAATAAAACTACTGAAGGAAAATGACGTGCGCAAAAGAAAAGGAGGAAGACAACAAACACAAGAAGAATTTCAGGCAAGGGCAAGATATCGGAATAAACCGCAATGGCGCACATATGATTATAATAAAAAGAAATCTTACAAATGCCATTTTTGCGACGAACCCGGACACAAGGGATCGGAATTCAAATAAAGAGCAACAAACGCACCACATAGAGCGTCGAAAATAGAAGATGAATCTACGAATTCGTCGAACAAGACGGTACAACGTGAAGCAAAGAACAAACGAGAGAAGACCAGCAAGGATACAGAGTTATACAGATTACAGCGATGAAGACGATGAAGCATTGATAATCGTCGTAATGAATGCCGAAACAGTATCAAAGACGGACTGGTGCTTGGACAGCGGAGCGACAAGTCACATGTGCAACAACAGAAATAATTTTTTGAATTACAGATCTGTCGAGCATCAATGCGCGCGACTTGCATCAAACGAAACAACAGCAGTCGAAGGTAAAGGAACTATAAGCCTAACAGTATTCAACGGAACCAATCTAAAGAAAGATTGGACGACGTACTGTACGTTCTGGAGCTAAAAATTAATCTCCTGTCTATATCAAAATGCACTGAAAAACAAAAATGCGTAGTCTTCAACCATAGAGAAGCCTTGATAATAAATCTGCAAAACAAGGTAATTGCGACCGCCTACAAGATGAATTATATTTCCTTAACAGCTCGCACGCCAAGCACAAACGTCAGCACAAATGCCATGGCGGCATTTGCAGCCCCGTCCAATCTGACACGCTGGCATAAGGCTTATGGTCATCTCAACGAACAAGATCTAAGAAAGTTGCAGAGCAAGAAAATAATTAAAGAAATTTCTTCAAAATTTGAAAAAGAGAACCTGTGACATTTACCTCTTAGGCAAGCTGTCACACCCTTCCCAAAAAATTTAACTACTAGAAGCAAGGAAATACTTGAAATAATACACACGGACGTAGCAGCACCCATGCGTACATCATCTATCGGAGGAGTGAAATACTTCGCGACATTCATCGACGACGCGTCCAGATGGGTCAAGGTACGTTTCTTAAAATCAAAGAATGAAGTAAAAAATGAATTCGTAAAGTTCAAGGCATTCATGGAAAAACAAACGCAAGATAAAGCTTCGTACGGACAACGGACTCGAATACTGTGGGGCGGATTTTACACAATTCCTAGAGCAAGCGGGCATCAAGAGACAACGCACTGTGGAATACACACCGCAACAAAATGGAATCGCGGAAAGGATAAACCGTACTCTGGTTGAAATGGCGCGATGCATGCTTAACCAAACGAAATTACCTCAGCATTTTTTAGGGCAGAAGGTAAGCTGCGGTTTCTACCACAAGAAGAAATCGCAGCCTACTTACGAAATCATTGTCCAACCAAAACTCTGCCGAACGTAACTCCATTCGAAGTTAAACATGGAAACCAGATGTATCAAATTTGAAAGTTTTTGGCTCTAAAAGCTTTGCTCTCGATAAGTCGATCGGAAGAGGAAAATTCGAAGTTGTAAGCAGAGAGTGCATTTTTCTTGATTATCCAGATGACTCGAAAGCCTATGAGATGAGGCTGAAAAGATAATACGAAACCGAGATGTTAAAATATTCGAAGAATCTCGCACTTTCGTCGACGAAAATATGAAAGAAAGCACCATCATTGAAGGTGACACCAACATTGAGGACGACAACGATATTGGAAACGACACTGACATGGAAAATAACAACGTTGGAGACGATGGGAACTCTGAAGACACGTGATCCAGTAATAGTACATGAGACTGTGTCAAAAGCCAAAGGACGACCTAGAATCATACGAACGGGAAAACCTGGACGGCCAAGAAAGCAATATCAAACAAATCAAGATCCTCAAGAACAAAGAAAGATGAAACGCAACTTTCTTTGCTTGATTTTGCATACCCCACAGAGGAAGTAGCTATGGGAATGCCTGGAAGCGAGTGGAAACTAGCTATGGAAACAGAATATAATGAACTAATAAAGAACGAAATGTGAGACCTAGTGCCGCGCACTGCAAATCAGAAAGTTATCGGATGTAAATGGGTAAACTAAAAACAAAATATAACCCAGATGAGACGATCGATCGGCTAAAAGTTCGCTTGGTGGCAAAGGGCTGCGCACAACTTCAGGGAATAGATTTCAAAGAGACATTCGCGCCTGTCGCTCGAATGAGCTCCGTGCGTACAGTAATTGCTATCGCAGTGGAAAAATAGCTAACTCTCTATCAATTCGACATAGTAATGGCATATCAACGGCGATCTCCACGAGCAAATCTTTATGGAACAACCGCCCGGATTTATTAAGCCTGGAAAAGAAGGCCTTGTTTGCAGATTAAAGAAATCATTATACGGGCTAAAACAAGCTGGCAGGCAATGGTATCAGAAGCTGGACAAAAAATTGAACGAGTGTGGCTTCAACTCAACGACGATTGATAAATGCGTGTACGTGAATAAAGATGCGAGAGTATTCTCCATCATTGTACTATACGTCGACGATCTCATCATTGCTACAAACCACTATAATTATATCAAAATAACGCAACAACTCGGCTCAGCATTCAACATCAAGGATCTAGATCGATTGCATCATTGCTTGGGGATCACGTTCACTTAACAACTAACGAAGTCAATATGTCCCAACAAAAACATTCAGGACATTCTAAGAAAATACAACATGGAAAACTCTAAATCTATGAACACGCCAATGGATGAAAAGGGCAAACTCTCGAAAGAAATGTGTCCTACAACCAATGAGGAAGCCATCGAGATGAGTAACATACCGTACCGGAAGCTGATAAGAACGTTAATGTATTTGGCTGTATGCACGCGCCCTGACATAACTTCTCAGTGAATATTCTATTTCAATTCAATCAAAATCCCGGCAAATCGCACTGGAACACTGCTAAATGGATACTTCGATACCTTCGACAGACAAGCACATACGGATTACATTTCCGAAAGACTAAAAGAGAGCTTATCGATTACGCTGATTAGGCATCCAATGTCGATGAAAGAAAATCATATACTAGTTACATTTTTCAGCTCGCAGGTGGTCCCTGGGAAACTAAGAAACGACTGCCTTATCCAGCACCGAGGCAGAATATATATCCTTGGTTGAAGCAGTTAAGGAAGCAGTAGATCTGCGACGATTCCTAAGCGGAAGAGAGCGGATTCATGAATCGGATCCAATCAACTATGGTTTACTGCGATAATCAGGGAGCTCAACAGTTGATGAAGAACCCGGAACATCACTCTCGGATGAAACACATAGATGTCTGTTTCCACTATATTTGCGAAATCTACGAAAAAGAAGAAATCGACGTAGAAATACTTACTGTCCAATGAAATGCCTGCGGATATTCTAAAGCGCTTTTCAAACCTAGTCACTATAGGTGCTTAAATGAAATTAATGTAAAACATATAACTTTAACGTAGTTCGCATTGAGCAGAGGTGTTGGTATATCATTTTTGAATCAACGCGCCCTAACTACACACTAACGCTTGCGCGCGCTCGTCGCCTTTTTTTTCGAGCCACTTTTTATGCGTGCTTGTGTCTCAATAAATATAATTCATTGTTCAAGTCAGACTTGTAGATTATTTAACAATAATCTCCAACAATTTCAAAATTTTTATTTATTCCTTTTTAAATTGTGGATAGCTCTTTTATTGTACTTCTTATTCATAATGTCATTTCATAATAAAAAAAATGATAAAAAAAGAAAAGGAAATTATAAGGAAAAAAAATCTCACGTAAACATAAAATGATCATTATTTTCCAAAAATGTTGGAAATGTCAGAGCCGGACCAAAAAGTCTAGTCGGATATTGAAACAACAGATCGAACCATCAACATTAACTAATACTGCTCCTGAATCTTCCCCAAACCAACTTTTAGCATCTTCATCTAACTCTATTCCTCCTTCCGCTCCGACACAACGTCAGTACTAATCGCACCAGTTATTCTCTCGTGCATCCATCCGATACAGAATATTTTTTAGATTTCTACCTATCCCTAGGTCCTCTATTTCGAGATGGCGAACCTCTTTTTGAGGATTTAGAAGACGAAGAATCCCATTCTATCGACCTGATTACTCCACTTCCCGAGGAACATCAAGAATGCTCCCTTCCTTAACCCTCATGCAATAATCTTCAGTCACACCATACACATATTATATACAATTTTTATTATTTTTCTTATTTT
Source organism: Pogonomyrmex barbatus (assembly GCF_055798465.1). Lineage (NCBI taxonomy): Eukaryota > Metazoa > Arthropoda > Insecta > Hymenoptera > Formicidae > Pogonomyrmex > Pogonomyrmex barbatus. The sequence continues at coordinate 2,815,737 of NW_028297138.1, forward strand.
ATTTTTGTAATCTTCCTTCATTTTGCTTATTATGTAAATATTAGTTAAGTTAATCAGAGAATATTAATTGTATCTATTACCGGGTAAGATCATAAAAGATTCACTCATACATTCGTACTCTCCCTCGTAAGAATCCTACCCGATGGCCTCCGTACTTACGTAACATCCACGAAATCACACATACATACACCTACACAAATATCTCTTCTCTTGTTTCTTCCGCTTTTATATTATATATACCTTATGTATACCTTTATTTTACCAATTAAAATTAATGTTAAATTTTAATTTTTAATTTTTACTTTCTTTAAAACCCTCGATCTTTTTTCCCATCCCATTGATCGCACGAGGTGGTTACCAGGCTTTCTCTGATAATAAGAATTAAGTTTTTTTTATCAAAAACCGATGAATGTATGTCTACAGCGAGGCATCATATATTCTTTATTTCGTTGACCCAGTGCTGAGACATAAAACAGTGCGTTCGATTCGAGATCACGTTTCCACGCCTGATTCTCGAGAGAGCAGCTGTTCGTTCTTCTAAGCCCATTTAATTCTCATTTATTTAAATCTTCAATTCTTAATTTTACAATTTACTCTGGATTGGACGTAACAGTATAAACATTAGTCTACAAAACATACATATATTATTCTACAAAACTATTAGCAAAATTTATTGATAACAATAACTATGTTGAAAAATAAAAAAACAAAAAACACACTTAATTAAGAAAATTGATTAAATTATAATACATTTACATAGAATAGATATAAGTGTCTACACGATTGTGTCCTTAATTATATATATTTACAATTATTGTTAAGATTATATTAATATTTTTGTAAAATCTATCAAATTTCCTAAATCATATCATTAAGAAATCCTATAACGTATCGATTTAGGAACCCATACTTGTGTACATACTTATGTGCTCTCATTTTTAGGTTATATATGAAATAATTAATATTATATTATTTATTTAAAGCGATTAAAACTCAAGTCTTTCGAGAAGAGATCGTTGCCAAGTTGTGACAATACAGTAGAAAACGGTGTATACATTCATGAACACTGTACAATGTCATCTTGAAGGATCATTCTGGTCTAAAAATCAAATTTTTTATTACATTTTCTGAAAATATGCTATCCCAAAAAAACGTAGTTCAATTTTCATTAAGAAATTCCAAGTATTTTGAATTTTACAGCTATTTATACATAGGAGTGCAAAAGTTGATTTTTGTGAAAAACAGTAATCGAATTCATCCTTACTTATTGTATTCATAATAATGAGCTTTTTGAAGAGGTCGAAGGTATCTTGTATGAAGCTGGAATTGCTAATTAAGAGACAAATAAATATAGACGAATACTGTATGAAAAATGTTTACCGAAACTTTAAATGTGTTTTTACTACTAAAATAGTGTTTTCCTTGGCAGGATAAAAATCTTCGAAACTATACATCTGATTGATTTCAAATTTGAATTGCTTACTCAATATATCTTTGGCTATTGCCGGAACTAGAATTGATTGATTTATTTTAACCTACTTTTTATTTAGAAAATCCCGTCAGAAATTTAGCAAAAATCACTATTTTTCATTAAAACATCTATTTTGTTAATTTTGCAGAAATGTGATTGATTCTAGTTCCGGCGATAGTCATTGACGTGCAAATTAAGAATCTATTTAAATTAAGAATCTATTTTTTCAAATACGTTGAGTCTACGAAAAGATATCTATCCCGCCGCCGAGGCAATTCGCATTTTCGATACACACGGGTTTGGCTAAAAAAGAACTGAAATCATACACATTTCTGTATTATAATAGTTGTTTTTTCTTCTCAAAGAATGAAATAATAAAAGCAAATAAGTTTTCAATCACATCTATGTCTATTTATTTTTCTTTGATTATTTGAACAATTATAAAATTTTGCAAGCGTAGACCACAATGACTCCTTAAATATTATAATAGTAATGTAACGGAGCGCATCCCTCCGCTCCATTCCTCCTCCGAATTCCCTCGACCGACCATCCGTCGGGGACCGCCGAACATCAGGCGGAGTGTGGCAGTGGCCGCAAAGAGGCAGTAATGCTTCCTTTTTTCTGTCATCTTCATCTTCAATCTGTCAATACGCGAACTCCGAAGCGTCGAAGAATACCACGAAAACATGTATGTACCGCACCGCACCAAGCGTCGCGCCAACAAGCGCTAACGCACTCCGCACCGCGCCACGCACCGTATCACCGAGCGTGAACGCGTCCCGCGCCGCACCGACGCCGCGCCACGCAAACGAGCGAGCGTCCCGCACCGCGCCACGACCGCGTCCACAAGCGCGTAACCATCCCCGCACTGCGCCGTTACCTTCCAACCGAATTCCTTCCCTACCTTTAATCATCCCCCGCTCCTATTCCGTCTAATCCCCAAAAAACCAATTATACCCGATCCTTTTTTCCGCTCCTGGGGAGAGGGATGCTAACCCCGAGATCGACCAATCCGACCGATCCGACCGAAAATACCGAGGTCGATCTCGGGTATAAAAAGGCATCGCTCTCCACAGGAACTCCTCGGTTATTCCTGTTCCTAGCTCCTTTTCCGAGAGCCCGTCTCAAGGAAGCGAGCATCCGAAACCGGTAGCAAGCCTGAGTTTTGTTGGGGCTCTCCCCAACGCGCCAAGTTCGCTTGGCCTGGCCGAAAGCCGTCTCCGTATCTCGCATGGCAAGCCGAGAGTTGCTGGGGTCTCCCCAGCGCGTCGAGTTCGCTCGACCCGACTCCGCCGTTTCCGAAATTTCTCCGCCGGGTATCGGGGTTCTCCCCGATACTATCTCTCCGAGCACTCTGGTCGGCCGAGTACACTCAGCACCGCCATTTTCTTCTCCGCACGCAGCCGGGGCCCTCCCCGGCTGGCCGAGTCCACTCGGCATTCACGCAGCAGACGAGGGGCGCATCCCCCGTCAGCCGAGCCCTCTCGGCAGGGAACGGGCACACCCGTTCTCCGATCTAAACGATCCGACGACCTCGTGAAATATCCACCCTCGCGACAACACTCGCGACACGCATGCACGTTTAAATCAACGCCGATTTAAAGGCCCGCGACGAACACGTGCGACACCGCCGCCGCCGCGCGCGCCCCGCGCCACCGAACTGCGCGCCGCGATCAGTATCGCGCCGACCGCCCGAGCGATATCTTATTTTGTATCCACGCGCTATCTGTGCGCCGATCGCCGTCTCGCCCGTCCACGGCCACAAACAATTGACGCGAAGATTCGGTGCATTCCATCGCACCAGTTAGTTAGTTAAATAAAGCATCGTTATTTGTTATAATTATCGCCTAACAATTTAACAACTTTCTGTTTCCAACGTCCTCGCTTCCCCTCCTGGCAACCGACTGACCGCTCTCCGCGCGGGAAAGCGAGACCGTTTTAGTGATATTCGCACTGTCTTTTCGAATGTGTGATTTATTATCTGTCCATATATGAATATTTTTTGTTTGTACACTAGAATATTCTCTGTTTATATACTAAAAATGTTCGTACATGAGAGTATTCGCACACACTGCGTCGACACTTCATTATAGTCTAATCGAATGTTGCATTCATCCGCGCCGACGCACAGTGCCAAATAAGAAACCGTGTTTCATAATTGTCTAGAGCTCACAAATCTTAACAAATATTAATGTTCTTTTTTTTAAATTGAAGTTTATTCAATTGTACGCAACGTTAAGGAAGCTGATTTTTTAATTTAATCTTCGTGTCAAAATGGCGGATGTAAAATGGCGTTTAAAACTCAGAAGTCGTGTTTCATAATTGTCTATAGCCTGCATATCTTAATCGACTTATTATCCCAATTTATTATCTTTATAATTATACTTGATGATCTTAGTTTTATAAAAAGAAGATAAGGAAGTGTGTCACGACAGAAGCCGACCACAAATCAGTCGTAAAAATCCACAATTATTTTGAATGAGGTGAAAAATATCATCTCAGCCCAGGAATCGAATCTGGATCTCCTGCTTACCGAGCAGGCATCTTATTGTTTCAATCACAGAAGCATGTGATGGTATTTATCGCAAATAACGTATTTAGAATAAGGTCGGATCATAGCAGCGACACTCCCTAACGCCACTCTTATCTCTAAGAAACTTTATTTCAAGCTTAAAAAGCTCGAGAGGACAATTACACCCGGATAGTAAACTATCTCGCAGAGATATCTCAGATTTTAAAAACTAAACTCGGAATCCAATATGAGCAGTAGGATATCTAACTCCTGCAACAGGTATTAGATTTTGCATATAGCAAAGCCTCCAATTGATTATCTTTATAATTATACTTGGTGATCTTAGTTTCATAAAAAGAGTTTTGATGTTTTTTTTTTAAATTAAAACTTATTCAATTGCACACAAAGATAAGAAAGCCAATTTTTTAATTGCACTTTTGTTTCAAAATGGCGGACGTAAAATTGTGGGTAAAAAAGCAGAAATCGTGGCTCATAATTGTCTACAGCCTGCAAATCTTAATCAATTTTAATGTTTTTTTTTAAACTAAAGTTTATTCAATTGCGAATAAAACTGTCGAAGTCCATTTTTTGATAGGATCCTCTATTTTAAAATGGCGGATGTAAAGTAATAGTTAAAAAGTAAAATGCATTTGATTTCAAACTTATTTGTACTTAATTAAGTGTATGTATTATTTTGTCGTTACAGATTATGAATCTTAATTTCAAAACTAAAAAATTAATTATAATAAATACAACATTGCTGCTGTGAACAATAAAAACATTAATATATATATAAGAACAAATATTAATATATTATATATATATATATATATATATATATATATAATAAAAATATTAATATATATAATATATATATATATATATATATATATATATATATAAAAATTAAACATTGCCAGTGGAATATAAATAGTGCCATTTTGCAACTGCTTATACTTCTAATCAGTGATCATAAAAATTTCTGAATATAACTTTCAACAAAGCTTAAAAAAATTTTCAATTTTAAAATCCATCGATATTTGATTTGCCATATTGAATGCTTAATTCTTGTAACATATTCACAATTAATGATTTTAAGAATAAGTATTTAGATGTAAATATTGTACAAACTATTTAATGATAATTTATCTATGCACATACATTTACTAATATTTTATTTATTAATATACATATATACGAGGGTAATTTGAAAAGTCCGTGTAAAAATGAAAACTACTTAATTTTTTGGAACAAACCTTTTTTATTTTTCAACGTAATTTCCTTTTAAGCTTATACAACGCTTCGTCCAACGCTGCTCCAGTTCGATGATCCCTTCCGAATAATATGATTGGTCCAACTGTGCAAAATAGACATTCGTTTCCGCAATCACCTTCTCGTTTAAATGAAATCTCATTCCCGCTAGCCATTTCTTCGCATTGGGGAATAAGTAATAGTCCGAGGAAGCCAAATCTGGAGAATAGAAGGGATGGGGAATGAGTTGGAACCATAACTCCATCAATTTTGCGACACAACTCGGAGGAGCTGATGCGTTAGGAAATGCGTAAGGGAAAAGGGCTTTTTGTGGTTCAATCGTAGACGTCTTTTTTGCAGCTCGGTTTTCAAACGGTCCAATAACGATGAATAATATTTACCTAATAATTTTACCTTTTTTCATATAGTCGATGAATATTATTCGTTGCCAATTCCAAAAGACAGTCGTCTTCCCGGCCGAAGGAATGATCTTCGTCTTTTTTGGTGCAGATTCCCCGCTGGCAACTCATTGTTTGAAGTGTTCTTCGATTTCAGGCGTGTAGTGGTGTATCCATGTTTTGTCCACAGTGACGAAACGACGCCTAAAGTCCTGTGGATTCCACTGGAACAGCTGTAAACATTCCTTGGAGCACTTCACACGATTTCGTTTTTGGTCAATTGTGAGCAATCGCGGCATCCATCTTGCAGATAACTTTTTCATACTCAAATGTTGATACAAAATATTGTGTACCGTTGACTTGAGATGCTCACAGCACTAGTAATCTCATGCATCTTAATTCTTTTATCATCCATTACCATATTATGGATTTTATCAATGATTTCTGGAAGATTTTATCAATGATTTCTAGTAGTCTCAACAGAGCGTCCAGAACGTTTAGCGTCACTTGTGCTCATATGGCCACTCCAAAATGTTTGAAACCATTTATAAACTGTTCTAATCGAAAGTGCAGATTCACTATAATGTTCAAAGCTTCTTTTATAGCAAGCTTTTTCCTCAGTCTCCTGAGGCGATTTGCCTTTCATAAAGTAATGCTTGATCAACACATGGAATTCTCTTTCATCCATTTTTTAGAAATCACTCGACTTCCTCGATTTAGACGAACACCAAATATAGAGAAGTAGATCAATTTGGCTGAAACTTGGTGTTCTTCCAAGAGATGCTACTAACTGAAAATAACCTCGATACAAACCAGTGATGCTATCTTTCTGACTTTGCACGGACTTTTCAAACCGCCCTCGTAATTCGCTAAATAACTATGTGCTAAAAAAATCATGTGCAAATTATAAACCTCGCAGTAAATATCCGCGCTTTAATTAACTCATTGTATCTAACAAGGGGAACACCAGGTGACTGGTCGGGGTATTTTGATGCACTTTATACAGGCTGTTCTTGAGCGAAAAAAAAACGATACGTGCCGTTTTTGTCAATGGCCCATAGTTTCGAAGAAATTGATTTTTAAAAAATAAGTCTAGTCGGCCGATATACGGGCAGACATTTTATATGTTTAATCATCACTATTGAGCAAGAACAGTGGTGGCACAGGGGGTAAGGCGTTGGCCTTGTTCGACGTAGATCGGGTGTTCAAATCCTGTCGCGTATATATTTTTTTTTATTAAAAATTTGTTTGTATTTGTAATTATTTATTATTTGTAATTATTTTGTTACTGTAGATGTTCAAAAAAATTATTTATTTAATTATATCTGTATATTTTTTGTAAATAAAGTTTTTAGGTAGTTCTTGTAATAATTTGAAAAATCTCTATAAAGAAATATTAATATCTTTATGAGTTTAATTTTAATTTAATGTTATTAATTTTAATTATTTTCTGATTGTAATAAAATTTCATAAATTTATAAATAAATAATTATAAAGCGCATCAAAATATCCCGACCAGTCACCTGGTGTTCCCCTTGTAAAATATATTTAAATAAATAATTAATATCAATTCATCTTTGCCGTCTTTCGCATCTCTAAACCCCGTCTACCCGAGCGTATCCGCATATAAAATAATAAACAATTTACTTACTGGCGAAAATGCGGTCCATTTTAAAGTATATATAATTCATCTTAATAAATTGTTTAAACTAAATTGTTTGTTGAAATACTTGTTGAAATTTTATATTGTTGCTGCATTGCTGCTGGAATATTCTTATTTATTTATTTAAAATTTTTATTTAATTAAGTTACTTTCTAATTGTTTGTATAGTTATATTTCTTAATTAATTATATACTGAACTGCTTTTTTAATGTGTTTGGTCGATATTAATATGATTATACGCATCAGTGATAATCGTAAGTAAAATCTTCTAGAGTTGATAAAATTTTGCAGAATCGATGATTAAATGATCTGAATGATTTATTTATTGTATGTGTTCTCATGCGGCCGCTAGTAGAATAAGATACCTAAATACTGCCATCTGGTATCAAAATTAGAAAAATTAGAAATTAGTTAATGAAAGAAAAAAGGAGAGATAATAAAAGAAGACAAAGACATATCTGATGACGAAAATTTTAGCTGAAAAGTTACGTATTTCGATTTTGCGTTGCGATATCTCTGTTTATAGGGCACAGAAAGAAAAACTAAAAACACTTTTATTATATTGTGGCCGAGCGATGATCCTTTCGCTTTTGGTCCCCGAGTAATTTGTGAAGATCGTTCCTTGCCAACGCGCCGTTGTTTATGTTTATCGATAGATTGGAGATTTGACAAAGATTCGTGCGGGACAGTTTTAAGAAGCTTAAAGATTGTAAAACGAGCTAAGTACGAGTATAATAGTTTTTGAGCTTATTAAAATTATTTTTTTGTAAACGGCCTCTATTTATTTCCGCGAATCGCGTGAGTGCAAGTTATGCAAATGACCGCCGCGGAAGCGCGACAATATAATTTGATCCTCCATTGTCGATTGAGCTTAGTTAGAACTCACTCGGCTCAATCAGCCATTGCTGAGATTACGAAAATATAGATTGGCTTCATATCAGGATTTCATACATACATAGCCACACATAGCTACGAGTGTTCACGCTGTGCGTGAACTTGACGACAAGACACTACTCCTGTTTCTTGATGTTCTAATAAAATTAATTATAAACTTTTGAAAATTACAATACAAGGTACAAAAATATTTTCCATATAAAAGTATTATGATTAATAATGAAATTAATAAGTTTTACATTTTGCACAAAATTTTTTTTGTTTGATATTTTTATTGCAATCTATCTTGAGTGAAAAACATCTAGCGATAGCTTTGTCACGTTTGATCAGTCATGAACACAATTGTATTATTAAACATCTTCATTATTTAGAAGTCTAGCTTTAATTGATTAGATTTGAAGGCATCTCTCGTTTAAGTCTTCTAACAATTTTGAATCTTATGAGTTGGCTTGCTGAAAGGTTCGGGTGTACTGTTAAACATTTTGCATGTTTTTAAGGATATAACTATATTTCTTCCTTAACTGTAGGAATGCATAGATCATGATGTATCTGTTCATTATTAATGCACCAAGGAGTATCGACTGTTATGCAAAAAATTTTTAATTGAAATCTTTATAATATTTCAATATTGGAATGATTTCAATATTGAGTTGTTGTTCTTTATAATTATATCCGTATGTCTAGATTAGTTTTAATATTGACTTACGAAAAAGTTTACTCTGTACAGCTAGATTTAACGGTCGTCCAATCAGTCGATACATTTTCCTCAATTGTAAAGCCAGTTGTTTATGTTTTTGCACAAAAATAAAGTTTCTATTTTTTGACTCTTATACTTATTTATTTTTAGTATTATAAATTCGTTCTCACTCTCATAATAAAATTATGAAAGTATTTATTACACAACAAGCAAAATGCGCGTCGTGCACGATATTTGTCAAAGAACAAAAATATGAAATAGCGATAACGGCTCGAACACGTTCATAGATACATACATAATTTGAGATGGTTTCGGCACTTTAATCTTAAACAAGCGTTTTCAGCAATGCGCTTCAGACGACACTGCTAATTCGTCTTTTTTCGCGCTGTCGTCAAGGATAGGACGGAGGAGATACATCGACTCTCTATCTAAAGCAAGGATTGGAGAGACGAAGTCAAAGTGGAAGTGTTCTTTTGGTGGCAGTTGAGCGGAAGCAGTCGAAATCTATAGAACGATGTGCAATTCAAAGTTTACAAGCGTCATCAAGCGCGTTCGAACAAAGGTCGTGGATCAGGACCGAGAATCCTAAGCATTCATGCATGCAGATTCGGGAATCTCAGATATTGCTATGCTCCGCTAATAAAGTTCTAGGCATCGCCACAATGGAATCAAATGAGAAAATCGTGTTTTAATTGTCTAGAGCTCACAAATCTTAACTAATTTTATATTGTTTTTTTTTAAATTAAAGCTTATTCAATTGTACACAAACTTAAGAAAGCCGATTTTTTAATTTGACCTTTGCTTCAAAATGGCGAATGTAAAATGGCGGGTAAAAAAGCAAAAATCATGCTTCATAATTGTCTAGAGCTCACAAATCTGAACTGATTTTAATGTTCTTTTTTTTAAATTAAAGATTATTCAATTGCATACAAAGTTAAGGAAGCTGTCTTTTTAATTTGACCTTCGTGTCAAAATGGCGGACGTAAAATGGTGATTAAAACTCAGAAATCGTATCTCATAATTGTGTTCAGACTTCAAAACTTAACCGATTTTAATGTTTCTTTTTTTTTAATTAAAGCTTATTCAATTTTGCACAAAGTTAAGGAAGTCGATTATTTAATTTAACCTTTATTTCAAAATGGCGAATGTAAAATGACGTTTAAAACTCAGAAATCGTGTTTCATAATTGTTTACAATCTGCAAATCTTAATCGATTTTAATGTTTTTTTTTTTTTAATTAAAACTTATTCAATTGCGCACAAAGTTAAGGAAGCCGATTTTTTAATTGTATTTTCGTTTTAAAATGGCGGACGTAAAATAGATAGTAAAAAAGCAGAAATCGTACCTCATAATTGTCTACAATCTGCAAATCTTAATCGATTTAATGGTTTTTTAAACTAAAGTTTATTCAATTGCGAATAAAGTTGTTGAAGCCTATTTTTTAAATGGTTCTCTGTTTTAAAATAGCAGATAAAATAGCGGTTAAAAAGTAAAATGCAATTGATTTCAAATTTATTTGTACTAAATTAAGTGTAGGTATTATTTTGTTGTTACAGATTATGAATCTAATTCAAAATTACGAAATTAATTATAATAAATACAATATTGCTGTTGTAAACAATAAAAATATTAATATATATATATATATATATATATATATATATATATATATATATATAGGGTATTTTATTTTAAGTGATATGATCGATTATCTCGCGAATCGATGATTTTATTGAAAAATTTTTCGAACGAAAGTTGCATGGCTTGAAGAGGGATACATGATGGAAATGTGAACTTGACCTTGTCAAAATCAGGTCAAAGTTATTAATGTTTTTTTAAATGAAACCTCTATTTTTTATTATATATTCTTGTAGCTTATCTCGAGAGCTTTCCAAAACACTATAATAAAGTTACTTTTCGTTAAGTACTTATTAAGTTATAAGGCAAGACCGATCACTGATCCGACTAACTAAGGCAAGACCGACCACTGATCCGGCCAACTAAGGCAAGACCGATCACTGATCCAGCCAACTAAGACAAAACCGATCACTGATCCGGCCATTTAAGACGCATGCGTACATGGATAACGTCGGCGATACTGTAACTTTCAAGCTTCATGACTCGAAAAGTGGTTTCAAACATTTCGGAGTGGCCATATGAGTACAAGTGGCGCTGAATGTTCTGGACGCGCTGTTGAGAGTACTACTCCAGATATCATTGATAAAATCCATGATATGGTAATGGATGATAGAAGAATCAAGTGCGTGAGATTGCTAATGCTGTGGACATCTCGAGTGAACGGGTACACAATATTTTATATCAACATTTGAGTATGAAAAAGTTATCTGCAAGATGGATGCCGCGATTGCTCAATTGACCAAAAACGAAACTTTTCGTGTGAAGTGCTCCAAGGAATGTTTGCAGCTATTTCAACGGAATCCACAGGACTTTAGGCGTCGTTTCGTCACTGTGGACGTCAATATGGATACACCCCTACACGCCTGAGACCAAAGAATACTTCAAACAATGAGTTGCCAGCGAGGAATCTGCACCAAAGAAGGCGAAGACCATTCTTTCGGCCGGGAAGACGACTGTCTTTTGGAATTCGCAAGGAATAATATTCATCGACTATATGGAAAAGGGTAAAATTATTAGGTGAATATTATTCATCGTTATTGGATCGTTTGAAAACCGAGTTGCAAAAAAGACGATTGAACCACAAAAAAGTTCTTTTCCGTCACGACAACGCACTAGCTCATTCCTCCGGAGTTGTGGCTGCAAAATTGATGGAATTACAGTTCCAATTCGTTCTGCATCCCCCCTATTCTCCAGATTTGGCTCCCTCGAACTATTACTTATTCCCCAATGCGAAGAAATGGCTAGCGGGAATGAGATTTCATTCAAATGAGGAAGTGATTGCGGAAACGAATGCCTATTTTGCACAGTTGGACCAATCATATTATTCGGAAGGGATCAATTTGGAGTATCAAACTGGAGCAGCGTTGGACAAAGTGTATAAGCCTAAAAGGAAATTACGTTGAAAAATAAAAAAGATTTGTCCCGAAAAATTAAATAGTTTTTATTTTTACATGGATTTTTCAAACCATCCTAGTACAATGAATTGATACGCGATTATTTACAGCGAGTTTTTACAATGTAATTATGCACGAGGCTTATTACAATCGGTAAGTGGTAACGCGGATGAGTGATCGATTTCGTGCGGACACGGAGACGATTCGATGGATGCGGACGGTGGCTACGGCGCGGTCGCAAACGTGGACGCGGATTGGGTGCGGATTGTGACGGCGGATACGGTCGGCTTCGACGCGGACGCGAATCGGATGCAGATTTTGACAGCAGACACGATCGGTTTCGGCGCGGTGACGGTACGGTTCGGCGGCGGATTGCTTAGTCGTGGGCGCGGATGCAGATCGCGGGAGATTCAAAGGATGGGTCGGTGGCGATCGCTCGCGACAACAAACACACTATTGTGTTCGTTACCCATGAGAGCATAGTGGCTAGAAACACCTGATGGTGGCGATTGCCTTTTCGCTGTGTTATTCGGGTGGCGGAAAAGGTGCTGACCGGCGCCAGTAACTCCTGACTAGGACTGCGTACTCACAACCTCTTCTTGATCTTTTCTTCGTTGGGATCAGAGTCGGTTTCGCGTATGTCAGCCCGCATGATTCCAAGAATCTCTCTGAATTTTGATTGGTTCAGGCTTTTTATCCCCCGCGAATCGATAATTCTGTCGATTTTCGGAAGGATTCGGATCGATTCGCGAGTATTATTTTACCCACTAATTACCAAAATAAAATAATAATAAGAGTGCGTTCAGGGAATTTGCTATCAGCGCTAACATTATCAACCCGTTCACGGAGCCAAAATAGTGCTATTGAACGCGAACTTCATGAACAGCGATAATGAGTGTAGTTAAATGATAATGAGTGTAGTTAAATCTAATCAAACGGCAACATGGAGCAAGATAGAAGAAAACTATTATTAGCAGCAGTAACACTTACAGTGAGAGTAACACTTACAAAAATCAATAGATTCTTCATTGTCTAAAAGCGATGATGAAAAATTAGAAATAATAAAAAGAAATATAAATCCAAGAAGACATATACCAAGAATAAAAAATTATGCAAAAAACAAAATTAAAAAAATTATTGTAATTAAAAAAAAATTAAATTAATTTAATTAAATTTTAATCTTTTAATTTTAAATTTTTTATCGAAATTTAGTAAAAACTTCAAAATCTTCGGATTGACAGACAATTCAGGATAACAGACAATTCACTGTTAACCTCTTAGCTACGGCTGGACTTTCTGCGGCAGTGTATCTCTGTATGGCACGGTTCGACGCGGATTGCGCATAAATAATGTAGTACTGCTATTTGTGTTTGGTTGTGGAGGCTTTCCACTATGAAATTACATCAGAATAGAGTTATATATGAATAAATTATAATTTATTTATACATTCTCATGTAAAGGGTTTGAAAAAAGCATAAAAAAGATAGCATATGCGAGAGCTACTATAGTGGCGTATTCAAAAAAATGACATAAGCGAAAGTCACTATAGTAGCATTCAGTAGCTAAGAGATTAATTACTGTTCATGAAGCTCGCAAATGCTAACGCTACCAAACATTACCCATGAACGCTACGAAAGTGATAACATTGATAGCGCGAAGTATGACGTAAAAATGCCAATACGTTACAATAGTGTTTGGCGCGACCAATATGACGTTACGATAGTGTTTTAGCTCTCCGAATAGCAGTAGTGCTAAATAGCGCTAATAGCGAGCTCCCCGAACACCTCCTGAAGCTTTGTCATACTTCGAGTTCGGGATTCGGGTCTCCTCAGGCGCGCTCGTGTATTTCCGTCTTGCCGCACTACATATCTACATATGGCTCGTAGACCGTGAATTAATTACACGCAAAAATATTGAGAAATTCAATGGTGCTTATGTTTTATCCGGCGGATGGACGCGGAACAATGTTAAGATGCATCGTTACAACTTTAAACAAATTATATTAATTAATTAAAAATATCAACTTGTAATTGTCATTATATATCTGTCATAAAAGATCTGTAAAACAATATCATAATTATTATTATATTATATAATTATTATAATTAACAATAAATTTATTAAAAATGTTAATTGACACGAAGATTATATTTAACATTCTATAATTCTATTTATATTTCCATAATAATATTTTTATAATTTATTTTTTTATTAATACTTATTAAATTATTATTAATAATATACATATATTTTTTAAAGCTTAATCTTAAGATCTGTATTTTGTGGCGACTCGCGGAAGTTGCGCGCCACGCGTTACGCACCTGTCGCGCGCCGCGCATCACGCACCGGTCGCGTGCCCAACAATTAGGATCGCGATCCGCGACGCGGCGCAAGAAGAAACAACTTTCTGGCTATTAAAAGCAACCAGGACATTATATCTATGCGAACTTTCGCCGAATCGACACTCAGTCTCGAGCTCGCTGCACAACTGGCATAGAGAACGAGTTTTTGATACTTGTGACTACAAAGTCGCTTCCGCCTCCTTCGCCGTGAGGTCGCTTCTCCTCACCTTCGACTGAGAAGTCGCTCCGCCGCCGATCACAAGATCGCCTATCCTCATCTTCGACTGAGAAGTCGCTCTTCGACGACCTAAAAGTCAACTTCTCGCCTTTGACTGGTAAAGTTGCTCCGTCACCACAAGGGCGCATCCTTGCCGACCGAAAGATCGTTTCCCTGTCGATCGGAAGGTCGTTACCTCCTGTCGACTGCGAGGTCGCCTTCCTCGTCGATTGCAAGGTCACTGCTGCCGGATCCACGAATCGATGCCATTCCGCTCCAAGAAAACGCCCCTTTTCGGCGCGAGAACTCTCGCGACGGAAAAGGAAGCTAATCCAAGATCTCTTCAGAGATGAGACTTCCTCTCCTTGCCAGCTTCGCCTCCTTCATCTTCAGACGAAGCTACAGAATCTCGGAGGGCCTATCTTTGGGAAAGATTTACGGACAAGCCTCCGACATTGGGGAAGTCCCTCGAACTTCGACGAGCAACCACACCGGAGTGGCGGCTAATACCGCTCGAAATCCCGGAACCGACCACTATCCTCTCAGAGATATGAGGGTCTTTCCGGCCGAACCGCCTGGAGGCAACAACGGAAAGCCCGGAGGAATCTCGACGCCAATGAAGAGGAACCGGAGCTCGCCAGCAGCGCCGTGAAAAGCGCTTAACTCTTTTTGGGCAACTCGCCTTAGTTGCCCGTTCGCTTGCGGTGGACGCTAAAGCAATCAAAGATAATCCAAGGAGACACTGAGGAACGTCGACGACAAGAAACGGTGGATGAGTCACGACGCGAGAATATCACCACGCAGCGGCCACCATTCCGCGAGAAGGACCACATCCAACACACGTGATACACACAGCAATCATAATACTCGTACACACACATACACGCTCGACGACTCACTTGTAAATATACATTTTGATTTCTCAGAAACTCTCTTACATCAATCATTTATTTTCTTATCAAAAATTGCACACAAATACACGAGTGGTTCGAACCTTTGTAAAATATATATTGTAAATACTCTAAGCGGCCAGAATAAAACATAATTTTACGTATATTCTGTGATGCTCGAAGCTAACCTTCACAGATTCCACATCCCTCCTCTCATCGCCTACCGAATCATACATAAACCATAATTTAAAATTTGTAAATAAGCATAATAATTATATATTTATATTATTATTTTACATATAAACACAGTAATTCAATAATTTACAGTAATTCAATAAGTCTACAATGAAAGTTCAATGAAAATAGTTCATAATTTTATTAAATTTTGTTACGTCCAAGCTCCGAAAGGAAAAATTTGACTTAATTGATGAAGCTCAGAACTGTTTGTTTTTCTCTCTCCATCTTTTTCTCTCGCAGGCCGACGTTTGAGATGTTGACCTGCAAATCGAACGCATCTTTCGTATACAGGGTAACGGATCAACGTCAATGACGCTATAATGCCTGCCTGCGCCAGTGCGCTCGCTAATTCGTTTTTAGGTCAGAGAAATTAATCTCTTTAACCTGGGATAGGATCTTGTGCGATCTTTCGGGTAGCGGGGAATAAAGGAGAGTTAGTAAATAAATAAACGCAAATTAAGAAAAAACAATAAATCTTACTTAAAACTTATACAATTCGGATGATTTTGACCTTGACATATATCGTCAAGGTCATCACCCTGAGTAACTTTGCCTTAACTAGATGTAGTGGTATCTATAACACTGCTAAAAGAAACTTGTGATATTTGTATAAACAATTTTTTCGTAAAATTATTCATACAATTTCGCGTGAAACATTAAATTTCTATATTTTGAAGTATCTATATTTTTTATAAATGAGGCAAAATTTGCACGAGATGATATTGCAAATTTTCAATAATCAATATCTATGAAAATCCGCATGCTATTAAGCAATCTTGACACCAATATTAGTTGTGCAACATGTAAGCTAAGGACTTTTATGGCTAGTATTTTCGCCATGTGTTCCGCCGATCACGCTCTCGGCCGCGTAACCTAAGCACGATACGACATCCGGATCCGAGGCTACCAAGTAGAAAGTTAAACGAGTTCACAACAGTCACGGTCTTATAACTATTTATTATAATAGCCTTATTTCAATATGATAATCCATCACATATACTTATATATCACCATAATTTTTGTACGTTAACAAGCGTGTGCGTATAAGAACCTTGAGATAAGCGTATATAAAATGGGCGGTCAAATCTCTCTTATATATGGTGGCCGTCTAAGGAATTTGGAGGTTGACCGCCACACTTTTTTTTTATTTGAGCAGTTTTTCTTGCGTCTGTACTTAAGAGTAGAAATTTTTGAAAATTGAACTGAACTTTTAATATTGTCGCAAAACGTACGACAATATATAATCGAATGTGGTTTATATAATGGAATTCCAGCTTATTTTAATCAAATTATTTGGAAATATTTTAATAACAATTATATTATATCAATCGGTAGATTGGTAGAGGAGGACCAATTGCATCATAACTTACACGCTTCCCTCACTTAAGGATTTTTATTTATGAGGACATCAAAAAAGTTTAGTTTAAAATAATAATACTATGAATAGGTTGACATCACTTAAAAATTAAATTATTATCGCACATGACAAAATTCGAAATACACCAAGAATTTTGTACATCTTTAACAGTCTCTGAAACATCAATATGAAGCGCATACTATAAAAGGAAATTCTTTTCAGCAATATTTTTTAAATAAGTTTTAAGGATTCCATCATAAAGTCTTTGTATAACAGGAAAAAAGAGTTTTTGGACTTATGTTTATCTAAAATATCTTTTATTTTAAAGAAATAGAATCTAAGTGCTACGTATCTTTGTATCTTCATTGAAGATTCTTTTTACTCCAACCAATGTGACAGTAGTTTTAATTCTTTAAACAAAATTGTGTTACGAAATTGCTATATCTAACTCAATTCTAGTTGTGATAAAAAAAAATCTAAGTGCTAGTATCTTTGTGATCTTTGTATTCATTGAAGAGTCTTCCTATTCTAACTCAAATGGTACTAGCTTTAATTAAAAAACAAAAAAATTTATTTCCATATTGCCAACTCGACTCAAGTAATATCATTTGTATAAAAGATTTAATATCAACAACCGGCGCCAAGTTATCCTATTATAAAAATTGCGTTATTCTACTAAACTCAAGTGATATGTATTAAAAAATAAAATCCAACTGGCAATATCTTTTATTTTAAGAAAATAGAACCTAAGTGTATGTATCTTTGAATCTTCATTAAAGCGTCTTTTTACTCTTACCCATGTGATAGTAGTCTTAATTCTTTAAAAAAATTTAAATTTTTAATAAAGAATTTTTAATAAAGAATTTAGTCTGACCTAAATGATAGCCTTAATTCTTTAAAAAAAAATTTTGTTTCCACATTGCCAACTCAAGTGATTATAATAATGTATAAAATTTGTATAAAAGATTTGATATCAATAATTGGTGCCAAGTTATAGTCTTATAAACATTGAGCTACAAGTCCACCTTAGTCAAATTACGTATTTCAATTGTATAAAAGATTTGATATACCACTATTTAAAAAAAAATAAAACCACTATTAAATACCATTATTTAAAAAAAATAAAAAGTAGTAGTATCTTTAATTTAAAAATAATATTAATATAAATATATAAATATATATATATATATAAATATATATATATATATAAAAATAAGTATATATAATATATATAAATATATATATATATATTTATTTATTTATATTTATATATATATATTTATATATTTATATATTAGGTGTACAAAAAAGTTCTGAGCTTTAGATTTCATACAACTGAAATAACAATTTAAATTTTATATATCTTCCTGCCCTTTTGCGGTTTTAAAGTGTGACATTTGGCCTTCTAAAATGCATTCGATTTGATGTTTGATGCACATAACCTCAAAAATCAGTAGTGTTCATGATGGCAATAACAAAAGAGCATATTCGATTTTCCATCCACTTCGCGTTTCATCTGAAGAAAAATGCTGCTGAAGCCACTGCAATGATTTGTGCTGCATATGGAGAGAACGCTGTAAGTCATACTACATGTAAAAGATGGTATCAAAAATTTCCAAGGAGATTTCAGTCTTGAAGATGAACCGCGTGCTGGACGCCCTCAAAAGATTGAAACGGACGAATTTTTTACAACATATTTTTTTTACTTTTTACATATGACAAATATTTCATTTGACAGCTCGATATGCAATAATAACTCGCTGCATTCTAAGGTCAATATTACATAAAATAATTTTTATTTTTAACCACTATTAATATTATCAACATATAGAGCAAGTTAATTAAATAAGTAGAAAAATTATGAAAAAAAATTCAAAAATATACGCAAAATTATGTTAATATTTAAACATTAATATCTAGGAGTATCTTCACTATGTGACGAACCTGAACGCGCGAATAATGGACAGCTCGATTGAACATTTTTAAACGTTTCTTATTTGAAAACTATTGTATGCTTAACATTTTAGTATTAGAATTTTCGTCTCTAAATGACTTCAGGAATCTGTCATTAGCAGGTGATGCGTTAGATCTAGGACACCATGTATATATATATATATATATATATATATATATATATATATATAAATTGTAAGTATATATTAAACAATAAATCTTGTCTTTATTTATAACATTCAAATAATTTCATCATTAGTTTTACATTTTCATTATTTTCCTTATTTAGTCTGAGCAGCGCCAAATGTTTTTACATAAAAATTTTTTTTATTTAAATAAAATTTTATTATTTATTTTATACTGTTACTTTTTAATTCTTTGTGATAAAAACGTAGGTAAAGCAATTTTGTGATATAATAATTTTTGATATAATTTTAAAGCTAAATAATTACTACCACTTGGGTTAGAAAAAGAAGTCTTAAATGGATAAAAAGATGTACATATAATTTGGCTTTTATTATTTTTAAATTAAAGATACTATTACTTGGGTTTTATTTTTTTTAAATAGTGGTATATCAAATCTTTTATACAATTGAAATACGTAATTTGACTAAGATGGACTTGTAGCTCAATGTTTATAAGACTATAACTTGGCGCCAATTATTGATATCAAATCTTTTATATAAATTTTATACATTATTACAATCATTTGAGTTGGCAATGTGGAAACAAAATTTTTTTTTAAGAATTAAGGCTAATATGTAACGCGGTCGCCTCGCTCGACGCTCGGATCGGCTCGTCGGTGTCCGGGTTGGAGAGGAGGGAAGACTCAAGCGAACACAGATTGCAGCAAAAAGATCGTTTATTGGTAAAAAGATAGATACAGAGTGCAGGGCCGGGAGATGCCGCCGGGTAGTGGGCAGCAGGAGGCGAGATGCAAAGCGGAGACGCAAAGCGGTTGACGCAAAGCGCTGGACAGGTGCGGCGTGCGATCGACAACGCTTAGTTACTACGGCGCGGTTACAACTAGAGATCTTAGAATTACCGGCTTATAATTAGCTTAATCTCTATCGCATGCACTTACAAGCTAATGTTAGGTTGGATGGCTAGATATTGCGGGCAGGGCTGAGTGTCACGTCGAGCCCTGCCTTCGCAACGGAAATCGGCGAAACCCGGTGGAGCTGAGCGAAACCTCAGCTCGCGGAGTGGTGACAGGAGTCGGCGAAACCCAACAGAGCTGAGTGAAACCTCAGCCCGAGGCGTGGTGACAGGAATCAGCGAAACCCGACAGAGCTGAGCGAAACCTCAGCCCGAAAGCCAGGGAAACTCGGCAAAGCCAAGCGAAACCTTGACCCCGAGAAGTAGTAGGTACTGATCAGGTCGGTGTCAGGAGTCGGATCGCAGGATGGGATCTGGTCCCGATGTCTCGGCCGGCCGAGCTTATATACCCGGCCGGCGTTCCCCACTGTGCGCCGTCGATCCGGCGGTGGGGAGTCGGTATCGCGTG
Source organism: Pogonomyrmex barbatus (assembly GCF_055798465.1). Classification (NCBI taxonomy): domain Eukaryota; kingdom Metazoa; phylum Arthropoda; class Insecta; order Hymenoptera; family Formicidae; genus Pogonomyrmex; species Pogonomyrmex barbatus. The sequence goes on from NW_028297138.1 coordinate 2,836,158, forward strand.
GGCTACCATGAGCGATAGAATGAGCGAGACGGCGCGTGCGGTATACAAGCAAGCGAGTGGAATAGCGCGAGCGGTGTGCGTGCAAGCAGGATAGGCAGCGCAGGACAAATAAGCCAGGTGTATATGTATATATGGATATATATTTTCCTTACGAAAGCCCTGCCGTTACAAGTATTATTTGGATCAGACTAAGAAGATTCTTCATTAAAAATTCAAATTTTTTTTAAAGAATTAAGACTACTATCACATGGCTAAGAGTAAAAAGACTCTTCAATGAAGATACAAAGATACGTATCATTTAGATTCTATTTTCTTAAAATAAAAGATATTGCCAGTTAGATTTTATTTTTTAATACATATCATTTGAGTTTAGTAGAATAACGCAATTTTTATAATAGGATTATAAATTATAATAGGATTATAATAGGATTATTGGCGCTGGTTATTGATATTAAATCTTTTATACAAATGATATCATTTGAGTCGAGTTGACAATGTAGAAATAAATTTTTTTGTTTTTTAATTAAAACTAGTACCATTTGAGTTAGAATAGGAAAGACTCTTCAATGAACAAAGATCACAAAGATATTAACACTTAGATTTTATTTTTTAGTTTCATCACAACTAGAATTAAGTTAGATATAACAATTTCATAACACAATTTTGTTTAAAAAATTAAAACTACTACCACATGGGTTGGAGTAAAAAAAAAGAATCTTCAATGAAGATACACAGATATGTACCATTTAGATTCTATTTCTTTAAAGTAAAAGATATTATCAATTAGATTTTATTTTTTAACTTGGTTAAGAGGATTCTAAAGCGAAGGACGAACTCCGACAGTGTAGGCTCAGCGTCCTTTTTCTTTTAGCGATCCCTCCTTATATAAGTTGTGTACGTCATGACGTAGAGAAAGCGAATTTACGAACGCTTTGGCGCGACTTCGTTCCTTTTGAGTCTTGAAACTGCTCTCGGGCAAGACATCTCGAATCCGAGTTTACATATATTGTAATATCCGCACGACACCTCAAGACAATAAAGTGTTATTGAATTTTCTTAACGCCAGTGAGTTGAGTAATTATCCTCTCCTCCTATTGGCCTGGCGACCGTACGCACACAGAAGGCACGAACGATGACACTGTTCACGCCGGCCATATTAAGATATCTTCTCCCTACAAAAGTGGTGACCCCGACGTGATAACCGAGACCCGATACAAAAAAGCGGACAATTCTTGCATTGACAACAGCTAAAGGCCGGAAATTTTTTGAAGCAACGGAAGAGCAGTGCCTGAGTGACTTGACGCATATAGAATTAGTACGCCGCGAGTGCCGCGTAGAACAGTGCCTGATAGTGCAGCACTTGCGTCATAAATCTGTCGTATAACGCTTCTGTCGCGATCATTGCTTGTGTCGTGCCGCGGGTCTATAAAGCCGCGAGAGCGCATTCATCCACGATAAGCGCCAGTTGCGAAAATACAGACGGTCGCACATGGAACGTGGCCGGACTTCGGTCCGCCATTTGTTATTTCCGGAGATATCGCCTGCCACAGCGTGAAGGGAAGAGCCAGGTCGGCAGGACCTAATGACACCCCGTCACCGAAAATCCGCAGTTTCGACGCAATCAACAAAGCCAAGGAACTAGGGAGAAGTCTCACGTCCGTCAGGACGAGCGCATTCCTGAAACATTGCAGATCAACGGCGGTAATTGCAGATTGGCTTAGCGGCACCCGTGAGGCGATTTTAATCTTAATTCCATTGTATTTTGTCTTGTTTACTTCTCCGACTGTTAATCATTTGTACGACGCCGACGCCTGTAAATTTTCTTTGTCTGTTTCGCGCGCATACGTCGTCGGCCGCGTCTGCGCATTTTCGTGAATATCCACCGTGTTTTGGCTAGTAACCTTGTGTCTAGTTTCTACGATAGCGGAAGAAGCGAATCAAGTAAACTCATACATAGTACCAAAAATTCCGCCTTTCTGGGCTAATGATCCAGAGGTTTGCCACAGTGGAAGCCTCTTTCCAAGTAGCGCGAATCGTAGATGATACTACGAAATTCCATATTATTTTAGCAAACGCTGACACTTCGATTCTTCCGCACATCAAAGATTTAATCATGAACCCACCATCGAACAATAAATACGACGCCTTAAAGGAACGTGTGTTAAACATTTTCTCGGTGTCCCAGAGCGCTAAACTGCGGCAATTACTAAAGGGGCAGGTTCTCGGCGATAAGAAACCGTCCCATTTTTTATTAGAACTTAAAAATTTGGCTGGAGACCAAGTCACCGATAGCATCCTTAAAACGTTGTTCATGGAACAGCTGCCGGAAAACTATCGTATAATTTTAGCAACGATCGATGAGCCTGACTTCGGCAAGTTCGCGACGATCAAGCCGACAAGATCGCGGATTCGATGACAATGAATAATTCGTTAGCTGCGATAACGAGACCGGGAGATGCGTCGGCCCGCCGCGCCCCTCAATCGTCTTCCGTTGGCGGCGCTAACGATGCATCCGAGATATCGGTTTTAAAACAATTAGTGCATGGCATGAATGCACTGCTGCGCGAAAGGGAATCCCGCGCGCGTTTCAAGTCGCCCGGTCCGTCGTATCGCAATGCAAAGAAACGTAATCGACCTAACAGTACAGGTAAAAAATGCTTTTATCACCGCAAATTCGGTGACAAGGCACGCCAGTGCCAGTCACCATGCTCTTGGAGTAACAGCAAGCAGGAAAACTAAAAAAACCTCCCCGGAGACGGTCGGCAGAGGCATTAACACTGAGAATCGTTTCCACGTTTTTGACAAAACCACCGGTAAAAAATTCCTTATAGATACAGGCGCGGAAATTTCCGTGTATCCGGTGTCTTACACGAGTAAAAGAACTCCAGCCGCCTTAAAGTTGTACTCCGCAAATAACTCGCGCATCGATACTTACTTTGTAAGTATCGATGCGTCTATGTCTAACACTTAATTTAGGTCTTCGCAGACCCATTACGTGGAACTTTTGCGTCGCGAATATACCTTTCGCTATAATAGGCGCCGATTTATTAAAACATTATCGCCTAACAGTTAATTTGCACGAAGGAACACTGACCGACCCATCTACTACTCTTTCCGTTAGAGGGAAGGTTATAGCGACACCCGCGTTAAAAATTTCCATCGACCGTTCAACTAAGTTTGCGCACATTTTTGCGGAATTCCCTGAAGTCACGGGAATCACACAAAATCGCGCATTTCCGCCGCGTGCTGTGAATCATCACATTGTTACTTCTGGTCTTCCGGTCGCTGAACGCCCACGAAGATTACCGCCGGATAAATTAAAGGCAGCCAAAGCGGAATTCGGACGCATGGTCCAACTCGGTCTATGCAGACTCTCTAGCAGCCCATGGGCCAGTCCTATTCATATGGTCCCGAAGAAAACGGGCGAATGGAGGATCTGTGGGGATTACCGTCGTCTCAACGCAGTGACAGTCCCGGATAAATATCTCATACCGCGCATTTGCATGACTTTTTAGTAAACTTATATAAAAAGAACATTTTTTCTTCGTTAGATTTATTCAAAGCATACAACCAAGTACCTATCGCGGAAGAGGATATATCAAAAACCGCGGTGATCACCCCGTTCGGGTTATACGAATTTACTGTGATGACTTTCGGACTCTGTAACGCCGCACCGACGTTTCAGCGTTACTTGCACCAAGCACTAAAAGATCTCGATTTCGCATTTTCATACATTGACGATATTTTGATCGCGTCCACGACTGTGGATGAACACAAGCATCATCTACGCATAGTCCTTACCAGACTCAAGGAATATGGCCTATCTTTAAACTTGAGCAAGTGCGTTATTGGCGTTGAGGAATTAGTTTTCTTGGGATATCACATTAACAAGTCCGGTTGCAAACCTACGACAGAGAAGGTCAGCGCAATACAGAGGTTCCCTAAACCACAATCAATCGCAGACTTGCGCCGTTTCCTCGGCATTCTCAACTTTTATCGCAGTTACCTTCGCAACGCAGCGAGCATCCAAGCACCTCTGCACACATTCCTGAAAGGCTCGTGTAAAAATGATAAACGCACTATTCGGTGGACCATCGAAGCGGAAACCGCATTCATGAAATGCAAAGATAGTTTGTCTAACGCCGCGTTGCTGGCGCATCCTTCGCCTAGCGCCGAAACGCGTTTGGTAGCCGATGCTTCCGATTTTGCAATGGGAGCAGCTCTTGAACAGCGTTTTTCAAATTGTTGGAAACCGCTAGCATTCTTTTCACGAAAATTCACGCCCGCTCAAAAAAATTATAGTGCTTATGACCGCGAACTAACCGCAATCTACGAAGCCATTAAGCATTTCTGTCACTTCCTCTAAGGGCGACAATTCAAAATCCTGACGGATCATAAACCCCTCGTGCACGCATTTAATCAACGATCGGAAAAAGCGTCTCCAAGACAGCTTCGCCAGTTATCATTCATTTCGCAATTTACTACTAACATTACGCACATTACAGGCCAGGAAAATATAATAGCGGACAGCTTGTCACAAATTCAAGCGCTGCATTTACCGTGTGAAATCGAATTACTCGAACTGGCGGAACTCCAGAATAATGATCCGGAACTACCGCGCCTGCTTACGTCGATAACTACGTCGTTAAAATTTAAAAAACTTATATTCGGCTCAGACAACGCACACATATTTTGCGAAATGTCGGCGAATCGTTCAGACCCTATATACCGGTTTCGTTGCGCAAAAAAGTATTCGACATGTTTCATGCACCTGCCCATCCTAGTGCTAAAGTCACAGATCGAACTATCCGTCAAAGATACGTTTGGCCACACATGCATCGCGACATTGCTAATTGGGCCAAAAACTGCACCGACTGCCAACAATCGAAAATATCTCGGCACGTTAAACTCTTACCCGCAGACTTCACAGCACCGGACGGACGTTTCGACCACGTCCACATGAACTTAATAGGACCATTACCGTTATGTCAAGGATTTCGTTTCTGTTTAACCATTATAGACCGTTTCTCGAGATGACCTGAAGCTATTCCCATCTCGGACATATCCGCGCAGACTGTAACCCGTGCATTTTACGATCACTGGATAGCACTCTACGGCGTTCCCAAGATTTTAACTACCGATCAGGATAGCCAATTTGAGAGTCAAATCTTCAAAGCCCTTCTCCAGTTGATCGGTTGCAATAGAATTCGCACAATAGCGTACCACCCCGTGGCCAACGGAATGATTGAGCGGTGGCACCGCACCCTTAAAACTGCGATCATGTATCGCGGATCTCGGAATTGGGTAGGCGTACTGTCTACGGTTCTACTCGGATTGCGTACTTAAATTAGACTGGACACAGATGTCTCTCCAGCCGAATTTTTTATACGGAACAACATTGCGTTCAGCCTAGACAGTAAGTGACATTAACATTAATCTAAGTTAAATATCATTTTAAGCGACTAACATTAGCTACATACAATATATATATATATATATCAGTTTCCTTTACACTGTGTAACGTTGTCACTCGGGGGGGAGTATGTAGGCTCAGCGTTCTTTTTCTTTTAGCGATCCCTCCTTATATAAGTTGTGTACGTCATGGCGTAGAGAGAGCGAATTTACGAACGCTTTGGCGCGACTTCGTTCCTTTTGAGTCTTGAAACTGCTCTCGGGCAAGACATCTCGAATCCGAGTTTACATATATTGTAATATCCGCACGACACCTCAAGACAATAAAGTACTATTGAATTTTCTTAACGCCAGTGAGTTGAGTAATTATCCTCTCCTCCTATTGGCCTGGCGACCGTACGCGCACAGAAGGCACGAACGATGACACTGTTCACGCCGGCCATATTAAGATATCTTCTCCCTACAACAGTCTTTCGCTAATGCCATCTAAACGGAATTAAAGAAATGTCGGTAACGATCGACAATTTAAAAAGTCTATATTATCGACATGACTAATTCCGTTTACTGTCACATTATTTTTTGTCATTTTACTAAATAAACACACACACACATACACACACACACACACACACACACACACACACACACACACACATATACACATATATATATATATATATATATATATTCATGTATTGTCAATGCAGTAGTTATTCTTCACGACGTTCGCTATGTTCAATATCCTTATAAGTCAGAATACGAAGCACATGTATTTTTCTCAAAGAGAACATATATATACGCACATACGTATATACGTAGTGAAGCGACTTTTTGCTATGTCTATAGAAAGACATGGAATTATTTGTACTATTGCTATTGACTAGTTATCTACAATATCTAATACAAACATATATATAATTTTAGTAGATTTTGCGATAACATTGTATATTCTTCCAGTAAACATATATATTCTTCCAGTATATATATATATATATATATATATATATATATATATTATATATATATGAATACCTGTGTGTGTGTGTGTGTGTGTGTGTGTGTGTGTGTGTGTGTGTGTGTTTGTGTGTGTGTGTCCAATTGTTTACAAATAATGCAATAATCGGTATTGTCCGAAAGACATTTCTGGCATACATTTTTGCCAGTAACGTCAAACAGTAATGTCAAATAGACGCTTCTGATTTTTATTATTGGAATCATACTGTAATATGAAATATAGAATGGACTTCTTCATTCTCATAAGAATGCAATTGACAATTTCTTTCTTGTCTCTCTAATTGTTTACATATAATTTATTTGTAATAACCAGTACTATCAGAATTGACGCTTCTGACATTCATTTTAGTTTGCAAGTACCGTCAGAATAGACGCTTCTGATTATAATTCTGATTATAATTTTTATCAGTACCGTCCAAATAGACGCTTCTGACATCGACGAAACACTTTTCACCATTGCACTAATTATAAGAATATAATTGTGGATAAAATAGTTATAAAAAGAGCGCTTTCTTCCGAGCACGTAACTTCGTTCACGCTCTGTCTCGATTCTAATTGTTTTGACCATACCTTTAATGAAATTTTATCTAAATACATTTTCCAATATATTTACTATGTTATGACTTCTCTCACTCATGTATTAATGAAAATGACGGGCAATTTGTACACAGTATAAATCTTTTATCAATTAATAAAATTATATTAAATTTACAATTAAATTGTTCCTCAATTAATTATTAAAAATTAATATCCGAATAATATACTAAACTGTAACGCATACCGCGGTGGGTTCACATGTGCGAGGCACGCAGCAAAAGACGAGACACGTATATGTGCGCTCCGCGCTTGGCAACGTGGGTTGGCCGAAGAGAATAGAAATATCATCCTACTCTCTTGCACCAAAGCGCCATGAGTAGAGAATAGGAATATCGTTGTACTCTCTCGCGACGCGTATGAGAAGGAAATAGAAATATTATCTCTTTCGTGTAGTATGCGCCATGCGATGGTCCAGCGTGCCGAGCGCCGAGCGCACATGTACGTGCCTCGTCTTGCGTGTGTATCCAAATAAGAAGGGAGGGTGTGCGAGGGTGTGGGTCGGCGGGGCCCGACCACGAACCAGTCGTGAAAACTTGTAATTATTTTGCGAAAAAATACCATTTCAGCCAGGAATCGAATCTGGCTCTCCTGCTTACCGGGCAGGCATTTTATGCCTTCGACTACCGAGACATGTGATGATATTTATCGCAAATAACGTGTTTAGAATAACACGTCAACAATACAATGATACACATATATACGTATATTACTATATATGTGTGTGTGTGTGTGTGTGTGTGTGTGTGTGTGTGTGTGTGTGTGTGTGCGTGCGTGCGTGCGTGCGTGCGTGCGTGCGTGCGTGCGTGCGTGCGTGCGTGCGTGCAAATGTCTGTTGCACGTTTTGTTAACTATTTTAATCATGTATACACTAAAAATATCAAAATCGAAACGATGACCAACGAAGTTCTATGTTAGTAGAATATATGAGACTTTCTTTGCGAAAAGCTGGAGTTTGATCACCAGCTTTCCGTTAGGAGATATGTATCTGCTCATATCTTCTTTTTTTTATCTTTCTTACAACATAAAATATACGATTAATGTCTGACAAATTTAATTAGAATAAAAAATTTTTAATAACATTTTATTTGCAAAATAAAAACGTTAGTTTATGGTATTTTTTTTAATAATATTTTATTTACAAAAATTTGCCGTGATTTTATGATAAATGGCGTTGCAATCTGATTCTGAAAGACAAGGACGAATACACGAAAAGAAAGACGGACGATGTCGTCGAAATGAGAAATAATTATACGCATACTATTGATGCTTAGATCTTTTTTGTTAGGTTTTTGATTGTAATTTTACAAGCTCAGTATTATTCTTTAAAGTAATTCGAGGTGCGGAACTATATCATTTTGTACATACAAAGCTGCAAAACTTTTATATTCGTCGAAATAAGACATCGTGTTTCTCCCTTACATAACGTGTAAGGCATGAAAGAATGGATTAATCAGAATCCTTCATTCTGTTCTCATTCCGTCGAAGTGAGAAATGATTATACGCATACTGTTGATGCATAGATCTTTTTTGTTAGGTTTCGGATTGTAATTTTACAAGTTCAGTATTGTTTAAAGTAATTCAAACTGCGGACCTATATCATTTTGTCCATACGAGACTGTAAAACTTTTATATATATATATATATATATATATATAAATTCCTATTTTATATATATATATATATATATATCTAAAATAAAAACACAAAATTATATGTTGACTGTTTTTATTGAAAATATTGACGGGATTGACACATTACAGTCAGCATCTTTGAATTGGCTTTACAGATACAAAATCCTTTTGTGCAATTGAAACGTAACACAAAAAAAGAAATGCGGAATGGTCGATTTCGATAAAAAATTAAATTCACTTTATTCTAGCAAACAAGCTTATTGAACGTTTTATTGATCCCATAGATCGTTCGTCCTTATTTTTCCTCTGCAACGCCATCTATTGCAAAATCTGTCAACTACAATTACTGCTTATTATTTTATATTTGCGCCAAGCATATATATACGCGTAAAATTATACACACTCTGTTCAAGTCTCAAACTTTTTTTCTAAGCTTTCAATCATAAATCCAAAAATATAGTATTGTTTATTCATCTAGTCCGAAGTGCGGGATGTACTCATTTTGTATATATGAGCTATAGAATTTTTGTATTAAAGAAACAAAGATCTGATGTGACAGCTGTACGAGCTAAAATTACGTTTTTTAATTTTTTTCTTATTTACTTGTTAAATCGATTGTCCCGCATATTCTTTTTGTGTGTATTTTAATTGCCTGAAAGGATTTTGCAATCTGTCAAGCCAATAAAAAGTTCTATGGTGCACTGTAATATGTCGGTAATTCCCGTCACTTTAAGATCTCCTTAACAACAGTTTCTTTTTTTTTTCAAGCGTCCTATACTTGACACTCTTTTTTTATCTTTTTTTAAGGAAAAGGTAATTTTATAGTCATATCAGACATTTTGTATAATATTAACCATCTTTTTATATTCGAAAAGCGCGTCTCGGTATTTTTTTGCAAAATGATTATGAGTTTTTCACGATTGATTCGTGGTCGGGCCCCACCGTGATGCACATCTTCCCTTCTTATTCGAAGGCTCGAGCCATGCTTGATGCAATCTCTCCTGCCGCTCTGCAGGGGGACCCATTGTTCTTTCTTCGCCTGTTTGAAAAAATGCGGCTTCGCCGCGCTTCTCAGAGGGAATAATTGGTTTTTCCGGCTCTACTTTGCAACGAGAGAAACCGTGTAGCTTCGATGACGTTGGCGACTGAGAAGTGATGGGATCGAACAAGCGGAGCATTGGCGCACCAGGAAGATTATTTGTATATTTGGATGGCGTTGGAGGGTGTCGCCGCTGCGGTCCGACCTGCATCCATCGAGTGAGAGACCAACATCGCTCTGAAGTACCGGTCGTGGGGATCGAAAAAGATATACATATACATGTATATATACATGTATATATTGTGATATGTGTGTGTGTGTGTGTGTGTGTGTGTGTGTGTGTGTCATTGTATTATTGTGTTACTCTAAACACGTTATTTGCGATAAATATCATCATATGCCTCTGTAGTCAAAAGGATAAGATGACTGCCCGGTAAGCAGGAGATCCATGTTCGATTCCTGGCTGAGGTGGTATTTTTTCGCAAAATGATTACGAGTTTTTCACGACTGGTTCGTGATCCCCGCTGTGACGCACACCCTCCCTTCTTATTTTTATACTTGACATTTTTTTTCTATAATACGCACAACGAGAATAAATAGGATAGAGAACGAAAAAACGAGCAAGATAGCATATTTGCTCTTTTTCCGCGTGTCCGATTGGCGGTCGACGATGTCGTTGAGTTTTGCGACGAGTTTGATAATTGGTCATAGTTCGTTTCGGAGTGTAAGTGATGTTTATGCGTTATATATTAGGTGTACAAAAAAATTCTGAGCTTTAGATTTCATACAACCGAAATAACAATTTAAATTTTATATATCTTCCCGCCCTTTTGCGGTTTTAAAGCATTGATATTTGGCCTTCTAAAATGCCATACAGTTTGGCGTTTGATGCACATAACCTCAAAAATCAGTACTGTTCACGATGGCAATAACAAAAGAGCATATTCGATTCTCCATCCACTTCGCGTTTCATCTGAAGAAAAATGCTGTTGAAGCTACTGCAATAATTTGTGCTGCATATGGAGAGAACGCTGTAAATCATACTACATGTAAAAGATGATATCAAAAATTTCGCCAAGGAGATTTCAGTCTTGAAGATGAACCGCGTGCTGGACGCCCTCAAAAGATTGAAACGGACGAATTGCAAACACTGCTGGATATAAATTCTGCGCAAACTGAAAAGGAGCTTGCAGAACAGCTTGGCGTTACGCAGCAAATCATTTCCGTACATTTACATACGATGGGAAAGGTTCAGAAGGAAGGCAGATGGCTTCCGCATGAATTGTCCGAAGACAACAAAAATCGTCGGCGTAACACTGCACTCACTTTGCTTTCAAAGTTCCGGAAAAAAGATTTTCTGCACAAAATCATTACAGGCAATGAAAAGTGAATTCTTTATGATAACCCTAAATGTAGAAAATCATGGGTTGACCCTGGTCAACCTTCGACATCGACGCCAAAGCCCAATATCCACGCTAAGAAGGTTTTGCTCTGTATCTGATAAGATTGGAAGTGTTGTATTACGAGTTGTTACAACCGGGTGAAACAATCACAGCAGACCGCTATCAACAACAATTGACCAATTTGAGCGATGCATTAGAAGAAAAGAGGCCATTTACTGGCCAAGGACATCGTAAAGTGATCTTGCTTCATGACAATGCTCGACCACATGTTGCGAAAGCGACTCAGGACCATATCTTTGCGTTAGGCTGGGAACTTCTCCCGCATACGGCGTATAGCCCAGACATGGCATTTTCCGATTATTACCTCCGGCTGCAACATCATTTGGCTGATACACATTTCGTGAGATTTGAAGAGATACGAAAATGCATTGATGACTTTATCGCTTCGAAGCCGGTGAACTTCTATCGTCAAGGAATTCGCAAGCTACCCGAAAGATGGCAAAAGGTCATTGATGCAAACGGGGAATATTTCGCTGATTAATATTTTTTTGTTTGTTTTTGAATAAAGATTGAATTTTACAAAAAAAAGCTCAGAACTTTTTTGTACACTTAATATATAAATACTGAATATGACGTCCATACGATTAAAAATAAAAATTTTCAAAATAGCGGCAGAAAAATTTTAAAATTAAAGTACAAAGTTGCGTTATTCACGATTTTCTAGGTTTATAGATTATTAAAATAAAAAATGGAAAATGAAAATATTGAAAATATTTTTGGAATTTCAAGGTCACACCTATGCCAAAATCTTAGTTTTAAATGAACATATATAAATGCTGAATTTGAAGTTCGTACAATTAAAAATACAAATTTTCAATATGACGGCAGATAAATTTTAAAGGAAGAGTTGCGGAAGAGATGCAAAGATATGAGAAAAGATTGCGAAAGAGTTGCAAAATGGTTGCGGAATAGTTGCGGAAAGGTTGTGGAAGTGTTGCGGAATAGCTGCAAAGATATGCGGAAAGATTGCGGGAGGGTTGCGGAATGATTGCGGAAGTATGTGGAAAAGTTGCGGAACGGATGCGGAGATAGATGACCTCCGAAGAGGTTACGGGAAGAGAAAAAATATACAGAGAGACTGCGGAATGACCGTAAAATTATATACCAACCCTGCGGATAAATCAGGCCGATAAATCAGGGACCCAACGAATATTGATTCGCTATTCGCTAGTAGATCCTACAGTGACCCTGACTTATCAGTCTGATGAGCCACTGGGTCGATAAGATATTAATAGTGACATCTCGTGACAGATGTGGCAGCCGTACAAAGACGACGACGATAATAATGATGATAATGACGACGACGTTTCTTAAAGTAAAAATTTCCAAATCGGACTTTGCGTAGCAATAGCTCTGCTTATAAGGCACATAGCAAAAAAATAAAAATGCTTTTATTATGCAAGTCGAACTCAAGCTATCGATCAAGCTTACTTAGAACTTGATTGGTTTAGTCGTTATTGAGACTCAGTAATTTCAAATACTCGCATCTCGCCGACTCGCGTAAAGTCACACGGTGTTCTCAATTGACTTGACACCCGAGACACTACCGTGTCTCCTGATCATTTTTCATTTTTAGAAAGAATAGAATGCGCTACTAAAGTGAGGTCTATTTCAGTGTCACCCATATAATACTTCTAAAAGTTTTTAAATTTTTCATTCATATTACTTTAATATCGGTTTTACACATTTATCACTAAATGAGATACTCACTGATCTATTAGATGCAGAAGTAATTTTAGTGAATGTATATTCAGCCTAAATAACAAGTATATCTTCTTTTTTTACTTTAGTAAAGTCCAATTGACTACATTAAGTATGATAATTTCCAATTTATCAATTACAACTTATACAATCAGTGTCATGTCTAATCATAACGTGATCAAACATTTTTATTTTATAAAATCATTTATCTGGACATCTTGCTACTAGCTCAGTTCTATTGAAGCAATAAAACAAAAATTTAGTTTGAAAGAAAATAAAAAACTTATTTTTGCATATCAAAAGAGTTAAATAACCGCCTTGGATATCTCGTTGCAGAATCTCAGCAACTCATCATCAAAAACATCAGTGGTCCATCCGCTGTGAAAGTTGGCGATGTCGATCACATAATCCTCGACTGCGACTATGCCCTGGAAAACACCTCGAGCCAAGGATTAGTAGTCAAGTGGTTCTTCAATGACAACCAATTAGTTTACCAATGGATCTACGGCAGAAGTCCTGCAGCTGACGAACCAGTTGCAAAATACATTGATATAATGTACAAAGCTAGCGATGATCCCTTAACTAAGTATCGAGCTATGAAACTGAATAAACCAGGAATCGATTTAACGGGTGATTACACATGTGTAATATCAACATTTGCAGACGAACGGATGGCAAACATATCTATAGTGATGTATTGTGAGTATCTCTCTGTCTCTCTCTCTCTCTCTCTCTCTCTCTCTCTCTCTCTCTCTCTCTCTCTCTCTCTCTCTCTCTCCTCTCCTTCCTTCCCTCCCTCCTTCCCCCTTCGCTCCCCCTCTTCCTCCTTTCCCCCTTCTCTTTTCTCCGTCTCCCTTCCTCTCTCTCTCTCTCCTCTCTTTCCTCTCTCTCCTCTCTCTCTCCTCCTCCTTTTCTTTCTTTTTTCCTCTTTTCCTTTCCTTGATACAGAAAACAATTCATAGTTTTTTTTCAAGTTATTCTCATATATAAGTAGAGTCTAGCAAATTGTTATAGTATCTGATATAAACAAACTAATAAACGTTATAAGAAATTAATATGAGTAGTTAGAATGCCCTGTAAAAAATTATAGAAGCCAATTCAAAACGCAGTAAACAATTTATCTGTCGAAGTGTGAGATTGTTATTATCCATTTTTATCTGTATAAATTAACTTTTATTTCGGATTAACTTCCTTTTTGTTTCTTTCTAGTTTTAAGAATTAGAAAAAAATTAAAAGATTAAAGTTAAACTACATTAGTAGAAATGGACATAACTGTAACTTATTTCTCTAACAAAAAATTACTCAATATGGAAAATGAAACAACGAGAGAAGGAAAACAATTGAAGATCGCTAGAACAGTACAAGTGATAAAAAAATTAATGCTGTGATACTCTGTATATCTATTGTGCAATAGCAAACCGTACGCAACATGCTTAAATTCTTCAATTTTTTTCAACTATGTATTATTCTTCCGATCGTTTTGAAAATTAAATATGTTATATTAGATAAGAAGATCTTTTTCAGTAAAATGGTAGTAGTGTCTTAAGTATGTCTTATTTAAAAGAGTCAAAATTTTTTCAACTGACTTTTTCTCGAAAAAAAAAAAATTGTCCGCTTCTTATATTTTTCTCGATTCCATCAATCTCTATCTTAAATTTTGCTTAAACCTCTACAACATCTCTCAAATTCGTTTAAATAATATCTATTTGATTACGTTAGGGTTGTTTATAATATATTGTTAGTTCGGGTTGTTCTATATATTATTTTCAATTATTTCAATTATTTCAATTATTTCAATTGTTAATATTTTGCAAATTATTAATATCACTACATGTTGTTATAATGTAATTACATTCTTGCTTTAAAATTGTAACGATACGCCTAAGTCACCTCCTTCCGTTATTAAAAACAGCGTAAATTAAGTTCTCTGAAACCGACGATCCGTCGGGGTATCGACACGGCGATCCTCTGTGATCCCATCGTCGACAAATTCGCGATTCCCATCGTAGACCAACGACGCGATAATTCACGTGAGCAGAACATGAACATAACGATTCGTGCATTGAGTCATCGCTGTTAATTCCGCTACTGATCGCGCTACCGAACAAATTCACAGAATTGACGAGCTCGTTCGGCGAAATTCGTGGATCGTTCGGCGAAATCCGCAGAGTCAGGCCCAGAGCTCAAGTTCGGCCGACCTGCTCCGATTTATCACGAATTATGGCCGACTCGAATATATACGCTAATATATATTCTGACGGATATATACTCTGACGGATGATTTTCGTTTTTTCCCGGCAAGATAGCAACCAGTCCAGTGCTGATCTCGGTAAAATCTGTTCTGATCTGTTCTGTTTGCGATCCTAAGGCACTATCTAGTAAGCCAGGAGCTTCTGGCGGATCGCTCCTATTTTCAGAGTACGCAAGTATTTCTCACAAGCTAGGGTGTAATTTGACCCTTAAGGCACTTGCATGCGACATCCATTACTGATAGACAACAGAGCAGGGGGCTTCCTGTTTCCAAGCCACAGCAAAGGTCTGTTCTTTTCAACTTAACTTCTTGCACGGTTCATCTTTTCTCTTTTTCTCTTTAACATAGGAAAAAAGGAAGAAAGATGAACTATGCAAAAAGTTCAGCTGAAAAGAACAGACCTCAAATCCTCTAAGTCCTATTCCAGACTGTAAAATCGTCCAGAAAAGATAAACGACGATAAACGACATGACGAACAACTGATCGGTTACGCGGCAAACACCGCGTGCGACGAGCCCCGCGCATCGTCTCACGTCGCGCACCTATGTACTATTGTGCAATTCAAAAAATTCGCGAATATTTTCGGCAAATAACCGAGATTCCAGTACATATTATAAATACCGAACGAAATAAGATTGTAAAAACCTAATTAGTAGCTTGTAAATAATTTTCTCTCTTAAGAATATCCTTGTATAGTGATTCAAAACAACATTGTGTCCTTAAAATGTCGTGTTCTTGACTTAATTCTGAAGCGATTTTTCTTTTTTCAAAATTTAGTATGAAGCTTAGTTTTTGAATTATTAAAAGAAATAGTCGTATGACGGGTCAGATACGACAGGTAAGCAAGGGCGGCGCAACTCATCGTCAGACGCGGGCATTTACGCGGGGCGCTTGGTGAATTGATGATTATACATAATAGTACGTACATATTAATATAAAAATTTAAGAAAATAAAAACAAAAATTTGAAAAGATTGTCTCAAAGATAAATCAAAAATACAACATTTAAAGAATAAAAGTTATTTTAATAGAACAAATTCTCTCTCTCTCTCTCTCTCTCTCTCTCTCATTCTCACTCTCACTCAATCACTCATTCACTCACTCATTTACTCACTCACTCACTCATTCGCTCACTTACTTACCTTATAAAAATCATTTTGTATAATTATTCCATGATTCCATCTTTTTCGCTGTTCCTGGAATTCCTTGAGAAAGACAGATGAATTTTCCGATTGAATTCCAAATAAGTATCTTGTAACAAATTTCAATTCACTTGACTTAAACTTTAATTTTTCAATTACATTGATAAACTTTTACACTCGATCAGTTTATTTGATTAAAAAACGAGAAATTTACTAATTTATTAGTTAATTGTTATTAACGTTAATTTTAATCACTGAGTCATCGATTAATCACTTAATTAGCGATGACTGGAAATCACTTCAACAGAAAAAAAGCACAGATTCGATTGATTTTAATAATAAATCTATTAATTGATCATTATTAATTGCTGTTGACTAATTATTCGATAATTGAAAAAACTTGAAAATTTACTGAACTTTGAAAATTTATCTAACAAGCAATAACCCTAACGGAACAAGTAGCATCTGGGAATCTTTGGAGAATATCATGACAGTATATTGCTAATAGTCTCAGAAAATTCGACATACGTACTACAATATACTCACAAGGAAATGGCAAGAAATTGTGAAATACAAAATTGAATGAGCTATAGTTCATTCGAAAAGAGAGGTCGAGAGTATAAAAAGTGTAAAAGAGTTTGAGTGCATGATTTAAGAGTGCTTAGTTTCGAAGAAATTTGCATACAAAGTGAGGCCTTCTGCTAGCTGTACAGTAAGTATTAAGTATATAAATAACTCAAGCTAAGCGTGAAGCGCCGTCTGCACAGTCTAAGGCTCGCATGTGATTTTTTTCTTCTATGGCGGGGAGAGTTTGAAACCTCGCAGTGATAACTCTTTTTTTTTAATAACAGCTATATTTTGTCGACAAAATTAATTTTGGTTATTATTTGTAATAAAATATTATTATAATAATTATACATTATTATTATATGTAATGTAATGTAATGTAATGTATTAAAAAGTAACAACAATTTTTATACATATAATATAATAATATATAATGTTTATTTATTTCTTTATTTATTTATTTCTTTTTATTTATTATAAAATTTGGACATTGCAGCATTTGTGGATAAAAATTGAAATAAAAACTTTGGAAACACAAATATATCATGAATATTTGATGAAAAGAATAATTTTTTTTACTTTTTATTTCAATTTTCATCCATAACATTATGCTGCAATGTCTGAATTTTATAATAAATAAAAAGAAATAAATAAAGAAAGAAGTAAAGAAATAAATATTAATATATGTATAAAAATTTTTATTTTTTTAATACATATAATAATAATGTATAATTATTAATAATATATAATTATTTTATTACAAATAATAATAAAAATTAATTTTTTCGACAAAATATAGCCGTTATTATAAAAGAAAAGTTGTCACTGCGAGGTCTCGAACTCTCCTCACCACAGAAGAAAAAGATTACACGCGAGCCTTAGACTGTGCAGCCACGGCGCTTCACGCTTAGTTAGCCGAATGCCTAACTTATATACAAATTTCTCCGAAACTAAAATCCATGCACTCAAACTCTTTTACACTTTTTATACTTTCGACCTCCCCTTTCGAATGAACTATAGCTCATTCAATTTTATATTTCACAATTCTTGTCATCTCCTTGTCAATAATTACCTATAACCGCTTTTCAGTAGTAAATATTGAAAATATTCTACAATATATACCCAGAATATCTACAAAATATTATTAGCATATTCTCAATTTGTACGAGTATATCTCGCTCATGCTTGTATACTATATATACCACATATCCAAACAGCACAGAGAATTCAAAAAAAATTAATGTTTATGTCACCAATTCTGAATTTATTTTCAAATGCAAAAAGAATTCTTTGTATTTGAAAATGAATTCAAAATTAGTGATATAAAATTCTTTTTGAATTAATTCTTTTTAAACTCTCTGTGCAGTCCAAATATATATACATATATAGATAGATAGAGAGATAGGTTAGGTTAGGTTAAGTTATAATAAATAGGGTTAAATTATAATTGTAGGATTAAATTATAGTTTTTATTCTGGATTTATACTCTTTTATACTCTATATGTTTTTATTTGTATTTTTATATTAAAAAATATGTCAAATATATTATACATTGTGCATATTATACTGTATATATAAACACATTTTATGTAATATTTAAAACATTTCGCCTTAAATATCATGTCTGTATATAATGAAATCTTAAAAATAATCTAAATAATATTAATAATAATCGACTTCTTTGTTCAAAGGACGAAAGAGAAAACACAATATAAAATGATTCATCCTTTTTAAGAACAAGTTTAAAATTATGAAATGTAAACAAAGTTAAAGTTCTTTGCGCGTAACAAACTAAACATTGCTTAGGACCGATCTCACCAACTCCGGTTAATGTTATCGGCTGGTTAATTTGATCAGCAGAATTGCCAACAGCAAGAAATCCAAAATCGGTCTTGGTTTCGTACTTCCTTACCTATTCATGACAAAAAGAAAGTGTTAGAGTGTGAAATAATAATAAAGTAAGTATTATATAAATATATGCTTTGAAATATAAATACAAATGTTTATAACAAGAAATTAGATTAAAAATGAAAGTTTTTTTGCAGTTGGCAGTTCTCAAACTTAATCTGTAACTTAACTAGAGTTGATGAGATCGGCCCTTAATGTGTTATTTGAGCTAAATTCGATGGCATGTCTCGCAGGGAATCTATCCTCTTTTAAATCATGCTGACGAGAATTAAAAATTAAAAAAGAAAGTAAAGAAATATTGTAACAAATAACACTTATCTCTAATTACGCATAATAAAAAAAAATACCAATAATGATAATTATTGATAATTCAGTATAAAACGTGCACCGTACAGACATTTGTTCTTTATTGGTGTATAATGATGGACAGAATAGTTGCAACAATTTTTCGTTGGAATTCATGATGAATTGAAACTCATATTTTGATGGAATTTGAATATAAACCCAGATAGCAAAACGTGCCAAAAGCACAAATTGCGAAGTTATACTACACGTTATCATCGCCGGCAAAAATCGAGCAGCAATCCAGCATGGGCATGCTGTAACAGATACTACAGTAAAAATATAGCACATATCGAGCAAGCTCTGCATTATAATATGCTGCAAAAATGCTATAAAAATTAAACAAAGCTTGTCGTCATACATACATTAAAATTCAAGTATTTTGTGTTGCCACAAAATTTACTAAAATACTCCAAAATTTAGCATGATATGCCGTCAAGACATGTTGCAAAAATATAGTAAAAAATCTGGCATATTTATTCTTTCACACAGTGACAGCAGAAACTGCGGCAAGATACAACACGATCTGTAATGTCAGATACTGGCAGCAGAAACGCAGCAGAAACAGAGTACAGTGTGCCATCACATCGTGACAGCAAAATTTCGACAGACATAAAGCACGATCTGTTTTATCAATGTATCGGCAGAAACGAAGCAGAAATCGGGCATAGTGTGCCGTTACGACGTGACGACAAAATTGCGGCAGGTATATAGCGTGATCTGCTTTATCAGCTGTGTCGGCAGAAACGCAGCAGAAATCGAGCACAGTGTGCCGTCACGTCATGGCGGCAAAATTGTAAAGAAATCAAATAGGGTCTGCTGGCATAATCTGCCAGCAAATCGGCAACAGAAATCGTACAAAATTCTGCGTCTGTCACTAAACACAATTATTAGAAAACTATCGCTTGGTTGCATCCGTTTCTGCAAAATTTATCAAACTTTCTATATAAGCGAAATCATAATTAACATAATTAATCATAATAAATATGCATTTATTATTTACGTATTTTTATTTATGCGCTTGATGCAAGACGTAATTGTCCAACAAGGTATTATAGTTAACGAAGTGTAGTACCTGGGAAAAAGTACATTATATAAAATGTACAATGTTTGATACATTATTTGATATGTTATATGAGAATCAAAAGAATCATAACTTATATTTTTAAGAAGTTTTTTATAACTTATTTGTGTTGTAAAAAATATATTAATTTTATCATTAGTAAAGTAATTAAAAATTATTCTTTAAAAACTATTCTAAAATAAGAGATAGAAAAAATAATAGACATTTTTCAAAATTTTTTAGTTATAACAATTTAAATATTTATTATTTAAATATTTTAGAAACAGCATTTATTTCTATTAATAATTAGGTTAATTTGCCAACAAGTTATGTTAACAGCCCTATTCGATTTCTGCTGCGTTTTTGCTGTCACATCGTGACGGCATACTGTGCTTTTTGCTGCATTTCTGCTGCCAATATCTGATACGACAAACTTTGCACGATATCTGCTACATATCTGCTGCCACAATGAGACAGCAAGCAATGCTCGATTTTTATCGCATTTTTGTCATTATTTTGATGAGAAGGTGTGCCGCAAAAAATTAAGCTTAATTGGGAAGCAGCAGCTTGAAATCTGCTAGCAAAGTCGGATGATCGGATCTAGCAGAGTACTGACATACTGCTGGCATTTTGGGAAGTTAATGAGCAGTATGTGAAGATGTTCAATATAAAAAAGAAATAAGAAGTTAGATAAACGATTCAAATATGAAATTAAATTTTATAAATATTCAATCAATAATCATAGACTCCTCGCCTCGATACTGTTTTATTATATTTGCTATACGTCTTCAATGATAAAAAAATGACTTGTAAATATTTTATAAGAAATTATAAAAACTATTTAACTCAGACAACACAAAGCAGAAAATCGAAATATAAGATGTCTTAAAGATGTCGAAATATATTTGTTTTCATAAAACTGTATCACTTACAAATTTGAGATTACCTTTATAGTAAAAATCTTATATAAAAGTCACACAAAAAGCATAAAAATTACATGAAATGCGAATATAAGGCCGAATATAAAGCATTCAATGTTGAAAACTTTTCAGATATTTTAACTTTTAACCTTTGGATAACAATATTGCAATTAAAATATTTTGAAAATTCTCAATATTGAATGCTTTATCTTGGCTTTCATATTTGCCTTTGAATGTCTTATGTAATTTTTGTAATCGAGATAATCTCAAATTTGCATACATTTTTATAAAAAATAATTAAATATATTTAAAAAATAATATATATTGGTATAATTATTTTTAATAAGTTTATTAACATATAAGTTTAGTAACATTGAAAAAAACAGAACATTAAATAAAATAGAAAAACGATTACGACTTACTTCGATCACAATCCAAAAATGAGGGCTGACTTAAGAACTGAAATGATATATGTAGGTAGCGGTTGTGTATCTGCCTATGATTCAATTTCTATATTCGAAGTATGTTCTGATAATACAAGTTAAAAGCGCATTTGGGATATACTCACCAAGATATTACAGAAATATTCCGAGTATATTACATATAATCAGAGTACATGCAGTATAAATAACAAAATTTATTTGTTATTTTCTGAATATATCCTGAAAATATACGAGAAATGATATTATGCATATTATATGAATTTTCTCTGTATATTATTGATGATCATCGTATATTCCGTATGAGTACAAATATCCATATGATATCATATTCCGTTAGGGAATAAGCAATATCGAATGATTTTAATAATAAATCTATTTTCTTAATAATTTATTTTAATAATAAATTAATCACTATTTATCACTGTCGATTAATTATTTGAGATCCACTCGAAGAAACACACATTACACATACGTTACATACACAAAGGTCACACGTGTTTATCCGAGAATTGCAAACACTCGACTGATTTTGATTATGTTTGTACACTGAAGTGCACAGTGCATTGAATACACGAATTCGCTGGATCATAATACAATCTGATTTATAGACTTAATTTTACACAGGGCTGATAAGTCAAATTGTTATGATTTAGGAAAATTTATGTAGTTCGCAGTATTATCGTTATTAAATGTGAACGCGTGATTGATTGAAGTCTCTCGGTCAAAATTCAAAACGTAGCAATGACACGATAACATTAAATGTAGTTATCATATGATACTCATTTTATTACATTATTATTCTTTAATTTAATGTGTTTAAAAAAATAAATAATTTAAAAAAATTAATTTTATCATTTCATATATCATCTCGTACATTAAACTCACACGTTTCCTTTTCTTTTTTGCTTTTGTTCTAAGAGAAATGTTCTACGTAAAAACATATTGGTCGCCCTAAAAAGGGCAGTTTGCTTTAATCGTCTTGAAGGGGATGGATTGTTTTTGGACGCTCTGAAAAGAACGATTTGCAAACATTTTTATTTTATAACAGGTGTTTAAAATGATCACCATTCATTCTAATGCAAGCTCGCATGTGTTTTAATAAATTTCTTTGTACGTTTTCCATCATATCTTCTTCGATGCTACATACGGCATACTGCAATCTTGTTTCTAAATCTTCTACGTCTTCAGGAAGCTTCTATAAATCATTTTCTTCCGATATCCCCCCCCCTCTCCCCCCAAAAATTCAAAGAATTGAAGTCCGGGAATATTGCGGATCAATGTATTGGACCAACTCACCGTCTAGAAAACTGTTTATTCAAATAATTCGTCATAATCCTAGCATTGTGTTGCCTAGCACTGTTTTGCTGAAAAATAACTTTGTTTCAATCTAATAATGAAACTTTTTCTAAGAAGTCCGATAAATTATTTCGTAAGAAATTCATGTATGTTATATCAGTTAAAACTGGAAGAACAACGGGATCTAATATTTCAGTTCTCATAATTCTAACCCAGATATTCATCTTCCAACGAATCTGGAAGTTCTTGAGTAACTCTTGAATTTTCATCGCTCCATAAATGCATATTATGTGAGTTTTATATGCCTTCTCATGTATTAGGTTGTCGGAAAAGTCATGACGTATTTTTTCTATGTTTTTCAAAAGTCATTTATTTATAAAAAACAAAGATCAATCAATGATATATTTTGTTCGATAACCTTTTGCCATCTTACAGTGAGTTTCATAATAGATTCATAGAAGGATCTGGATCTTTTTATCGGCGAAAAACTGAACAAGGTATTGATACAGCCTCATCTGAATTAAACGTTATATCCATGTAAGGAGTTTTGAAGAGAGCGAAACAAGTGGAAGTCTGACGGCGCAAGGTCAGGCGAGTATGGTGGGTGTGGCAACACATCTCATCCAAGCTCCAATAATTTTTGACGGGTGGTCAAACTTGTGTGTGGTCTCGCGTTGTCGTGATGGAACACAACTCCTTTACGATTAACGAGTTTTGGACATTCTGGATGATGGATTCGTTCAAACTGTCCAATTGCCGACAGTATACATTCGAATTGATTGTTTGGTAGGAGCTCGAAAAATACGACACCTTTAAAATCCCATCACACTGTGAGGATAACCTTCCTCTGATGAATGTTTGCTTTTGATGTCATTTGAAGCGAATCATCACATCGGAACCAAGACCGTTTGCACACCACATTGTAAACAATGCACTTCTTATCACTAGTTATCAGTCGCTTTAAAAAAGGATTCCTCACGTTTTCCTCATGTTTAAGCATGATGTTTATATGCGCTGTCAAATAAATTTCTTTGAGTTCATGAAGAACCTAAATTTTGAGCTTGCTTACGTATCCCAACTTCTTCAGGTGGTCGTGAACGTTTCAATAATAGATGTTCAATGTTTCTGCAATCTCTCGTGTCGTGTAACGTGAGTTTGACTCGATCAATGCCTTTATTTTATTGTCATCAACCTCGATGAGCCTTCCTGACCGAGGAGCGTCATTGAGATCAAAATCATCAGCATGGAATTTCGTAGACCATCCTTGGCACTGACGTTCTTGTAGAGCATTGTCACCGTAAACTTTACGCAACTTTTCACAAGCTTGACGCGCGTTCTTTACGGAAGTAAAACAGTAATATATGACGAAAATGCAGTCTTTCATCTTCAACTTGTTATAAAATCCAAAACTCAACCAAATCGTTTAATTTTTTGTTTAGAATGAAGCTAGAACTGTCAGCTGTCAAATGACATAGCAATAACATAGATGCGAATGATTCTAGTATTTCCAAAAATGAACTAGCGTCATCTGTTAAAATGCGTCATGACTTTTCCGACCAATAAATAGCGATTCATCGCTAAATATTATTTAAGATAGGAATCTGGGATCTTGATCTACTCTTCTTAGAAAATTTTCACAAAATGTTTTTCTTCGAAGATAATCTTCTGGTCGTAAATATTGCACGCGGGTGTAATGAAAGGGGTGCAATTTTTCTTTTTTATAGTGGAAAAATTGTCGCTCTCGAGCAACAACCTGAATATGTGTTTCAGGTTCTTGTTCAAAAACACGAACAACTGTTTCCGTATTCCGCAAATTTTTTGCGACGATGGTTTTTACCAGTGTCGTGTTTATTCAGAAAAACACTGCTAGTTTCGTACAATCTTTGAGCTGCTGCAGGTATGACGATGCCCGATGGATACCCCTCTCGATTTGAATATAATTTCGCATACTTCTTGCGGCAGGATGAGACCGCCCGTGACACTTGCTAAACGCCATCAGCATGACGTGATATTCTTGATTTGTATTTGTTTTCATGTCGTCCTGATAAAGACATTTTATTAATCGGAGAATTACGAGGGTCATTCGATAAGTCAGATAAAAAAGCAATAAAATCACCTATTTTTCGGAAAATTCTTTTTCACTTTTCGACGTAGTCTCTTTGGAGCTTTACACACTTAGTCCAGCGGTGTTCCAATTTTTTGATCCCTTCGGAAAAATAGGAAGTCTCGAGGCCTTCAAAATATGCATCTACAGCAGCGATGACTTCCTCATCGGACGAAAATTTTTTTCCCCGAACCAGATCTTGAGATTTGGGAATAGAAAGAAGTCACAAGGAGCTAAATCAGGAGAATAGGATGGATGGGGCAGCAATTCGAATCTTAATTCATGCAATTTTGCTATTGCGACTGTGGAGGCCGGAGCATTGTCACTATGTGTGAGCCGGAGCATTGTCATGGTGAAAGATGACTTTTTGCGCGCCAATCTTGGCCGTTTCGTTTGCAGCTCTTCGTACAAACGATTCAGAAGTGTAGAATAATATGTTCCTGTGACTGTTTGACCCTTCTGTAAGTAGTCAATGAAGATGATTCCTTGGGAATCCCAAAAAACAGTGGTCATTATCTTCCCGGCCGACAAAACAGTCTTCGCCTTCTTCGGTGCACATTCACTAGGCGCTGTCCACTCTTTTCGACTGCTATTTTAACTCAGGTGAATGGATCCAAGTCTCGTCTACAGTCACGAATCGACGCCAAAAGTCTTGTGGATTGCACTTAAGCATCGACAAACACTGCTGCGAAATCTTTCGCATGCATTTTTGATCGATGGTCAGCAATCGACACCCATCGTGCACAAAGCTTTTTCATTTCTAATCCTTTGTACAGGATATTATACATTCTATCTATTGAGATGCCTACAATCTCAGCTATGTCACGCACTTTCATTCGGCGATCTTTCATGACGATACGATGGATTTTTTCAATCATTTCTGACGTAGTGACTTCAACTGGACGTCTGGAACGTTGAAATTGAGCATGGCAGCAGTTGTTGTAAAAATGGAGAAAGACGAATTCCGTGCAATGACATTTGTACGCACATACACAAGCACGCGCGCGCGCACACACACACACACACACACACACACACACACACACACACACACACACACACACACACACACACACAAAAGAAAATCTGACCAGCAACCTCCACGCATTACACTTTGGGTAATGCCAATTGAAATTGTGTACGTGTATAAGCCTGCAAATAACCATTAAAATCCTAAGTAGAAAATAAAACATAAATCTAATGAGATATTGACCGCTAAATATAGATGCACTCACCGCATCCGCTGTCGCACATTGCACACCTTAGATAACATCGATGCACTGATAAACGCCGATTCGCGAAACTTATGAAATCTTTCTACACAATGATCATTTTCGTTGATTTGAACAAGTGAAATTGTTTTATCTGACAAAACAAATAATTAATGCTTAAAAAAAATCTTACGAACGGACAGGAAATTAATTTAAATAATTAAATAGTTTGTGAATATATTTGAAGATATATTATTATGATCAAAAAATATCGGGATTGGCTCATTTAAACTATACATTTCGAAAATATCGCATTTCGAAGAAAAATTTTTCTTTATAGATTATTATAAAATTGCCTAAAATTTCACGTTATTATCAAGAGGCACGGGTGATATCTCTATGCCAAGTTCACACGGAACGAAGTTCGCATAGAACGGCGCTCGTAGTTCTCTCTACGCAAGACCTCGGGATGAACTCGGTCTACATTTTCATATCTCAGCAATGACTGCATTGATTAAGTTCTAACTGCGTTTAATCGATAGCTGAGTATCAAATTATATAAGAAAAGTGTTTATATTTTTTTTTCGTGTTCTGCAAACTGAGATATCACGTCGCAAAGTTCAAATTGGTAAATTTTAAACGTCCTGATCGTCGTTGACCGTGACTTTCATTTTTCTGTCGCAAGAAGCGCTAGTGAACGTTTCTATATGATAGCTCTTGCAGTCCTCATTTTTATGATTCTTATCTTTGACAGATATCTTGTGAAGTTGTATGTATTAATAAAAAAGAAAATATAACATGTGTCACGTATAATAGTAATATATAATTAAATATTTCTTTTTCGGGGTGGTATCACTCTCATGACCTATGTAAAAATTGTACAGGGAAAGATACAATATTTAAAAATGAATTAACATTGACATGAGAAATATTTAAAAAAATAGATCAATTTTTGTGTGCAGTACCAACAACTACAATATGGAAATAATTTTATGAGGGAATGCCATTTTTCATCATTGATCATCTATTGAAGATGGCCATTATACAAGTATATGTAGAGATGAAATGTCTAACGAATGGATAGACAATGATCATGTGCAAATTAACAAGAAAATATTGTCTAAAGAAGAAAATTGTCCAAAAAATGTGTATACCTTTTTTTTAAAAAAGATTATTAAAAAAAAGTGATTGTTCTTTCTAATATATATATATATAAAGTATAAAAATATTTCAATTCAAATATGATAGACTAAATGATAGACATTATTAATTATTAAAAAAATTAATGCTATTCTAATAACATTGCGTTTTAAAAAAGGTAAAAAATAACGCCAAATTAATGCGCCCCTTTTCTTATTTGTGGAAAAGGAAGAATTTTATGTAAAAGTTTCCATCTACAAAAATCTTTTTAGTAAGAAACTTTATATTGGTATAAAGGATGTGATATTAAGAATCAGCGCCAACTTCTAATTTAATAAAATAAAAAGAACTTTACAGTGAAATACATTTTATTTTGTAGTTCATTTTTATTTGAAAAGTCGTTTCATTATTTCTACAAAAAACATAATATTAAAAAATGGTGCAAACAAAAAAATGCAACAAAAACTGCAAACTTTTAATTCTATAAAGTAAAAAAGAAAGTTTGCAAAGGTGAAAAAAGATGATCAATCCAAAATTAATATCAATTTGTAGTTGCCAATAAAATTATATTGAATTATTGTGTTTATATAAAAATAAAACATAAAAGAAAATCTGATGTGTAAGAAAAGAATACGACATACTTGACGCGCCCAGGTCGCATTAAAACTACTTTTAATAATAGCATTGAATTATGTGACAAATAGAAAATAATTTAAATTAAAATTTAATATATTTTAAGATTTTTTACTTATATTCTTATAATTTATTCTTTTTTCAATATTAACTAAATAAAATTAATGAAATATGTAATAAATTATTAATTAATGTAACATTTATTACATAAATAATGCAAGAAACTTAAGAGTTTATTTTATTAGAATATTATAATAGTATAAATGCACATATTTTAATATTTATTAATAAATTTTTTTTAACACTACATGTTTACATAATATTAAAAAAAATTATATAAATAAAGTTATATAAAAAATTTTACTTATAAATATTTTTAAAAGTAGTATTTACATTATTAATGTAAAAAGATAAACAGTAAGAGTATAATATAATATAATAAGTATATACGTGTTTTAATGCGACCCGGGCACGCCAAGTTTTTTTTTACACATCAGATTTTCTTTTATATTTTATTTTTACATAAACACAAGTACAATAATTCAATAAAATTTTATTGGCAACTACAAATTGACATTAATTTTGGATTAATAACATCTTTTTTATCTTTGCAAAGTTTCTTTTTTACTTTATAGGATTAAAAGTTTGCGCCCTTTGATATCATAGTTATTTGTAGAAATAATGAAACGACTTTTCAAATAATAATGAACTACAAAATAAAATGTATTTCACTGTAAAGTTCTTTTTATTTTATTAAATTAGAGGTTGGCGTCAGTTCTTGATATCACATCTTTTATACCAATATAAAATTTATTACTAAAAAGACTTTTGTAGATGAAAATTTGTGTATAAAATTCTTTCTTTTACACAAATAGAAAAGGGGTGTGAACTTGACATTATTTTTTACCTTTTTTTAAAAGATAATTTTGTTAGGATAGGATCTTTCTTACGAGGGAATAGATCGAAGTGTTCCCCCACGATTTCGATGAGCTTGTAATATATTGTTCTCTAGATCAAAATAAGAAACACTTATTTTTTTATACGTGCTCGTTTTCACTTTTAGGGGACGAAACACCCGTTTAAAAAAAGTCAGTCTTTCGAAGCAAATATCGTCACAACTATAAGAAATAGAAGAAAATGTTTCGAATAAAAGTTGAATTGTTTCAAGAGTACTTTATAATAGAAATTTTTAAAAAATTAAAATAAATTTTTTTAAATATTTTTCCACTTTATTTTTTTCCAAAGTATTAAATTTTTTTAATGATGAAATTAAAGATTATTTTAATACAAATTCAATTGTATATCATAAAGTTATTTTGCCACATACCATTTTCGAAAAATAATTACAAACACTTGTAAAGTGTATACGCATGTTATTTGTGCGCTCAATTCTTCATATGTCTGCTCGCATTTTTTATTTTCATAATAGAAAATGACGATGGAGGTAAACATATTTTGCATTCTGCGTATAATCGGAAGTGACTTTTGTTATGTACAGATAGAAAAACATTTATGTAATACTTGAACGTAAGGTAAGTAAGATCATAATATCATGTCACAGTGTTATCATGAATAATAAAATATGAACGATCCAAAGTGCGCGAAGCGACGCACTTTTGATGCAATATTAGCAATAATGTATGTTGCAATCTTATTAAGGGAGGAATCTCAATTTCGTCAAAAAAATCGATTTTTTTTATGAAATCTTTTAGTTTAATATCTTAAGAATATCTCCATAAAATTTTGTATCAAAATTTGTTTCGTAACTTCAGGAGTTATAAGCTCTTAATCGACCGAATACCTGACCAAGCGCAAGTATAAGATTTTTAACAATCGACAGCTGTTTCGGTTTTGTTCTCAGCACAAGTTAGTCTAGGGACACTTGTATTATTTAACAGTGAAATTTTCAGTAGTCGTTTAACCTCCGAGTGAAACTGATGCACGCACGAAAATAAAGAACAATGAATTGTAAACATTCACGAAATACGTGCTAGCAGACCAAAGAAAAGAAAATTCACGGGTAATATTCACATTCAGGAAACGGATACTTCATTTGCAAGTACATCAGCAGAAAAATTATTCAGTATTCAAAACGAAATGCCAAAATATTTTGCAACGCGCGAGATCACCGCCTTGAAAGATCAACGCGATGGAGTCTTCAGGCTATGAAAGAGGCTCGAATAAAACGAAGAAACGAATAGATGGCTCAAAATCAATTTTATGAAAATGAGGAAAGATTGTTATATGTCCTTGGGATAGCAGAGTAACAGATATAAGATGTAAGTACTTGATATACTTATATAAATTAAACTTAAAACTTTAAATGCTATTTTCTCAAAACAGTATTTTTGTAGATAGTGCACGATATTTTTGTAATCACTGAACCGATTACTTTCAAATTTGGCCTGCATGTTTAGCAAACATTACTTTATCGTTTGATGAACCAGAATATTAATAAATTACATATTTTTTTTATTACATAAAAATAATGAGTGAATTTTGATAGTAAAAAAATTATAATTCTGATTTGAAAACTCACCATTTCCACAATAATTATTTTTTTTTAATTTTGGTTCATCAAACTGAAGCTACATGTGTATAAAGTAAAACGCCATTTGATTTTTCTGTTTCAGATTATTTGGAAGATTAATATCGTGCACCAGTGAACGACGAACTTTGTGTGGCGTGATATTCGATTATTAATAAACATTTATTATTAAAATAATTAATATAAAAAAAACTGTAGTTGTTCAAACGTGAATAAAAACGTGATATAAATTTTACATAAATCAAATTGCTAGTTTAAAAAAAAAATTTCCAAATTTTGTCATGTTTTTAGCCGAAATAATAGAACTCCCTTCTTAATAATTTTACAGTTATTGCGATATGGATATTTTGTACAAAGTGTGATGTGCCTTAATCAGGTAAAGGTATTTTATTATTTACGTAACATTTAACAATTATATTTATTATTATTATTGTTTTATTTGGTTGTGTTATTATTTTATTGTATCTTTGTTATTCATAGTCCTTCTAAATGTGATACCTGTAAAAGAAACATTCCTTGTTGTGCGACCTTTTCAAAGAGATGTGAATTCGCCAAATATTAATCAGCTAGCCAACAACTAGCCAAGGAACAAGAGACACTGATAATGTTCGGTACAGAGATAGAGGGGCGGTATTAGTATAAATAATTTACGAATGCGAGAAATGCAAGAAAGATGAAATGAAAATTCAGTAGGAAGAGAGATCCAACTAGTCCACAACTTCTGATAAAAGTCCGGAACAGAGACATAATATTAATCGACCGAGAGATACTAGAATGAAATTATTACAAATAATCCGGGATAGACAGATTCGTGAAAATTAAGAGCTTCCAGAAATTAAAAGAATATTCAAAATAGCTTTTAAATACATAAACCTAATTTACAGTTAGATAAAAAATTGTGCATATAACATTACAAATTTATTTTCTTTCTTTCTGTTTTATCCTTTGCATCATAACTTAAACTTTCATTGCTCCTTATAGGATATGTATAATATGTATTAAGGTATTGACAGCATAAAAAGAAATAAAGGAATATCATAATTATATCAGGAGACACAGTAGTCTCGGGCAGTAGTGTCTCGGGTGTCAAGCCAATCGAAAAAAACTACCGTGTAACTTTACGAGTCGGCGAGATGCGAGCATCCGAAATTATCGGATCTCAATAACGGCTAAACCGATCAAATTTTAAATAAGCGTGATCGGTAGCTTGAGTTCGACTTGCATAATAAGAGTATTTTTATTTTTCTACTATATGCCCTACAAGCGGAGATATTGCTACGCAAAATCCGAAATTTTTACTTTAAAAAAACGTTGTCATTATTATTGTCGTCGCCTTTGTACGGTTGCAATTTCTGTGAGAGGCGCTACTGAGCTCAAATTAGTCCAACTAAGTAAACTGCCTGTCGATGATTCGCTGAGTCTTATAGCAGCCCTGATTTATCGATCTGATTTATCCGCATGGTCGATAAGATCTAACGTGATAAAATGAACGCACGCATTGAAATGGACAATAATCTGGAATAAAAAGATATAAGTATATATTTCATAATATGTTGTGCTTCGAATTATAATATAGATTACTGTTAATATGTTCCTTTTGATGAACGCATATTTATCATTATTAATCTTCGACACAACAGATTATCGGGCCGATAAGTCAAGGTCACTAGTAGTAAGTGGGCAATCATGGCACATCAAAACAAATAATGTCACTGACGCCAGTGACAGGTCTGGCACGTGGAGATAGAGTACAGGAGGTAATCAAATTATCGGTCTATACGTTCTGATTGGCGCTCTCTATGGCTGCTCAGCAAGTTGATTGGTTTGCTCCATAGTGCTCCGCGTGTTGATTGGCTTGCTCCATAGTGCTGATAGGTTGCAGGACGATTTTGGGGATTTTGAAAAAATTTTAGAGAGAACAAAAATGGTGGAGGAGATGAAAAAAGAGATTTTGTGTTTTATCTCGGAGGAAGAGAGAGAAAAGGAACAAGTAGATTTTCTCTTAGAGGGATACGATTCATGACATGTATAACTTAAGGCTGAAAGAGAAAAACTGTATATTACAGGAAAAGAAATTTGCGTGAAAGAAATAACATGAATTAATATTACAAAAAAGTGTTTATTGCTACATTAAATCTTTCATAAGATCTTTCATAAGATGTCTTTTACATTTTATTTTTAAAAAGTACATGATTGAACGTGACAACACGCTTAAAGTTTTATACATTTTTTTTTTATTATGAAGAAAAATCTTACGAAATAGTTGTACAATTATCCGATCATTATTTTCACAATTTTCGGAAAAAAATATTGAGAAACTGATTAATATTATAATCACGCGACAGATAATAAAGAAATACGCAGTATTGGCCGCAAGAGGAAACATTCCTTGTAGTCTAATGGTGTTCCATAAGTGTTAGAGTTTTGTCACAGTTGTAAGAGGAATCTGGGATCCAAGGGTAGTAATCCGTTATTGAAATATGCTGCTGTTCCATATTCATCGATGTAAAAGGCGACAATGTTCAGGTCGATTGTGTTTATTCGTGTTTGCGACGATGGCTGTCGACCTCGTCCATACCTTCTATTTATTTATATTATATGTATTTATATTATATGTATTTATATATAATATGTATTTATATTATATTATTTATATTATATGTATTTTGTCGGCTGGAAAGACTCCCGTATATCCGACATCGAGTTGGCGCAGCGCGCATAAAATTTTCAAAGAATTCATATGAGCTTAGTGATCGGGTGAGAGGGATTATTTGCCCAATTTCGGTGTTAGTTCACTTTTCGTCAAAGCCGTTGCCGCTTTTTCCGACGAATGTATCATCGTATTACAGGGAACGTGAGAAATTTACGCAACATCTGACTCGTTTTTACGAATCGACGGAAATTCGATTTTTGTAAAAGATAATTTTCTCTCACTTCACTTTTCGTTTGTTTAGTCTCTTTTTCTTCTTCTTCTTCTTCTACGTTATTTCTTTTGTACGCTTCGATGCTATGGTTTATATTTAATTTTTAATTCTAAACAAGGGGAATTCTATAAGCAGAGAAGATTATGCCAAAGATTTCACGCTTTTCATTTTCAATTTCACTTCCGATCTATCGGCAAATTTCGCGGGACATTAGAATTTTGTCTGACATGGAAGTTTACAATTAGAGGGGTGATTTGAAAAAGCTGTTACCACAACGATTAATTGTATTGTTTACGCAGAGTTCGATAACGCAATGTTAGAAATCGATTCCTCGCATCAAATTATCATTGATTTTAGTGGATAAGGTACTCGAATTTCTCCCCCACCCATCGTTATCTACTTTTTATTTCTGTTACTCCGAAAGCATAACGAAAAATAGCTGTAGTTTTGCTTTAGACGCGAAGTGACGTTCGAGTGTCACTTCAGGCAAAACAGATTGAAAGTGCATTCTACTACTAGTCCATTATGGATATAGTTATCGATATACAAGGTTTCTGCGACGCTGAGGGGAAGTTTATACCGAAGGAAGTAGCGGTTGTCGCTATTAACGAAGCATTCATAAGCTACTGCATTATGATGCCTCCATTTGTCGAATTACCCAAAAAATACAGACGAGAAAATAACTGGCTCTCTCGAAACTTCCACGGAATCGAATGGTTTGACGGAACAACCAATTCCAAACATTTCATAGCGGAATTGCGTGAAATTGCATGACGAGCGCGTTACACAGAGTCCGAGAAAAGCTACATTATTTGCAAAACACACTTGCAAGAAACACAAGTATATAATCTAGAAGGAATCTCTCCCGCATTCAAAAACCTCGGAAGAGCATGAATTACGCTGCAGTCATCACGGGTTTCATCGAAATTTCGACAAATTTCATTGCGCGTTACGCAATGCATGCAAATTGAAATACTGGATGCAATCACAAGAAGAGAACTGCGACATATACAGAGGTAATTCTTTTACCGATGAAAGCTCCGATGACAACGATGCAGAAAGCGGGGTTTTTACGATAAAACGAAATTTCCTGAATCTCGTTACGTGGGGAAATAAGAGATTAGAAACAGAACAAGCGAGGTGCGAACAAATAAAAACGCAGAAAGAAGATCTATCAAAACTCACGCATGAAAAAAAGGAAGCTCCTACTGTACAATCCTTGCAAGAAGATAAAAATATAACGACACTGACGAGCCAGGAAACAACTCAAACATCATTCCTCTCTGCGAAAGATGAATTCACTCGAAATCTTACGAGCGTTGTATCATCTCAGTGTCATGCGGGTGTGTATCGACAGAATCGAGGGTGTGGACGAAGTTGATGGCTATCGTCGCGAACATCGGTAATCACGATCGTCCTGAACAACACTGGGTTGCTTTCTACACAGACAAACATGGAGAAGGCATGTATTTCGATAGCTACAGACTACAGCCCTTGGATTCCAGATTCAATCTACGACTTCGACGAAACTACTACTCAGATGGAACATCATGCGATTACAGGGCACATTTTCTCAGACTTGCGGACAATATTGCTACATATTTTTTTATTATTTGTCGCGCGGTTATAAGCTTAAACAGTTTTTCGAAATATTTGATGAAGATTACAAAGATAATAATATCAAAGATAATAATAGGCTAATTGTACAATTATTTCGTAAAATCTTTCTTCATGGAAAAAGGAAATGTGAAAAATCTCACGTAATCTCATGTGTTATCATATACAAACTTGTACTTTTAAGAATAATTAAAGAAACAGTATTATGAATTATATAATATGTATAATGATATAACAATAAACTTAATTTTTTTGTAACATAATTCCAATCTTTGTCCATCTTACTTTTTTTTCCCTCTGACCTAAAATCAATCTTAGCTACATAACTCCAAGCTAAAAATATCTAATCATTTTTCAGATATTTTTCGTTTGTTTGTCGATTGTCATGGCCGGTCTCGCGCTTATGAAGCGCTGACGCTTACACTTGATGATGACCGTGTCTCTCGATACTCATACTTTATAAAGTAATATTTTATATTCAGTTTGGAATTCAACGAAAACATTTTGTATAATAGTGCATATATCATTAATATCAGATGATATATTTCGGTTCTCTTGGCATTCATATTTACGTCTAATAATTTCAATAGTAGAACTATGAAAGTTGCTTACATATTGTATTATTTTATGCGCTACTAATCGTGATAACGTAACATCAGCATATAATTTTGAAACGAATAAAACAGCGCTCTTTGTAACTATTTTATCAAACTCTTGTAACGACATCCTTGGATTATTCATTAATTGTTCGCAAGCATTTATTGATAACAAATCTTTGGAATTATTGTGTATATTGTATGAATCTTATCATTTGTACTTTCGACATTAAATAAATGCAATTCAGACGTAATATAACTTTTGCATCATTCGTATCATTTTCATTGAAATTTTTCAGCAGTAAATATTGTTTAAATGAATAGAATGTTGTAAAATTAAGCGTACAATTGTTTTGTTTGCATATAATAGTATATAATGATGCACCATGAATCAATTTTATATGCGCTATAAGAAATTTGATTGTAAGAGTGTTATGAATACAATATGGACACATATATATATATATATATATATATATATATATATATATATACACACATATATATATATATATATATATATATATACGAGAGTAGTCTGAAAAATTTTGAGCTTTAACATGAAGATGACGTTACTCGTCAAAATCATTCTAGTATTACAATAGTATATGCTTTGAAAGACTTTTGTGAAAATTTCAGCCATTTTGAACACTCAGTTGTTGTTTGACAGTCGTTTGTGTCAGTCGATGTCAGTATTTTTGTAAAAATGGAAAAAATTGAATATCGTGCTGTGATTAAATTCTTACATTTGAAAGACAATACGCCTGCGCAAATTAAAATCGAGTTGGACGCTGTTTACAGGGACCCTGTTCCATTTGCCACCGTAAAAAGATGGGCAGCTGAATTTAAACGTGGTCGTATCAGCTTAGCTGATGATAAGCGTTCGGGATGGCCAAAAACTGCGACCACCGCTGATAATATCGAAAATATTCACCAAATGGTACTGGATGACGGTCGAATCAAGATTAGAGAGATAATAGAGGCTGTGGGCATCGAAAGAACGCGTTTGTCATATATTGACTGAAGAATTGGATATGCGCAAGCTATCCACGCGTTGGGTGCTTGCTCACTTTGGACCAAAAACAAATTCGAATGAACATTTCCAAGGCCCTGTTGGAGCGGTTCAAGCGAAACGAGTCAGATTTTTTGCGTCGATTCATAACTGTAGATGAAACTTGGATCCATTACTACACTCCAGAAACAAAAGAACAGTCAAAACAGTGGACTGCAAAGGGTGAACCTGCTCCGAAAAAGATGAAGACAGTTCCATCAACTGGGAAGGTAATGGCGATTGTTTTTTGGGATAGTCACGGAATTTTGTGTATCGACTATCTTGAAAAAGGTAAAACAATAACCGGAGCGTATTACGCATCATTACTTGATAAGCTGAAGGCAAAAATTGCAAAAAAACGGCCGCATTTGAAGAAGAAGAAAGTGCTGTTCCATCAAGACAACGCACCTGCTCACACTTCGGCGGTCGCCATGGCCAAAATTCACGAACTGCACTTCGAATTGGTTGACCACCCACCGTATTCACCAGATCTGGCCCTCAACGACTTTTTCCTGTTTCCTAAGCTTAAAGTTTCGCTTGGAGGACAGAGATTTTCATCGAACGAGGAGGTCATCGCATACGTAAATGCCTATTTTGCGGAGCAAGACGCCAACTATTTGGAGGGGTTAAAGAAGTTAGAGTATCGATGGGAAAAGTGTATCGACTTAAAAGGAGATTATGTTGAAAAATAAAACTATATTTGACCCAAAAAATACTTGTTTCTATGTTAGGTTCAAAACTTTTCAGGCTACCCTCGTATATATACAGTTTTACCTTTTTCAAGATAGTTGATACACACAATTCCGTGACCCCAAAAAACAGTCGCCATTACCTTCTTAGCTGATGGAACCGTCTTCACCTTTTTCGGAGCAGGTTCACCCATTCCAGTCCATTGTTTTGACTGTTTTGACTGTTCTTTTGTCTCTGGAGTGTAGTGATGGATCCAAGTTTCATCTACAGTTATGAATCGACGCAAAAAATCTGACTCGTTTCGCTTGAAGCGCTCTAACAGGGCCTTGGAAATGTTCATTCGAATTCGTTTTTGGTTCAAAGTGAGCAAGCGCGGCACCCAACGCGCGGACAGCTTGCGCATATCCAATTCTTCAGTCAATATATGACAAACGCGTTCTTTCGATATGCCCATAGCCTCTACTATTTCTCTAATCTTGATTCGACCGTCATCCAGTATCATTTGGTGAACATTTTCGATGTTATCAGCGGTGGTCGCAGTTTTTGGCCGTCCCGAACGCTCATCATCAGCCAAGCTGGTACGACCACGTTTAAATTCAGCTGCCCATCCTTTTACGGTGACAAATGATGCGACAGAGTCCCCGTAAACAGCGTCCAACTCGATTTTAATTTGCGCAGGCGTATTGCCTTTCAAATGTAAGAATTTAATCACGGCACGATATTCAATTTTTTCCATTTTTACAAAAACAACACTGACATCGACTGACACAAACGACTGTCAAACAATAACTGAGCGTCCAAAATGGCTGAAATTTTCACAAAAGTCTTTGCAAGCATATACTATTGTAGTACTAGAATGGTTTTGACGAGTAACGTCATCTTCATGTTAAGGCTCAAAACTTTTCAGACTACCCTCGTATATATATATATATATATATATATATATATAAGTGTTCATGTATATATATATATATATATATATATATATATATATATATATGTATGTTATAACAGATATATTAAAATAATACTTTATATTATAATATCTATGATATTAATTAATTAAAAAATTTTTTAGTAACTAATGTAAAATTTAAATTTAATTTTAGTAACAAAAGATTATAGATAAGCAACAAAAAAAACGTAACTTGAAAAATTGAAAAACACTAAAAGATTAATTATCTGTGGAGTGAGGCCTAATTAAAGTATTTATAATTAGCATCACATATGATAATTGTTTATCAAATTTAATCAAGAACTTGTACAGACAGAGTTGTATTATATACCATATATGCTTATTTTCTATAAGCGGATAAGTAACATCGAAGACATGAAATATTTTAAAACATAAGTCAAGTGCTGCTAACGCTATTGAAACTTGATAGAGTATCGTATCAATACAAATATAAAATGTGTTTATTTCCGCAAGAGTAGTTCCAACGACTATTATATATGGTTGTATTGTCAATCCTAATTGACATGTTCTCTTCACCTTTTCTTCCTGAATGTAATTTATATCTCCATGTATCTAAAAATAAGCTATGCGTACATTTTCTATATGTTAAAATTAATATGTACAAATGAATGTTAAATCGATTTTGCATATAATATAATGCTATCTTTGCATTTACTTATCGATGGTTTATAATGTTTCTTTAAACAAATTCTTCCTCTTGGAAGTATTAGATGTGCAGTAATAATAACTGTATTACAATTTTAGCATCTAGAAACATGCACATATAATAAATAAATACTTCATGACTTTGTTATATAAATTTTTATTTCGTAAACTTACTGTCTGTCAAATCATCAACTTCGAGTAGAGAGTAATTCAATCATAATTTTATCTTCTATTACAGAACAAATTTTCTAAATCTCAGAAAAGAATTGAAACCAATTGTCCACGCAATTGTCTGATGTCAATTTTAAAAATTTGAAATCCTCCTCAATCAAGAGATGTGCTGTAGGATGCTTCAAAATAGGCCATTAAACAAAAATATCAGAAATGCTTTTATTTGAAGATAATTGAATTTGATTCCGCCTTATGTTGATGTAATTTTCCAATGATTTTCAACAAACTGTCAAGGTGATAAATTATTCTAAAGCCACAATATACTTTCGTGCACAGCGTTATCATCTGTATATATAAAAAAATGTTTATACATACGCGCGCGCACGCACATACGCGCACACGCACCGCACACGCACACGCACCGCATACGCACACACACACGCACACGCACACGCACCGCACACGCACACGCACCGCACACGCACACGCACACGCACCGCACGCGCACATGCACACGCACACGCACACGCACCGCACACGCACCGCACACACACACACACACACACACACTAGATTGTCGGAAAAGTTCGTGCCGTTTTGGAGAATTTTGAAAATGAGAATCAAATTGAGACATTGAAATGTGTATTCAATCCATAATATTTCTCCATTTTAATCGATGATTTGCTGCCAATTCATGCCGGCAATTCTATAATTCCCTTCTTGTAAAACTTCTGGGACTTCTGAGCAAAAAGATTATCCAGGTGCTTTTTGATGTCCTCCATAAAAATGAATGATTTTCTCTGAAGATTATTGTGTAGAGTGCGAAACAAATGTGTATCCGATGGAGCAATATTGGGAGAATATGGTGGATGTGGCAAAACATCCCAACCTAAGCATAAAAGTTTTTGACGAGTCTGTAAAGATGTATGTGGTTTCGCGTTATCGTAATGAAACACAATACCTTTTCTGTTCAGTAATGCCGACCGCTTTTCTGCAATAGCGCGCTTCAATTTCTCTAATTGGGCACAGTATTTATCAGAATTGACGGTCTGATCTTGTGGGAGCAGCTCGTAATAAATTACTCCAAAGTAATTCCACCAAATCGATAGTAGCATCTTTTTGGATGCAAATTAATTTTGGCCACCATCTCCAAGCGTTTCAAGTAGTCAATGACGGTTGAATGGTGTATATTTAAATTTTCGTTCTGTGATCTCTCACATCGTGAGATATCGGTCATTCGACACCATGGCCAAGAATTGTTCACCGACATCCGCGGATGGCTGTCCAAAGCGAACAGCATCGGTCACATCCAAATTTTTAAAACGGAAACGCGCGTTCTACTTTCGACTTGTGCGTTTACTAATGGCATTTTCCCCATACACAGTACATATCTTTCGACGAGCATCCGCAGCGTTTTTACCTTTCCGATAATAATATAATAAAATGTATCGAAAATGTTCTTTTTTGTAGTCCATATTTACACGATTGCAACACACACACACAACGCAACTCTGTGCAATTAAAATATTTTAAAATGTTAAGCACAGTGTCCTCTTTCAAATGATATATAAAAGTCATATCAATTTATCATCATTCATTATCATCATTATTATTTATATTGCCAAGGCCATCTATCGGAGAAAGCACCTCCGGCACAACTTTTCCGATAACCTACATAATGCAATACATAATGCATACATATATCAACTGAGAAGAAAAGTCATGTACTATTTTGCAAAAAATGCAATAATTATTAAACTATTAGTTAAACTGCTATGTATATATACAGATATGTGTGCGTGCATGCGTGCGTGCGTGCGTGCGGGCGGGCGTGCGTGCGTGCGTGCGTGCGTGCGGGCGGGCGGGCGGGCGTACGTATATACGCGCGCGTAATGTGTGTGTGTGTGTGTGTGTGTGTGTGTGTGTGTGTGTGTGTGTAAGTATGTATGTATAGTTCAGTGATTTAGACAGTTTAATTAATAATTTAATAACTGTTCTAACTTTTGCAAAATGGTACATGATTTTTCTTCTCAATTTGACCTAATTTTCATAATTCGCTCCTTCTAAAATTGTGGAAACATGATAGTATTAATAATTTTGTTTATTTCGTCATTATTTATCTTCATTTTTACTAGTGCAATTTGTACTAGATGTAGGCTTGTTATTAAAATATCTCTTGTTAGTTTTCTATAGTCGTATTTTATTCCTGTATTTGTTAACAAGTTTTCCACGAGACGTGACAGATTTATTGGTTTTTAAATACTTCTTTGCTATAGGTGGAATATAATACGTGTGATGTGTTATTGTAGGGAATAGATCCTCGATTTCTTTGAACAATGTATGGAAATCTTCATTTTTTAATTGCCTGATGAGTGATTTCAATAATTGGTATATCAATGAGAGAGAGAGAGAGAGAGAGAGAGAGAGAGAGAGAGGAGAGAGAAAGAGAAAAAAAGAAAGAACATATAGATGATCATCTGAATCATGTGATCTGTATTCGTAGTCTAA
The DNA here is from genome assembly GCF_055798465.1 of Pogonomyrmex barbatus. Lineage (NCBI taxonomy): Eukaryota > Metazoa > Arthropoda > Insecta > Hymenoptera > Formicidae > Pogonomyrmex > Pogonomyrmex barbatus. Next base: position 2,877,760 of record NW_028297138.1, read on the forward strand.
TTTTCTATTTAAAATCGTCTTAAGTATGACTTTATTGCTATGTGATCCTCTAATGAGCACTTATCATTTTAAAATAATCTTAGATTATATAGTTAAAATAATAAAAAATAAAAGATATGATTATAAAAATCGTCTTATGTAAGATTCTTATAGAAAAATTACTTATTACTTGTATTTAAAATATTAGATAAAATTAGATTCACAAGAACATTTCGGCATTTTCTGCTTAACAATTTGTTTTTATCCTAGGATCTTAAAATTGCTCGCCCTTGTGTTGTCGTCTTTAAAATAACTTTAACAGATGGCCATTGTAAATTTCTTAATATCGATTCATTTTTTTCTTCTTCATCATTGATCTCTTCATTAGATGAAAAATGACGCATATTTACATTGGTATTCTTATCTCGTTCCTAAATAAATTTTTTATATAAAATATATCGCGCGCGCGCGCGCGCGCGTGTGTGTGTGTGTGTGTGTGTATGTGTGTGTGTGGTGTGTATGATGTATGTATGTATTGTGTAGTCGGATCTACAATAATATGTCCGCATGACAACAAAAATAGTCCGCATGAATTTCGAAAAGAGTCTTTCGAAAGACGGCACAAGTGCGTGATCGTAAAAGCTACGATTAATCTTTCGAAAGACCGCAGGAGCGCGTCGTGTAAAACAACTGCGAAAAAGTCGATCAGCAAATTCCTTAATTACTGTTCGACTGTGCGCAATATTGATTTACCAATATTGCGCAATTGATGAATCCGATCAGAACGCTGATCAGGTATCGATTTCTATATAAGTGGAGTCATACATGGAGTCGGACGGAATCAAAATTATAAGTCATGCGGGTCATATGAAGTTATGCGAGATATTAACGAAGTCAGTCGAGCTGTCAGTTTAAGTTCACGCGAGCCGCTATATCAGAAAATCTCGAGTCATACCCGGTCAGCGGCCGCCAGAGTAACACGAGATACGCCGAGTCATCCGATGACATTCAACCGTGTGTGAGAAATATAGCAAGTGAAATGTTAACCATTTGCGCTATTGTAAAAATAAATCGATCAGTTTAAAGGAAAGTGTACGTCACTGATTTTAAGGAAAACTCTTCACCTAACTATCCTGCTCGGGGTTCTCTTTTACTCTTTAGGCTTGGCGAACTCGACTATCCCTAATAATAAGATTGTGGCCCATCCGGAATACAACAGTATGTATTGCGATCACTGAATTTGTCGATCGCCGGTCTCGTGAGCGGCGACCGTGCGATCCAAATTCGTCGCACGTCCGCCCTTCTCGACCCGTCGCAAATAATCGGTACACGACAGCGACTCGGTATAACTCGTTAATTATTCATCTACAACACGGTTGGGCGCCAGGCACGCGATACGTGTCACGAAAATTTGAAATTATGCCACGTCTCGTCCGGATGGACAACTATGTAGTTACGTCTCCGCGCCTGCGTTGTCAACAGAGTTCACAGAATCGTAAAACTAAAAAGGGGGCGCTCCGACATCCAGGCCCCCAAGTCCGCCATCTTGTCTCTTCATTATTTTAAAGTCTTGAAGCAAATCGCCAAAAGGGTGGGAGAAGCGCGTAAGCTTAGGATGAGGAAAGTCCATCCGGACGAGACGGAAGGCATAATTAAGATCGAACTTCACTTGATATGTTCGTTTAATCTTACAATTATGCCACGTCTCGTCCGGATGGACAACTATGTAGTTGTTCATAGCGCGATTTGCAAATGAATGTGTCTTTAATAAAAAGCTGGGTAATACATCAAACTTATAACAAAAAATTAATTTGATCCTTATCACAAAAGAAAAGATAAACAAATAAAATATCATAACTAAAAATCATAACTAAAAACTTAATATTCTTGATGTAACTTAATACTGCTACTGATAGTAATACTGATAATAATATCTTAGGACGAAAGAATGGAATTGCAAAAGTCATCTGCGTTAATAATTGGGCGATTATAAAAATTCGCAAAAATTCGAGATTCTCCGAACCAGCCCGCTGCTCTTTTGATAAGATCCAGAGAAACTCCCCTAGCGGCAGCAAGGGAGATAGAAGCATGTCGAGTGCTATGGGCTGAAAAAAGATCGCTTTGCACTCCGCACTCCTCCAGACCTCTGCGAATCCAGCGACTCACCGTCTGGACTCCGACCGCTTTATAGGGTCTAACACATAAAATAAACAATGCCTCACAATCCGAGGACGTTCTTTGGTACGCTGTAGATAATATTCTAAAATGATAGCAATACAAAACTCTGGGCGGTCGGAAAACCGTAGAAAAGTGAGGAGGGGTTGGATCCGACCTGGGGCAGAGGTCTTTATTCTATCAGGATACGTACGTGATACGTATGTGAAAAAGGCATGTGCATATAAAAGCATGTATGATCGCTAGCGTACAAGGATTATAAAACAATGTTCGCGATACTTTGAATCAATTACATATGTCTATGTAATTTGATTATTAAATATTTATATTTTTGAATAATATATTACCTTTGAAGTGATTGATAAGAACATCTAAATCTCATGAACATCTCATGATTTCAATAACTCTTTTGAATAATCATCCATTGCAATACACTATTATTCACAGTATAATCAAAATGTGAATTAATGTAAAACACATTGTAACATACCAGATGTGCGTACAATCAAATAGTACTGAAATAGATATCATACACAAACGCCATATTTTATGCACATAAGGATACTTATTCGCGTTTTAAGTACATAAGGATATTTATTCGCGTTTTAACTATTGTCTGTGGCGGATGGATGACTATTCCGAGCCAAATAAAAATAAGAAATACCGCCTTATCAATGATTTCAGCTTGACATCTCTGTTGCAGTAATGAGAGATTACATGATTTTCTCCGTGTGAAAACTGCGGCGATTTGAATAGTGATGTAAAATCACGTCACTTCACGTATGCATATAATGATTCGTGCCTACAAGACGTGACAACGTTTGCGGCGCGAATGTTTTTGCAACAGCCAGTTATTTTGGGAAAATAGTCCTTCATCATTATTCTAATCCGCGATTTTCACACATAGGAATATGTAAAAATAGCATAAAGATCCATTTTAAACTGTTTTAATACAATATTTCAATACATTTTAAATGTTTCAAAGGGCTTGAGAAAAGACGTATATATCTATACAATGCTTTGAAACGTTTGTATAAATCTTAAATTGACGGACACTGATCGTTATAGTCACATATTAATATATTTGAGTCAAATATTGGATAATAATTCAAATTAATATCAATATCTGCAATTTGAAATAACAAAATAATTTTGTTGCCGAATTTAATTAAATAAATTAAAACTTGTATAAATCAAATAATAATCAATCGAAATAAGCGGTAATATTGAATCAATCACGCTTCATAGGATTGATTCAATAAAAATTTTGTCAAAGTAATTTTTTCATTTAATTCAAATAATTGATTAGCTATATAGAATGAAACATTTAGTTGAAACAACTAATATTTAGTTGAAACAAATAATAATATTTCATCAATAATATTTCATACAATTAATTGATTATTTGAATTAAATGAGAGAACTCTTCTAACATAACAAAATTTTTGTTGAATCAATCCTACGTAAGTGTGATTGATTCAATGTTGCCGCTTATTACGATTGATTATGATTTGATTAATATAACAAGAACTTTAGTTCATTTAATTAAACTCGGTAAAAAATTATTTTGTTATTTCAAATTGCAGATATTAATTCGAATTACTATTGTGTATTTGACTCAAATATCTTTATATTTGAATAAAGCAATTTATAACCAACTAAATGTATTTAGTTCAGTTAACAACTTTTTTTCTCAATGTAATAGATGCAGTGATAGAACTTTCCGAAAATTATGTTTTATGCGCTGAAGCGATTTTGACTGAACTGAATCATCAGGTTTCCTCTATAGCTCTTCTTTTATATCCAAATGGAATGTCATCATTTACATGTCATTTCCTTTACATAATATGTTGTTACCTCTTCTTCATTTCCCTCTTCTAGTGTTACGTATTCTATTTTTGATATATCAAAAGAACTTTCAAAAAATCAAATGTTTCTTCTTCCTCTATTTCAAAATTATCGTCATATATTTCTTCAATCATATTTTTTACTTCCGACTATTGCCAACCGAAGGTTGGCAAAAAATGGAGAAATATGCGTTTCACCGAGTCAATCGATTGTTATCGAAGATCTCAGCAATTACAATATATTTTCTTATTAACTTTTATCCATATACTTATAGGCCAAGCTAGGTTTATAGCATATAATTATTATTAATCTTTTTGTTAATAAATAATATTTTTCATCAATATTATCTCTGATTGGTTATCAAGCGATTGTAATCATTAATCGTTCTTTGATTGGCTGTTAAGTATTTAAGAACTAAATTAAAATAAATATCTATTTAGGAGTCCATCTTAAAAAAAAATGAAAATATATTTATTCAATTTTATTTAGCATAGAAATGAAGGTTAAAAAAAGGATGAAAATGTTACTCGATATTAAAAACAATTAAAAACAATCATTCGGTGTTAAAGATGACATTTATTTGAAGGTTAGAAAATTTGTCATATTGGGCTACGTAAAACTTTAAACTTTTTTTTAATTAAAAAATATACGGAAATTCATGGTAAGAATAATGATAACAATTTTGAAATGATTCTTGAAGAATTAGAAAAATGTATAGGACTTCAAATTGCGAAAACAGTTTTAGTTACAAAAAATAAATCCTCTTGTGAAAATGTGGAATAAAGAATGGGATCCATCTATTTTCTACAAAACCTTATAATGAATAGAAATGTATTTGAAAAGATTAAGAAACATGTGCGATTTGACAATTTTGAAAGTCACAAAATAAAAAGAAAGACAGATAAATTTTATTTAATATCTGAAATATGGGATAGTTTTATAGAAAACTATCAAAAATGTTATGTGCAGATTTTATCTTACAATCGATGAATAATTTTTTCCATGCAAAACAAGATGCCCATTCATTCAATATACGGATTCCAAATCAGATAAATTCGGTGTCAAATATCTTTGTGCTAAACCATACTTAGATAAAGATCCAATTTGAAGTACTTCTCAAAATCTTCTAGCCCATGTTTGTTTCGATCTCATGAAACCATTCTTACGAAAAGCTTATCCATGTAAGAATGGATAATTATTTTATTAGTTTACAATTAGCAGAAAATTGAAGGTTGAAAATAACAATATTGGGAATAATTAGAAAACAGAAGAGAGAAGTTCCTATAATGGAACACATAATGAAAAAAAAGCTCTGCATTTTTATGAAATATATAAATCTCCATCGGAATGTACTCTTACTGTTTATAAGAGCAAAAAATTAAAAAATGTCTATGTACTAAGTTCCATGCACAAATTTGTAAAAATTGATAAATCTCATCATAAGAAATTGCGAGAAACAATAAAATATTATAATTCGAGCAAAGTAGGTGTAGATATTTTAAATCAAATAGTCAGATACAATACTTGCAAAATAGAAACTAAATGGCCAATGTATTTTTCAATGTTATTGATTTAGCATGGATTAATATGTATATATTGTGTATTGTGAAATGACGAAATCGAAAATATCATGTCGGGAATACAATTTTGATACAATTTTAATACATAATATTTTGATACAATTGATTAGTGACTTATGTCATGAAATTTATTGAAAATAATGAAAATATTATTTGCCCTTCTTCTAAGCGTCGTCGACAGTGTCAAAGACAGAAAGTTGTAAAAATAAATCTTTTCTTCAATGTCGTACATGCGGAAAAATATGTTGCGGATCTCATACAAGAAACAAAATTACACTCACTGAATGTGTAAACTGTACGTAAAAAAAACAGAAATATTTTAATATTAAAATACCTTAGCGTCATAAAAAAGACTGATTTTCCCAATACACACACACACACACACACACACACACACACACACACACACACACAAGCGCGCGCGCGCGCGCGCACACACACACACACAGTATGTATATGTAAAATAAATATTTTTAATAAAATGTTAAGTACTTCTATTTATGATCAAAAATGACCGCTTAGTCTTTTTAGTAACTAAGAAATGTTGATACTTATAGTGCTGAAATGATACTTATAGTGCAATTAATTTAGATTCATTAATTATTTGTTAATTTTAATAATATTTAATAATTATAACTATTTAATAATTTTGTAAATTTTCTCTTAAGTTTTTCTAATGCATCTATTAAATTTTTAGTAAACCTTATTCTATCTTTATTATTTAAACTTTCTTTAAGACTGTCTTTCTTTAAGATTGTCTTTTTATTATTTAACGTAAAAAAGATTTTTATTACAATTTAGTTTGTAGTATTAAACTCTTATTTTTTAAGCTAACAATTTTCAAATTTTCATTTTTTTCATTACTTGTGATTTTTTGAAGCTTTATAAATTTTATTATTTTAAACTTTTTAAACTTGTCTTTTTTTATTTTACTATTTTGTCATTTAGTTTTTAGTTTTAATTCTTATTTTATATCTTTGTTAGTTTTTAATTCTTATCTTTTAAGTTTCTAATTTTTTAATTTTTAACTTTTTTATTATATGCAGCTCTCGTTTTTTTAATTCTTATTTTTTAAATTTTCAAGTTCTTATTCAAACTTTATTTACTTTTAAATTTACTTTTTCAAGTTTTTATTTTATTCAACTTTATTTACTTTTAAATTTACTTTTTCAAGTTTTTATTTTATTCAACTTTATTTACTTTTAAATTTACTTTTTCAAGTTTTTTATTTTACATTCTTTAAACACTTTATACCAACTAATTTTATTATTATTATAAAGAAATTTTATAACTATATTATACAATCTGCATTAGATCTAGCTTACTTACCCGACTAGGCAGTAGTCGGGAGTATATTCTTTTTAAACTAACTTTTATAAGTATTAGTATTTGTTTTTAAGTAGTATTCGTTTTTTTGTTTTACTATTTAATTTCAACTTTTTTTACCATTTCGTTTTAATTTTCAACTTTTAGCTTTTTTATTTTCAGTTTTTGTTTTTTATTATTTGTGATTGTTGATTTTATATTTCCAAATTTTTAATTTTTTTAACCTTTTTTTTAGTTCCTACATTCTTATTGCTTTTGTCTTACAATGTTTACGCGATTGTGGAATCGGCTTAATTGATTGAATTTCAAACAATATACACATACAAACAATATACAGCTAGTAACTAAGTCAATTTGAAGCCGATATTCATAATTTATTTTACATTCTTTTAATACCTTTATACTAATTAATTTTATTATTATTACAATTCATTTTCTCTTTTACTTCTTGTTCAGTATTTGTAATAGAAGTTTGAGATATATTTAAAAAAGAAGCAATATACAGCATTACTATCATGTTTCTTGGATTAAATTGCATTTTGCCTTAAAAATGATAAATAAAGATTGTAAACATATATGTGTTTAAAAATTATATTTGTAATTATATTTAAAAATTAGTAATGCTTTATTATACTCTTTTCATATTTATATTACTTATTATATTAAATTATTATATTAAAGATAAATTTATTTTTATCTTAAAGTAATAAGTATAAATCATACATATCGTATCTTTTATAATTATTATTTTCTGTATAGAAATTCATTTCAATAAAGAACAGAAATTATTTAATGTCCTTGATGTTTTTTCCACATAAACAATTTTTCCAAAAAACTTCTGAGCAATACTTTAAAAAAAAGGACAAAAAAATAAGATTTCATGTAATAACTTTTTAAAAGCTAAGAAATTGTAAGAGAAGCATAAATGTTCAATAAATAAATATATAAATTTTCAAAATATCAATATACTTACAAAGTAGCAATTAATAAATGATGAAATAATGTAGTGTATTAAACGCTCTACTAAACATAACTAACGCTCGCAAAGCGGCAACATTTTATACTACTGTTTATGTAACAAATTACTAATTTTGATTCGTTAGTTTGCACATTCACTTCATCACCATTCATATTTTATTGTACATTCATATGATATATATGTATGTGTGTGTGTGTGTGTGTGTGTGTGTGTGTGTGTGTGTGTGTGTGTGTGTCATAAGAATATACAATAAAATATGAATGATGATGAAGCATATATGCAAACTAACGAATCAAAATTAGTAATTTGTTACATAAACAGTAGTATACAATGCTGCCGCTTTGCGAGCGTTTAATATACTACATTATTTCATCATCTATTAATTGCTACTTTGTAAGTATTAAGTGTACAAAAAAGTTCTGAACTTTAGATTTCATACAACCGAAATGACAATTTAAATTTTATATATCTTCCCGCCCTTTTGCGGTTTTAAAGCGTTGACATTTGGCCTTCTAAAATGCCATACGATTTGGCGTTTGATGCACATAACTTCAAAAATCAGTAGTGTTCACGATGGCAATAACAAAAGAGCATATTCGATTTTCCACTTCGCGTTTCATCTGAAGAAAAATGCTGCTGAAGCCACTGCAATGATTTGTGCTGCATATGGAAAGAAGTCATACTACGCTGTAGAAAATCATGGGTTGACCCTGGGTCAACCTTCGACATCGACGCCAAAGCCCAATATCCACGCCAAGAAAGTTTTGCTCTGTATCTGATGGGATTGGAAAGGTGTGTTGTACGAGTTGTTACAACCGGGTGAAACAATCACGGCAGACCGCTACCAACAACAATTGACCAATTTGAGCGATGCATTAGAAGAAAAGAGGCCATTTACTGGTCAAGGACGTCGTAAAGTGATCTTGCTTCATGACAATGCTCGACCACATTGCGAAAGCGATTCAGAACCATATCTTTGCGTTAGGCTGGGAACTTCTCCCGCACGCGGCGTATAGCCCAGACATGGCGCCTTCCGATTACTACCTATTCCGGTCGCTGCAGCATCATTTGGCTGATACACATTTCGTGAGATTTGAAGAGATACGAAAATGCATTGATGATTTTATCTCTTCGAAGCCGGTGAACTTCTATCGTCAAGGAATTCGCAAGCTACCCGAAAGATGGCAAAAGATCATTGATGCAAACAGGGAATATTTCGCTGATTAATATTTTTTTGTTTGTTTTTGAATAAAGATTGAATTTTACAAAAAAAAGCTCAGAACTTTTTTGTACATCTAATATATTGATATTTTGAAAATTTATATATTTATTTATTTAATATTTACGCTTCTCTTACAATTTCTTAGCTTTTAAAAAGTTATTACATGAAATCTTATTTTTGGTCCTTGTTTTACAGAATATTGCTCAGAAGTTTTTTCGTGTCGCCGCTTGAACAGCGAACGACCTCATCTCCCTCCTTTCCTCTCGCCGCGCGGCAGTAAGCTAGGAGTAGTAGGCCGTACTATAGCGGCGTTTCCACTGATTAGTTTGGATATTTTATTTTATAACTCGAAAATTAGAGCAAATATCACAAAATGATATTAGACTTTTTTGTTCCCCTTGATTTCTTCTACACTCTTACTGCGGCTCGTTTCCCAGTTCTGGGACACCCTGTGTATATATGTATATATATATATATATATAAAACTGCAATTTATATATATATATATATATATATATATATATATATATATACATATATATACAGGGTGTCCCAGAACTGGGAAACGAGCCACAGTAAGAGTGTAGAAGAAATCAAGGGGAACAAAAAAGTATTTATAATATATATATATATATATATATATATATATATACACGAGAGTAGTCTGAAAAGTTTTGAGCTTTAATATGAAGATGACGTTACTCGTCAAAACCATTCTTACAATAGTATATGCTTTGAAAGACTTTTGTGAAAATTTCAGCCATTTTGGACGCTCAGTTGTTGTTTGACAGTCGTTTGTGTCAGTCGATGTCAGTGTTTTTGTAAAAATGGAAAAAATTGAATATCGTGCCGTGGTTAAATTCTTACATTTGAAAGGCAATACGCCTGCGCAAATTAAAATCGAGTTGGACGCTGTTTACGGGGACTCTGTCCCATCATTTGCCACCGTAAAAAGATGGGCAGCTGAATTTAAACGTGATCGTACCAGCTTGGCTGAGCGTTCGGGATGGCCAAAAACTGCGACCACCGCTGATAACATCGAAAATGTTCACCAAATGGTACTGGACGACCGTCGAATCAAGGTTAGAGAGAGAGCAGTGGCTATGGGCATATCGAAAGAATGCGTTTGTCATATATTGACTGAAGAATTGGATATGCGCAAGCTATCCGCGCGTAGGGTGCCGCGCTTGCTCACTTTGGACCAAAAACGAATTCGAATGAACATTTCCAAGGCCCTGTTGGAGCGGTTCAAGCGAAACGAGTCAGATTTTTTGCGTTGATTCATAACTGTAGATGAAACTTGGATCCATCACTACACTCTAGAAACAAAAGAACAGTCAAAACAGTGGACTGCAAAGGGTGAACCTGCTCCGAAAAAGATGAAGACAGTTCCATCAACTGGGAAGGTAATGGCGATTGTTTTTTGGGATAGTCACGGAATTTTGTGTATCGACTATCTTGAAAAAGGTAAAACAATAACCGGAGCGTATTACGCATCATTACTTGATAAGCTGAAGGCAAAAATTGCAAAAAAACGGCCGCATTTGAAGAAGAAGAAAGTGCTGTTCCATCAAGACAACGCACCTGCTCACACTTCGGCGGTCGCCATGGCCAAAATTCACGAACTGCACTTCGAATTGGTTGACCACCCACCGTATTCACCAGATCTGGCCCTCAATGACTTTTTCCTGTTTCCTAAGCTTAAAGTTTCGCTTGGAGGACAGAGATTTTCATCGAACGAGGAGGTCATCACATATGTAAACGCCTATTTTGCGGAGCAAGACACCAACTACTATTTGGAGGGGTTAAAGAGGTAAGAGTATCGATGGGAAAAGTGTCAATTTAAAAGGAGATTACGTTGAAAAATAAAACTATATTTGATCGAAAAAATACTTGTTTCTATGTTAGGCTCAAAACTTTTCAGATTACCCTCGTATATATATATATATATATATATATATATATATATGTAATATAAATATAATATATAATTTTATATATTATTTATATATATTATTTATTATATATTTTTATATATTATTTATATATTATTTACATATATTATTTATTATATATATTTATTATATATTTTATTATATTATATATTTATATGATAATACTATAATATGATACTATGACTTTATTCTTCACCTTATATTCAAGTATTGTAAATGTTTCTCTGACTGTACGTAATAAAAGTCACTTCGATTATACGCAGAATGCAAAATATGTTTATCTTTATTATTATTTTCTATCATGGAAAAATGCAATCAGACATATGTAGAATCGAGCGCACGGACAAGTATGAATAACATCTGCATATACAGGTGTTTGTAATTATTTCTCGAATATGATATGTCGCAAAACAACTTTATCATATATGATTGAATTTGTATTAAAATAATCTTTAATTTTGTCATAAAAAAATTTTGACAAAAATTAAGTAATGGGAGAAATGTTTAAAAAAATTGTTTTGGAACTTTTTAAAATTACTTTATACAGTACTATTGAAACCATTCAACTTTTATTCTATATTTGATTTTATCTTTTATAGTTTCGACGATATTTGGTTCGAAAAAAACCGATTTTTTTTAAAGGGGTATTTTACCCTCTAAAAAAAGTTTATTGCCTAAAAGAAAACGTATAAAAAAAAATATGTCTCTTATTTTGATCTAGAGAACAACATATACAAGCTCAACAAAATCGGAGAGGGACACTTCAGTTCCTTGTTAGTCTATAAATAAAAGTAAGTGTACTATATCGATTCTAACTCTGGACCTCCAAGGATGATGCGGATGTGCGGAGAGAATTCGTAGGCGGAAAAAGGGAGAGCAAACACTTCGTCAATGATTCTTTGAAATGTGTTGCCAAGGGAGAGAGATATTTAGATAAGATAATAGAAGCTATAAACAAATTCAGCAAAACGCCAATAATTCGGCTACTATAAACAAATTGAGAAGATAAATTGCGACTCGGAAGACATAACGTCACAGGATCCGCATCGCTATCACCGTCGCCGCCATTGCCACCTGCTACCTTTTTTCTAGGAACAGTCGCGGAAAGATGGCTCTTTGTAGAAATCGACGACTATACGTGTCACGACGTGTTAACGAATCTTAATAATTATTTGCTTTTTTTTCGGATAATTATTTTTTTGTGGCGCAAAAAGAAATAAAAAACATACTTTGTATATTATATATATGTTTATTTTTAAACAAGTTGAATATATTTTGATTTAAGCGTGAAATTTTTTTTATTTACATTTTTTATTTACATTTTTTTTCTGACATACTAAAAAACTAAGATTAACTTCTTTTTTACTTTCATTGTGCTCTCCCTATTGTATACGTATATCTATTATCTTCCCTCTCCTCTTTCTCTCTCTCTCTCTCTCTCTCTCTCTTTCTCCCGTGTTTCTTATTTTATCCGTATCATTTAGTATTATGGTGTATTTAGAAATACTTCTTATATTTATTTTCTTATCTTTATTTTCAAATCTTTATTTTCATCTCTTGCAACAAGTTTTGTAACTGCATATTAGCAGTAGTCGAAGCATCTTTGCCGCGCGAACATAGCACAACGCGACTTTTGTTTTTTGCGCGAGTTATCGCCTGTGCACGACGTTCGTGTCAAGAGTGGCGAGTTACTCGCTGCAGCGGATGTGGATGCGTTCATAAACGATCCAGTGAATCAGGAGCGTTTTGCCCACATCGAATTGTGGATGAAAATTATAAGACAACATTTTAGTGATAATTCGTTCGAGATCGACGAACAGGAACATTATTATTTATATTTTCAACGATCCAGACGCTAAGATTGTAGAGTTTTCCTAGTTGGTTGAGTTATATGAACTGTTGTACCCCGAATGGGCTACAACGATATTATTAGGGATAGTCGAGTTCGTTAAGCCTAAGGAGTTGGGACTCCGAGCAGGATCAAAAGAATGTAAGGATCTTCTTGAATACACTAATACACTTTCTTTATTTTAATTGATTTATTTAATAAATGCACAAATTCTTGAGATTAGTATTTCTTATTTTATTATTTTACACACGGTTAAACGTCGGCGGGCGGCTCGGCGCGTATCGCGTTACTCTGGCGGCGACGACCGAATATGTCACCTGAGATGCTGATAGTACGGCTCGCGTGAACTTCGCCGCGCTTTTGTAATATCTTGCGCGATGTTTATAATAATGATTCCGAACGACATGTTATTCTTGACTCTCCCGATTCTGTCTTGTAGGGTCGATTATACAGACTGTTCGATTGCGTCGATTAATCGCGTGATATTGATTGTTCAATATCACGCCTGGTTCGATCAGCAAATTGAAGAATTTGCTGATAAATTTTTCGCAATATTCTCGCGCGATGCATTTCTGCGGTCTTTCGAAAGACTGATCGCAATTTTGGCGATCACGCATTTGTGTCGTCTTTCGAAAGACTTTTTCCGAATTTCATGCGGATTAATTTTGTTGCCATGCGGACTACTTTTATTATTAGTTGTAGATCTGGCTACAAGAATTAATTAGCTGTTTTCTGTCTGTGTATGATCCAAAGAATGTGGAGGATGTTCCGGGGGATGATCCAGGACAATAGAATTATTTTCTTTAATTATTTTCTTCTTTTATGTGTATGTGTGCATGCGTGTGTGTGTGTGCGTGCGTGCGCGCGCGTGTGTGTGTGTGTTTAGTTTAAGTGATTATTATTGGACACTTCTTTGGGAATTATTTCTATTATCTCTACTGGTAAGTCTTTTTATTTTTTATTTTTACTTAAAACAAATTGTGGTACAGCGTCGATAATCCGGCTGCTATAAACAAATATACGTGTCGCGACATAAGTAATCGTCGTGTAACGTAATGGCGGAAAAAGAAATAAAAGACATATTTATCATATTATTTATTTATGGTTATCTTCCATAGGTTAAATAATTTGAATACGTTTTGTAACGCACAATTAGTATAGTAATATCCACATCGTATACTATTAGCGTCTGGATTGTTCAAATCTATGTCTTCATAATCTGGATTCAGGATCTTGATGTACACGCGCTCTCGCTTGTCATCCAGAAGCAAGTTCTGCAATCATTTTTATTTCTCGTGTTATTTTCCTTGACGTGCGACAACATTGTCATCTTCTTTCATACCGTACACAGCTTTCGTAATCAAACTTTTAACTTTGCTCTACGGAACCGTGCACAGCCTTCGTAATCAAACTCTTAGCTTTGCTGTACGAAACCGTTCCATCGCAATCTATGGTAATGACGTATCATTCAGCGTGAGCGAGACTTGTCGATATGCGAGGAAATGCACGGTATAGGGCTTTTAAAAATGTAGTGAAACAACGGTTCTCTGAAAGCAAACTCCTTTACGACAAACTGTCCTTCAACGGACGGAGGAAACCTTGCAGATCTATGAACGTTGATACAAACATGACTGTTGTTGAGAAGAAGATTGCGATTAATTTCGATGTATCATAGAGTTTATCATCTCAAATTGTATTGGAAGGGCGAAGGAAGGATGCTTTTAGATGATCTTGCATACAACATTGATCAACGGGTTGTACCGAACCATGCGATCGCGTGTGATGAGACAGTAGGCGCTGGTTCATCGGTACTTTCTTCTTAGTCTCAAATTTCAATCTCACGTCCACGGTTGCGCTCTTAACCGATTTGTTCTGTCGAGAGCAATCGATAATTACGAATGGGCCGTTATGTAGAAAAGTCGTAACGGTAAGACTCGACTCGAGATACTCGTATCCATAGTAACCCTTCAGAAACGCGCATCGTACAGCACAGACCATCTGTTTTTCGAATCTGTTTGTCGAAGTTTGTCCAGATTCATATCGTCATACGGATAACATTCTGTTCAGAGGATTTCTGCATACGCAGTACGCAGAAATTAAAATATCCATCCGCGTTAGTATGTGCATCCCAGCCGGCATTTCTCAGAATCACGCTGCTGTTGAAAGTCGATGTCGTTACATAGTGTTGAGCATGCTAGTTATGCCCACATTTTTTATTATGATCAATTTCCACGCCATCGAGTTTGTATCGAATCTCATCGAACGTGAACGTAACGCAATTATTTCCTAATACCACATCAGATCCGTCGACTACTCTGTTCTTTGTCAGTTTTCCCTCGACAAATTTATATAGAAAGGCAATTCGTATGGTAATGTGTACAAATTCTGTATGAGTATATTATCTCGTCGCTGTACCCAGACGTTGTATTGGCGAATGGATTGTACGCGTGAGTTTCAATCTTGTCGATGCGATCGTCAGAGATTATCTCGTCTTCGATGTTTAGGACATCAGTAGTCTCACAAGTTGTGCATCGCAGATCTCAAAGTTTGTAAAAATTTAACATTTGATGCGTTGAGCTTCTTCCTCTTCTGATGTAACCGGATAAGCAAGTATTGTCGATTGATGATGTCACCGTCTTCTTTGTAAAGAATGCGTTATCTTTCTGCATATGCTTCCGTTCAGTATGAGCATCTCAAATGTCACGCACACGCTCGCGTTATCGCTGTCGCCGTCCGTCCGCAATCTGACAATGATCTCTTCTCCTCTAAAATCGAGCAATCATCCGTTTTGGTCAACAATGGATTTCGTTAGCTTCGTAATGCTTCGTTTGATGACCATCAAGTAAATGATCTGCATCGGCTTTTCCTACATTTTGTATTCGGCGACATGCTCGGCGAAAATTAGTGTATTGTGTGTACATTTTTATTACTGTATACGCCCGTGGTTATATTGCACTCTACACACATGATGTTTACATTCTTTATGTTAATTGAAACATTAAATTCATGCCATTTTCGCGATTGCAGTATACGCTTCGACGAGAAACCCAGCGGCAATCTAATGTTAATGGGCTTGTTAAAGTTTATTTTATAGGTGCATTTAATCTCACATCTCATCGTGTTGTAATATGCGCGGAATACTATCGGGTATTTTCCAACCTCATCGTCGCAGTGCACGGTGTCACCGGTGTTGCTATCGAGCGCGTCGCATCATGGACGTTTCCGTAAAATTACATGTTTCAAAAATTCATTTATGGCTTGCAGTTCGATTCCCCACGGGAATCGTAACTTCTGTATCGTCTTTGTCAAAATATAATAGCGTCAAAATAAATAAGCGTTTACATTCGAATCCGTTAAGCACCAGGCACACGATACGTATCATGATAACACGATACTTCAATCGTTCTTATATGTGAGCCGGAGCACGATACGTGGCGACGATTCGCGCGCCTACTCATCGCTTGGAAGGAGTGGTTCGATGGTCAGGGCGTCTGTATTGGGAAAAGAGAGAGAGATAAATAATTAACACCAGGTTGAGTAACAAGTAACAATTTTATTCGAATTATCTCGATACAATCTCACGACGAACTTGCGACGCAAATTCTGTCGCGCCGAACACGTGACACGCAGCTGATCCGAAGGTCGCGCGAAGTACACACTGTTAACCGGCAGTCTCTAGAAATTTCCTATAACAATATTCGTGGCTACTTGGTTATGATTCGCCAAAAATTTGTTATAATAAGCTCACGAATGGCAGTCTTCAACGGGACTGGTTATGCTAAATATTAGACATGCAAGTATTAATAAACACAGGTAAAGCGGCAATAAGCGTACGCAATTCTCGAGTAATAGCCCGAGTAATAGCACGCGTGATTGAGAAAACATGGCAAATAATACTCGCAATCGGAAGCAAAATTAGACACGACAGAGAAAGAAGCTAATACAAACACATACACTATAAGATTAGGCAATACTATTCAATAGCGTGATTACAGACAGTATTAATTAATGAATTCTTAATGACATCGCTTCGCGACATAATTAATCAACGTTCGCGCAAGCGGAAAAGACAAGTATAGCGCACAATTAATGCAATAAAGACGTTAACAAAGACTTATCGTGGCCGCTAAGAAGAGGCGAGACGCTGCCTCGGACTTCCTTCTGGTCGGGCAGTCGATATGACCGTCGCAGGCACCGGTAGATTTCGCGACACTAACTCTTAAACACTCATTTTGCGACACACCGACATCCCCGCGACACTTGCACGACTCACCCGACATTAACGAAACGACGGAGGCTTTAAAAAAAAAAAAAAAATACGGCTCACGCAATTTCCTCGTTTATGGCAGCTTGTCAATCTTGGAGTCCCACGTCCTTTCTACTCCACGCGCGCACCACAAAAAAGTGATTCTTTGCGTCCTCGCGAGACACACGCAGGCGATCGCTACCCCTCTCTTATGATCTTTGGATCGTTTTGGCATTGGCCGAAAACTGGCTAATCGCATGACTTTAATCGGCCGCATATCGTGAAGGTCCTCGCGGAAAACTTGCGTACAGTTTTGCGAATTCATTACTTTTTTAAATAATTTTTAATATCGGCTGCTTGAGATAGCTGTAAGACATTCAATGTTCAAATCTGCAAGATAGTTGTAATTTTACACGTAACTTTTTTTAAAATATATAATAAAAGGATTATTACGCGATAATTAAATAATTAATAATCAATTATTTAAATAATCAATTTAAATAATATATATTTAAATAATCAATTAAATAAATAAATAATCATTGAATAATCAACAATAATTAATCAACAATAGAACGAAAGAGAAAGAAAGAAAAGCGCGACATATAGAGATATCGCGATCTCTCACTCGCACTAGCGTCGAGTGTATGAGACAGCAAAGAGATACCGAAATCGTTGGTGTCACGTCCGATTATGCTTTCTCTCTCAATCGTGCGTCTTGCGTTAAGAATGCAACATCAAATTGCTCCCATTATTTTTTCCCTCCGCTCTGTGATCTCCTTCGCGCTCCGCGGAGATACGGACGTACACACTTCGTGTGTATGTGTAGCAGCCGCGCGCCGAGCGCACAGATCATTCTCGCCAGTGCGTGTACATTGAACAGTGGCGCCTCCGTGACAGAAATTGCAACCGTAGATAAAAACCGGGCGACGATGATGACATTTCTTAAAGTAAAAATTTCCAAATCGAACTTTGCGTAGCAATATCTCCGCTCATAGGGCACGTAGCAGAAAAATAAAAATACTTTTATTATGTAAGTCGAACACAAGCTATCGATCAAGCCTATTTAGAACTTGATCGGTTTAGTCATTATTGAGATCCGATAATTTCGGATGCTCGACTCGCGTAGTCACGCAGTGTTCTCGATTGACTTGACACTCGAGACACTACCGTGTCTCCTGATATTTAAAACTTTTATGTCCGTTTCCTCCAACGTAGTTCAAAATTTGAATCAAGTTTAAATTCCGATCAATAACATTTTGCGTTCCACCAATTTTTTTGTACAAGTTCAGACAGTCAAACGACGTTCATTCTGAACGCCCATTTTTGGCCGGTTAATAAGTTTGAACGGCGTTTAGCAGAAGACAACGCAAAACGTGCATATATCAGTATTTGAGGATATATTCATTATATTATTTTATTAAACAAACTATATTCATCGTTGAATAATTAAAAGCTAGTATAGTAAATAAAAAAAATAACATTTATGACAAATTAATTTATCATTTATTTATGACAAATAAATATAACTTTCTTTTGATCATATTTCTATCGCAAAACGAATAAAAATTAAAACTTTTACTTGATAATTATATATAAGGCTATAAGTACAATAGTAGTTTATAATAAATGTAAGTAAACCTGGTTTTATCTTTGGTTATTCAAAAATATACCTATGATAATAGGACAATTAAAATAAACACATTTTTTAAAAATAACTGTAAATAAAATTAAATTTTGTTTTAACTTATGAAAATAATAAAAATTTAAGAACTTTTTATCTATAAAAAAGTATTATATATATATAATATATATATATATATAATACTTATATATATATATATATATATATATATATATATATATATATATACATATATAAAATATATATTCTTTCTGTAATATTTCAACTTGCAACTTTTCTTTTTGCAATTTTATATATATATATATAAAACAATTTTTGTTATATATATTATTAAGGGAAAAACACTTTTATGCGTCAACAAGACAAAATCTTCGTTTGATAACGTGGAAAATTCGGAACGTAAAATTTTCAATTTCTGTTCCGTTAGAAAAGATACCAATTTATCGAGGCTGGTATTTAAAAATTTATACAAATCGATGAACCGCAGTTGTACGCAATTTCGTGAATTTGATTTCTCGGCGGTCTTTAACGTGCTTTGTAAATGAGATGTATTTTTCTTTTGTTATCGACAGCACGTCGATTCTGCCTTCGAACGCCGTAACTATTTCCATGATGACAAAGCGCGCGTCATAACCAGATAAGTTGTGAAATACTACGGGAATGCAATATGAATCTTTATAATTTAGATTACAATTTGAATGCATGGGACCATGGTAACGATCGATAAGGTGGCAATAATCGCGTACCCGCGTGTCGTCCGACACAAATGATTTTTCACAAATGTGACAACGCGTCACGCTACGATATGCCTCCCACTGTTATCTCGATAACATTTCCATGGGGACATTCGCGGAACAAAATTTTTATTCGATGCGCCGTCTTCGAATTGCCGAACAAACCATGCAACGCAGTCTTCACCGCGACGAAATCGATACGCTAATAACACGTCATCGTACGAGCATCGTAGTATCCGATGCTAAATACTTCGTGCTGCTGATAAGTGTACGACGCGTCTTCCTTCTCTGCCGGTTCTGTTCGCCATGATACGTACTCCACGTATACGACGAGGAAGTCATTCCTTATTTGTGTGATTCTTAAATTCGAGCCACTTGTCGTCCTCGCTCGGATAGCGCAATCGTTCATCCGTTCGCAATCCACCGTATGCGATTGCAATTTTTCTGAATTAAAATAATGTAGACATCTGCAAAAGAAAGGAAAACATGATTTTTTAGTATTTAATAAACAATTATAAAAATATTATACAATTTTTTTGGTTAAAATGTGTATACATATCGGTCGCAAAAGTATTTCTTGTGTTCTTTTTTGTTTATTTTACGAAGCAGGACAGGTTTTTGATGTACGCGAAGTACTCCACGTCGCGCGGCTCCTGCACATACAATAGATTTGCGTTCTCCATCTTCTTATCTGTCAACCATATCGGGAGTATCTCGTTTTCCCCCTCGAAGCCGTAGATGTTGATTGAGATGTCATTGAGATATTCGAACTTTTTAATTTGATTCAACGTCATCGGAAATGTAATGTCTTGGAGATTTAACACTGTCGTATAATGCGGGTATAATTCTCGATCCGTATGCCTTTCGATCGGATGCAAGGCGATCACCACGCGAAACACACATTATCCTTGGATCGTATGTTGATCACCGCTCGCTTTAATATAATTTCCCGCGATAACTCAATGTAACATTCCGCGTGTAGAGGATTTATTTATTCACATTAATTGTCAAATTTAATATATGTGACAGCGCCCATCCACTATCGCGTTCTTGGAACTCTTCGAGCGACGCCAACGTGGGTTCGATGACATGCTGCTCGTACCACTCGTTCAATTTGATACTCGAAAGAGTTCATAGTTTTTCATGTTTATACTTTTATTGGCGCGTTTATCGCCCGTCACAAACTTGTCGTTGAACGCGGTGTTTACTTTCATACCATCGTGTCTTTGTATAATGTCTCGCACTTATTCGAGCATCACTAGCGTCTTTCAAAAATCGTCACAACTCGATATAGTCTATGTTGATCACCGCATCAATATACGGCTATACCCTATCAATATACGGCTTTCAAATGTCGTATCAATCTCGCGCCAAACGAGAGATCCATTGTCTCTACTGGCTTGCTACCAACGTGCACGAAATGTCTTTCTAATTGTATCTTTGCACCCGTGAATCGCGCAATCCTCGCCGTCACAGATTGTCTATTTACAACGGTCGAGAACGCTTAACACAGCTAAGTTCCTCGAGTTGTTCGATGCACTTGTCGCATCGTTGCAACCACGCGAAACATTCTACTAAAGTAGCGACCTAGCTGCACTGCTCCAGCAGCTCGCGTTCCACTCACTCTAGGTTCCATATTTCTCTCACGTTCGATTCATTAGACTTTCAAAGCACTTACTGTGATCCAGCGCGCCCAATGATCTATTACATATATATATATATATCATCTGCAGTTTCTTTTGTTCCTCTGTCTAAACCGAAGCGTCATCAGATGTTTGCAACCGAGTCGCAATTTGTTTATCTATTTGTTTATAACAGCCGGATTATCAGCGTTTCTCTTAAAATGCCGCAACACGTACAGTCGTCAATGCTACTTCTTTGTTTAAATCGGAGCATCATCATAGGTCTTCTGAATTGCAATTTGTTTATAGCAGCCGGAGTATCGGCCCTTCTTTCTTAATACGTCGCGACACGTACGTCGATTTCCACGAAAAGCCATCTTATCACGGCTTTTTTCCTGGAAAAAAATTTAAATACGTCATCGCGCTCCTTTGCGAACATGTCGCTACATGTTTGATCACAATGAAATTCCTAGAAAGAAAGGGGAGAGGAAGGAGGGAGCAAGGGGAATTAACGGTTTGTCATGTCAAAATTTACGTGGATGCGGTCAGTCCTCCATCGAACGATCTCGAAAAGTATCCGCTCCTCCATCATTCGTTTGTACGAACGATCAACACGCAATGTACTCTGCCAAAGGAAGCAGCGCACTGTACGATGATGAAAAACAAAAGAAAGAACGTAACGCGGAAGTTTCAACTGCATTTTATTTTTTTCTTTTTTTTCCAATATTGTGCAATATTAAATATTTAATTTTCACAGCATTTCGATGGAATGTCGCGCGGTGAGTGAGCAGACGTTACACTCTGACGGCCACGGGCTACAAATTTTTGGAAATTGGAATCAATGTTGGTTTACTGAGCTACGTTGAGATCGCTCTGGGAGATCATCGGGGACAGGAACTGATATTGTCTCTCGAAACGTGGAAGGGACTCTATGAGCAACGATGGAATATCTATAAATTGCTTTGAAACGATTACAAAGACAATTTTATAAACGTCGGATCATTAACCGTCAGAGTTTGCCTGATGAACGACGTTACATCTTGATACATCTAGTATCTCGTATCTTGAATCTTTGAACGTACGCATAACAATGATCAAATCGACGTTACGCCGAATGTTTGATCTGGATGAATGTATCGATATGACATTCGATCGATTCATCAGATTCGTTGGTATGATCGATACCAAGTATATGCGATTCTCCAACATCGCGTCTGTTGTAACAGATCCCGAGGAAGTACTGAACGCGATACGCGATTGCGATGTCTTCGATAGACGTCAACGCGTCGATTGCGAGCTGTTAACCTTAGCTGTTAGCCCTCGTGACGTCATACAATCCCACCCGCGACTTATTTCAAAGGACCCCCCTCCCTCTTTCGTGATGTCATGTCCTTTGAGTAGCAATTTTTTACTTATTTGTTTATCTGTTTGTTTATCTACTTGTTTATCTATTTGTTTATCTATTTGTTTATCTATTTGTTTATCTATTTGTTTATCTATTTGTTTATCTACATGTTTATCCACTTGTTTATATCATCTTCATCGAATCCTACTATCTATCTTATCTACTCCCCCTCCCTCTCGCGTCTCACTTCAAAGACCGCCCTTGACTTCCCCCTCCATTCTTCCCCGCGCCCTCCGTTCCCCCCTCGCACATCCGCACCCTCCTCAGAACTCCTGGATTAGAACCGGCTTAGTATACCTACTATCATCCATCCGCACAGATTATTCACGTCATAATACATCATGTACGACAACGATTTCGACGGATTGTATGAACGCATGTACTTGTTACTAGCCGCGTATCTGCCGGAATATTAACTGAGGCCGCCGCGTATACCGCGTTCGATGAATATAACCATATCGACGTCGATGAGCAAATTTTACGCGCGTATCTTTCATAATGGCATCGAGGAATGGAAATCGAGATTGTAACTTTGGATGCAACTTTTCGCGGAAATTTTTGAAAACGTCGGCCAATAACAAGACATCGGTCTTCAAATATATAGATCGCTGTACTCGCCTAAAGTTTCAATAGAGAACCATTGCCAGACGTGGCGTGTGCATAATTGTTTTCCGACACCGTGTCACCGGTCAATGAACTATAGAATAATTTGCGGTGGTAGGCGTGACGCGTTGTCATATTTACGAAAAACCATTTGCACCGGACACACAGGTTCGTGATCATTGCCATCTTATCGGCCGTTACCGTGATCCCGCGCATTTAAATTGTAACATAATTTACAAATACTGCATACCTGTAGTATTCTACAATTTATCTGATGACGCGCATTTTGTTATTACGGAAATAGCTACAATATACGAAAACAAGATCAACATGCTGCCGATAAGAAAGGAAAAATATATTTCATTTACCAAACTAAGTAAACTTAATCTAATAGATAAGATGTCTGCCCGAAAAGCAAGCGATCCAGGTTCGATTCCTGGCTGAGGTAATATTTTTCGCAAAATAATTACTGGTGTTGGAGGGTGTCACCGCTGCAGTCCGACCTGCATCTATCGAGTGAAAGACCAACATCGCACTGGAGTACTGGTCGTGGGGATTCGAAAGAATGTACATGTATATATGTATATTGTAATACGAGGGTAGTCTGAAAAATTTTGAGCCTTAACATGAAAAGATGACGTTACTCGTCAAAACCATTCTAGTACTACAATAGTATATGCTTTGAAAGACTTTTGTGAAAATTTTAGCCATTTTGGACGCTCAGTTGTCGTTTGACAGTCGTTTGTGTCAGTATTTTTGTAAAAATGAAAAAAATTGAATATCGTGCCGTGATTAAATTTTTACATTTGAAAGGCAATACGCCTGCGCAAATTAAAATCGAGTTGGACGCTGTTTACGGGGACTCTGCCCCATCATTTGCCACCATAAAAAGATGGACAGCTGAAACGTGGTCGTACCAACTTGGCTGATGAGCGTTCGGGACGGCCAAAAGCGACCACCGCTGATAACATCGAAAATGTTCACCAAATGGTACTGGACGACCGTCGAATCAAGGTTAGAGAGATAGCAGAGGCTACGGACATATCGAAAAAACGCGTTTGTCATATATTGACTGAAGAATTGGATATGCGCAAGCTATCCGCGCGTAGGGTGCCGCGCTTGCTCACTTTGGACCAAAAACGAATTCGAATGAACATTTCCAAGGCCCTGTTGGAGCGGTTTAAGCGAAACGAGTCAAATTTTTTGCGTCGATTCATAACTGTAGATGAAACTTGAATCCACCACTACACTCCAGAGACAAAAGAACAGTAGACTGCAAAGGGTGAACTTGCTCCGAAAAAGGTGAAGACGGTTCCATCAGCTAGGAAGGTAATGGCGACAGTTTTTTGGGATAATCACGGAATTGTGTGTATCGACTATCTTGAAAAAGATAAAACAATAACGGAAGCGTATCATTACTCATCATTACTTGATAAACTGAAGGTAGAAATTGCAAAAAAACGGCCGCATTTGAAGAAGAAGAAAGTGCTGTTCCATCAAGACAATGCATCTGCTCACACTTCGGCGGTCGCCATGGCTAAAATTCACGAACTGCACTTCGAATTGGTTGACCACTCACCGTATCTGGCCCTCAACGACTTTTTCCTGTTTCCTAAGCTTAAAGTTTCGCTTGGAGGACAGAGATTTTTATCGAACGAGGAGATCATCGCATACGTAAACGCCTATTTTGCGGAGCAAGACGCCAACTACTATTTGAAGGGGTTAAAGAGGTTAGAGTATCGATGGGAAAAGCGTATCGACTTAAAAAGAGATTATGTTGAAAAATAAAACTATATTTGACCGAAAAAATACTTGTTTCTATGTTAGGCTCAAAACTTTTCAGACTACATTCGTACATGTATATATGTGTATATCATTGTATTGTTGACGTGTTGTTCTAAACATGTTATTGCGATGAATCATCACATGCCTCTGTGATCGAAAGGATAAGATACCTGTCCGGTAAGCAGGAGATCCAGGTTTGATTCCTGGCTGAGGTAATATTTTTCGCAAAATAATTATGAATTTTCACGATTAGTTCGTGGTCAGGCCTCGCCATGACGCACACTCTCCCTTCTTATTTGGAAGGAAATGCCATGTTTCGCGTTGTACCAGGTGTATGCATATGTTCTTTCTGGTTTAACTAAGAGATGTCGCCAGCGAAAAGTACGCAGCGTATTAATTTGACACATACATCATTTTGTTCGTCTGACATTTAAAACTACAAACACACACAAGTTGAGTCCGCCAAAAACTAGCGTCTTTGTTTTATCGTTTAGTGATCATGTCGAGTTTTATGCCTGAAAAAGAACATTGGCGGCACGCATTGCTTTTTTTATTTAATCAAAAGAAAAAGGCTGTTGAAAGTCATCGTTTGCTGGTAGAAACATATGGTGAACACGCTCCATCGATTAGAACATGTGAGACATGGTTTCGACAATTTAAAAGTGGTGATTTCAATGTGAAAGACAGTGAGCGCTCTGGTAGACCACAAAAATGTGAAGACGAGCAATTGCAGGAGTTATTGGATGATGACCCAACTCAAATTCAACGGCAATTAGCAGAAGCATTACATGTATCACAAGAAACAATCAGCAGACGTTTACGAGCAATAGGAAAGATCAATAAACTCGGTAAATGGGTCCCACACGATTTGAATGAACGTCAAATGGAAAATCACAAAGTCACTTGTGAAATGCTGCTTCAACGCCACGAAAGGAAATCATTTTTGTATCGAATTGTGACGGGTGACGAAAAATGGATTTATTTTGAAAACCCGAAGCGGAAAAAATCGTGGCTTTCACCTGGCGAAGCCGGTCCATCAACACCAAGGCCAAATCGCTTTGGCAAGAAGATGCTCTGTGTCTGGTGGGACCAGAGCGGTATTGTGTATTATGAACTCTTGAAGCCCGGCGAAACCGTTAATACACAACGCTATCGCCAACAAATGATTAATTTAAACCACGCATTAATCGAAAGACGACCGGAATGGCCAGAAGACATGGCAAAGTGATTTTGTTACACGACAATGCGCCGTCTCACACAGCAAAACCAGTGAAAGACACCTTGAAATCACTTGGATGGGACATCCTTCCGCATCCGCCGTACTCCCCAGACCTGGCGCCATCTGACTATCACCTCTTCGCATCAATGGAGCACGCGGTCGCAGAGCAGCACTTCAGCAATTTCGAGGAAGTTGGAAAATGGCTCGACGAATGGTTTGCCGCAAAAGACAAGCAGTTTTTCTGGCATAGTATTCATAAATTACCTGAAAGATGGGCGAAATGTGTAGAAGCCGATGGCCAATATTTTGAATAAAAAAAAAATTAATTTCCCTTGAAAATTACGTGTCTTTTTTTACTAAAAAATCGGAAAAAAACT
Organism: Pogonomyrmex barbatus; assembly: GCF_055798465.1. NCBI lineage: Eukaryota > Metazoa > Arthropoda > Insecta > Hymenoptera > Formicidae > Pogonomyrmex > Pogonomyrmex barbatus. The sequence continues at coordinate 2,904,309 of NW_028297138.1, forward strand.
TATGCACCTGGTAGTTTCTTATTTAAATTGTTATATTTTGTATTACCTCTTTAATTCTTTGTAATTAAATCTTTCATTCAAATTCGATTCAAATATACATGTATTTAAAAATTCTTTACAGAAAGATATGACGGAATATTATATATACATATATTGAGAATAAAATGAAAACTACTATCGCTTGTGTTAGGTACATACCATTTGAGTTATGTAAATCAGGAGATACAGTAATGTCTCGGGTGTAAAGTGAACCGAGAACACTATCATGTGATTTATGTAAGTCGGTGAGATGCGAGTATTCGAAATTATCAGATCTCAATAACGGCTGAACTGTCAAGTTCTAAGTAGGCTTGATCGATAGTTTGAATTCGACTTGCATAATAAAAGTATTTTCATTTTTTTGCTATGTGCCTTATGAACAGAGATATTACTACGCAAAGTCCGATTTGGAAACTTTTAAGAAACGTCGTCGTTGTTGTCATTATCGTCGTTGCCTTTGTACGGCTGCAATGTCTATCGCGAGATGTCATTATTAATTTTATCGACCCAGCGAATCATCAGACTGATAATTCAGAATCATTGTTGGATCTAGCAAATCAATGTTCGCTTGGTTCAGCAGTGACCCTGACTTATCGGCCTGATTTATCTGCAGAGTCGATAAGATTATAATGTAATAAATACGCGTGCATCGAAACGAACACATTAGCAATATATATAATAAAGATACTAATTCTTTTTATTTGTTCCATCTTTTTTCTTTTTCTTTAATTTAGAAAGAAATGCATAAATTATATTATATCTTCATCATTATATTGTTTGTTTGTATCGATTTTTATATCTATCTAATAAATACTAATTCTTTTTATTTATCCTATCTTTCTT